>NC_140505.1:100584488-101166988 GCF_964339955.1 Pipistrellus hanaki
AACCCTTCTGTGTAGAAAGGGTACAGGAGACTAGACCATTTGCTTATCTGGTTGGTGTACAAAAGTGGAGTGAACTGTTAAAGTCTTGCACTATTTTTCCTACAGAAAATGACAGAACAAAGTGAAGTTTGGCCACAACTTATTTTCCATTCATCTTCTGCCTTGCTTCCTCTCCCCCTGCCCTCCACCTCTTGCTATGCCTGGGACATGCTGTGCCTTTCTGGCTTCCCTCTAAAGGCTTTTCCCTCCTCCAAGGACCCACCCTCAGGCCCTGAGGCCTAGATCTGCCATCACCTCCTCGGTGCAGCCTCCGCAGCTCCCACTCAGCTAGTGGTGCCACCTCTGTGTACCTGCACCACCTTGTTGTAATATAATTTTTGGTTCATGACTGTGAACCTCATTAAGCTGTAGACTCTTTAAGTCTTTTCTTTGTGTCTCTTGGGCCCTGCACAGTGACTGGTCCTAGTAGAGGGAACACTATTGCTCAGGGAGGGAGGAGAAGACAGAGAGCACAGGAAGTCCTAGTACCTTTGTCCTCAGGAGTGACCACCCTGGGGAGTGAGAGAGGAGAGACAGGATGCTGTTAGTTCTCATTTGTTGTGACCTCCTAAAGATGCGAGCATCTTGCTTGAGTGTAATTCTACACAGTGAACCCCAAACACAAGGCAACTACTTCTGATGTTAACTGAAGACATAGTGATCTCTTCCAACATGAGAGGCAAAATTGATGGTTAGGTTAAGAGACCACAGACTAGCATAATGGATGGGCAAAGTCAAAGTTTGTCCAGTGTGGTTCTGACCATATAAGAGTGGCCTTACATGCTCACTTAGAAATAGTGATTGAGTGAAAGTTTCTTTCCTTCTTCAGGTTCGATGAGGCAGAAGGTAGGAGTGAGAGCATAGACCAGAAAACTTGAGCACTTCTTTCTCTCAGGCAAAAGCAATAGCAGTAACACTATCAACACGGTTTATTTAAAACATAGAACTTTACTAGATGTGGGAGGGTGTGACACTGATTAAAACAGAGCATATCCTCACTACCTCCCAGCAGGAGGTCTTCGATCTTTTTTCTTTTCTGTTTTGTTTTTTTTAAAACTCAGATTCTGTCTTAGGTTCTTCTGTACAAATAGCACAGGCAGCCCAAGAGTCACACAGGTCCTTCATCTTCGCATTGGCAGACAGAACCCTCACTTTAAAACCTTTGGTGGGGGGAGGGTAGGGCACTTTTGGGAGCCTGAGCTAGAACTGTACCTGGAGCCAGAGCCTTAGCCTGAGCCTTGGTTTGCACTATGGTCATGGACTTTGCAGGCAGAACCTGAGACCCATGGGGATGTAGGCAAGAACACATTTCCAAGTGTGGGGTGGACTGCTGGAAACCAATCATTGTTTCAATAATAGAAGATGTGGCTGAAAGCAGTTTGGTTTGGTGGATAGAGCGTCAGCCTGCGGACTGAAAGGTCCCAGGTTCGATGCCAGTCAAGAGCATGTATCTTGGTTGTGGGTGCATCCCCAGTGCAGGGTGTGAAGGAGGCAGCTGATCAATGTTTCTAGCTCTCTATCTCTCTCCCTTCCTCTCTATAAAAAATCAATAACATATATTTTTAAAAAAGAAGAAAAAAGGAAGGAAGGAGGAAGGAAGGAAGGAAGGGAGGAAGGAAGAAAGAAAGAAAAAGAAAGAAAGAAAGAAAGAAAGAAAGAAAGAAAGAAAGAAAGAAAGAAAGAAAGAAAGAAAGAAAGAAAGAAAGAAAGAAAGAAAGAAAGAAAGATGTGGACAGGAAACCTGGAAGGCTGGTCAACAACCTTAATTGCTCTAACCACTCACTGTTTAGTTAAAACATTGTTAGCTGAAGCAGCCTCCACCTCTGTTTGTCTTACATAAATTTCTGTTATTGGAGTTTCCTGCCTAAAGGCTATGGATGTGTCCCATAGTCTCAATAAAAGGGAGAGCAAGGCCAGAGCAGTGTGTGGTCCTCCCATTAGAGGTGGGCTCCCCCCTGGCCCCCAATATTCCAAAATTAATACTTTTTTACCGTGTTTCCCCGAAAATAACAAATCCTCCAAAAATAAGACCTACTTACAGGTTTCCTTCTGAGTGAAATATAAGGCATCCCCCCGAAAATAAGGCCCCCCTAGGCTCTGTCTCAGAATGAAAATTAATTTACCGTAAACTGGTCGCTAAGGCAACTGGCGTCTAGCAACCAGTGACGTTACTCATTTAAAGACAGTGCTATTGTTAAACATGGGAGATTTGGTCCACTGATTCTGAAAGAAATGGAGTCACAAGAAATTCACCAGGAAATTCAGATATTGGATTGTTATGATGATGTTCCAGAAGATGATGACATGATTGTCATTGAATAAATGAGTAAATTCTTGATACTGTAGGATTCACAGTTTGTCTGGTTTGTGTTGACAACTACCATACTGTATACAGGTAATAAATTTCTTTTATTTTCATTTAACAATAAATGTGTACCGTATTCTTCTTCATGGAAAAATAAGACATCCCCTGAAAATAAGACCTAGCGCATCTTTGGGAGCAAAAATTAATGTAAGACACTGTCTTATTTTTGGAGAAACAGGGTAGTCTCTTTCATTTGTGTGCGGCCTTCTCCAGAATCAGAACCCTGAGCCACGGGGAACGTGAAAGGAGTTCCCACAGTGGACAACGCAGGCAAGTGGATTGATCTTGCAGCCAATGCTCTGTGGGAGCTTGGGCTTGATCTCCTTGGGCTTTACAAGGCCTCGTGGCCTCGCTCATGTACTCACAGCCTTGGCATTGTCGGCCTGCCTTTTCTTCAGGCCCTTGCTGTGCTTCTTGGCAAGCGCATGTTCCTCAAGAGCCTGGGATACACCCCGTTAAAGGATTCATATCTTTGCAATTGGTTTTGTTGATGCTGTTTCTGTGTTCTTTTGGGTATGCTGTGGTTCTTGGTTGTAGCCATGTCTGCACTAAAGTCCAGGGCTCCAGTGCCTGAAACTGGAAAACAAAGAAGGTTGCCTCCAGGAGTGTTTCCCTCTCAAAGCTAACTTTGTTCTCTGCACTTGTCAGTTAGTGTACCCTGCTGCTCTTACTGGATTGTGGATTTGCCTCCATTATCAGCCACTTACAACTTCCTAAAGATGCTAATGTAAGTATAGTAGAGATTGTGCCAAGACATTTTTCTGCAAATAAGGACCAAACTATTTCTGCCCCAACTAAACTTGTTTCCTTGAACTCTATTTCCTTTTTTTTTTTTCCATGTCCTTTTATTATTTCTTTTATTTAACCAGTGTTTACTGAGCACCTGGTAAATACCTTCTTGGTGACCCTGACGGACTGTCCACCAGTGCTGGCAGTGGAGCATGCTGACAGTGCAGCAAGGAAGGCCACACAGAGCCCACCTGCTCATTCAGCCTCCATTTTTTTTAATACTCCGGGCATCATGATATTTACCTTGCAGGGTTTTTGTTTTGCTTTATTTTGTAAAGCTAAGTAAATGTAAAATATATAACAAGTGCCAAATATTTGAACTACCATTTAAAAGCCAGGTTTTATATTACTATATAAATTATAATTTATGTATTTATATTTATTTACCTAATTTAAATAACAAAGCTTAGTTCTCATTCACCATATGACCACTATATGTTAACAGATACTCTAGCCAGGGTTTGGATCTTTTAAAAAATTTATTTTATCTAGCGCTGGCTGAGTAACTCGGTTAGTCAAAGTGTTGTCCCGGATACCAAAAAAGGTTGCTGGTTTGATCCCTGGTCAAGGTGTGTACAGGAGGCAACCAATCAATTTTTCTCTCTCACATCAATGTTTTTCTTTCTCTCTCTAAAATCAATAAAAATATATCCTCAATGAGGATTTAAAAAAAAATTCTTTATTAGTCACAAATTGGAAAAGCTAAGAAACTGTATAAATATTTGTAATATATAGTTCTATTAGATGCCAATAAATTAAAGCACAAAATAGCTCCTCAGAACACTGGCCTTCGAACTTCCTTTTCTCCCCTGCTCTGATGAGCCACTTTCTAGTGGGAAGGTACGTGACAGGACTCTTGCCTCCCTATGACTGTGCTGGAGGTATCTCTTTCCCTCCCTAACCCCAGCCCTGGAGAATCAACAACCCTTGAGGCAGCAGATGACAGTAACCCTGACTAATGGTCACAGTCTGGACCTCTGGCAGGCTAAAAATATCATGACCTCAGATATGTTTCAGTTCCTGAGCCCTAAGGTGGAAGGACCCTCTGGCTACTTTCTCATGAGACCAGAGAAAGCAGGGAAAAGTCCTCAGAGCTGTCCTGAGGACCTGAAGAAGTGACTCATTACCCCCTCACCTCCGGCCATTCAGCTCCCAGCAAGGTCCCTAAACCCTAAGCAGCGGTGTCCTCTGATTTTGCCCAGTCTGTTCTCTAATGAGATCAGAAAATTTGCCTACATGCCATTGGAGAGATTGGGCTCTTGATCATTAGCTTTCCATTCTCCTGAGCGATCCCATTCATCAATGAAATAGCCAGTCTTTCTTCACCACAATTCTTGGTGTTTAGTGTTTGGTTCTGCCAGTGCCAAGTGGATGGACTCTCTTCCTGTAACACTTTTAGTGAGCCTGCGATCCAGATTGTGAGCTTCCCCCACGCTTCTCCATTTCCCTGCCCCTTTAGGAGGGTGAGGATGGCTAGAAGTTGCTGGAGTTGGCTATTTGTTTTCTCCCATATCAGTTAGGCTTTCCTAAAACCCCGGCAGGCAGGGCTCTGTAGCTAGTTTCCCGAGTGCAATCTGTGAAGAACAATGCTTTCTGCATCCCCTTGCCTCCCAGGAGTTCCAGCGATGGTCACTGATATTCACCCTGTGAACCTGGTAGAGCTCCAGGAGCTAAACTCCCCGAGGTGTGGATGCCCCTGATGACTGGATGCCCTGCAGTTTCTGCCTCTGAGACTTGTCCCCACTGAACCTCCAGAAACCACAGTGTGAGTTTTCCTCCCCAACACCAGTTCCCAAGCAAGTCTCTGCTACGGGGGAGTCTGCTTGGGGAATTGTCATTCTCCTTATCTGCCTGTGAGTTTTTCCAATTTGGGAGGTCAGTGGTTTACTCCATGACTCCTCAACTTTTACAAATTTAAGATGAGTAGTTGATTTTCCAGTGTTTGTTTGTTTGTTGTGTTTTTTGGGAGGGTGCTTTTTTTGTTTTGTTTTGTTTTTAACTTGTTGGGATGGCATCTAGCTTTCAAGCTCACATGCTGGACCAGAAAACAAAAATTTCCAATGGATTTTTCTTCTTGCCTATCCACAAAGCTCTGAATAGATTCAAGAATTTGAATAACTGTTCATTTCAGGTAGTCCTAGAGATCTTCATGGCTCAAAAGAACTTTCTAGGAAAAGGTAACTATGTATTTAAAAGATGACTAAGTTCTCCAGACTTTTGGCAGAGTTGACATTTCAAATCTCAAAGTGGGAAGACTTGCTTCTGGCTGAGCCATGCACTGACAACCCCTTTTATATTTCCACTTGATGTGATGAAATTGGTGTCCCCAAATTTGAGGGGAGGGAGCTAGGATTTTCCCTCCTGCCCCTCTAAGTCACCAAATCACAAATTCATGTTCTCCTGGATTGGTGTTGTCCTCAGGGCAAAAGCAGCCTCAGGGTACACTTAACTCTGGGTTTCACTTTCCAGCAAATTTCAATGTAGTTAAATTCTTTACTCTCATATCGGATCTTTTAAAAATATTTTCTAAAAATGCACTTTACCCAGTATTTAAAATTGTTTTTTAGTGGAAGGCTGTTCCAAACAACCTATCCACACCTATTCCTGGAAAGAGAAGTATGCTCTATTTTATTTCTTTAATAAAATTTAGTAATCTGAAAATTTCTCCATTACTCTTACTTATTGTGTGACCATTCTGAGAATATACCCCCATTGCATTCTGTCTTCACCTCTTTTGTATCCTCAAGGCTCAACTAGTGCCTGGTATGTGGTAATCATCTAATAAGTAGTTGTGAAAGGCAATAATAATGACTATGATGATCATAATGAAGAAATAACATTAAAAGATCTTAAACATAGGACAGGTGTAATGTCTTAGCTGCCAGTTTTACACCAGTTTTCCCTTCTCCAAACCATCCTTCATGTGCTGGAGGTTTAACTTCCAGGGATGTGCTCTCAACTTTCAATACCTCCACACTGCCTTTCCCAGAGAGACCATATTTCTTAGCTTCGTATTTATACAAGTCTGTATGTAAACTAATTTTCTATTATTTTTGTGTTCTGTGTTCTCCCTAAATCAGTCTGCCTGGCATTTCCCAAACATACAACCCAACTTTGCTCTCAGTAACTCCCCTGCTATGACTGCTGTTCCCATTACCTCTCCCATCATCCAAAACTTACTATCCCTTTGACACACCCTTCAGACCCCCCTTCTTCTAAGATTCCTCCACTCATTCCTTAGCAAGAAATAATTCTCCTTTCTTTAAACTCCCAGAGTATTTTGGGCTTCTTTTATTTTTTATCATGCATGCTTTGCATTATAACTGCTTATTTATGTGGACAAATGTTTCCCCTAAAAACTTGATGATGCCTTACTTGCAGCAGAAACTCCATATCTATATATATAAAAGCCTAAGCAACTGTGGGACCATTCAACCGTTCGACCATTCAACCAGTAGCTATGATACACATTGACCATCAGGGGGTAGATGCTCAATTCACAGGCATGGAAACATGGAACAGACTAATGCATCTCAGAGGGAAGAGGGAGGGGGGAGGGCAAGAAGAGATTAACCAAAGATCTTATATTTATACTAGAGGCCCGATTCATGGATTCGTGCACTGGTGGGGTTCTTTAGCCTGGTGTGTAGTGATCAGACTAAAACCAGTAATCAGACATCACCCAAGGGGTCCCAGATTGCAAGAGGGCTAAGGCCAGGCCAAGGGACCCCACTGGCTTACAAATCCATGCACTGGGCCTCTAATATATGGAGTATCAAAGCAAGCTTACAGTGTGGCCCTCAAACAATACTACTCTGAATATAGTATGTGGTCAAGCAGCAGCCATACCAATGACCTCCTTACTTTATTTATTTATTTATTTTTAAAATATATTTTATTGATTTTTTACAGAGAGGAAGGGAGAGAGATAGAGAGCCAGAAACATCGATGAGAGAGAAATATCGACCAACCGCCTCTTGCACATCCCCTACTGGGGATGTGCCTGCAGCCAACGTACATGCCCTTGAACCCGGGACCTTTCAGTCAGCAGACCGACTCTCTACCACTGAGCCAAACCGGTTTCGGCAACCTCCTTACTTTAAATGATTATTATGTTCTAATTATTTGACACCTTTTACAGAATGATTGGGGGCCTGGTTTAAAAAAAAAAAATTCTAAAGCACATGGAAAATTTCATCAGAGAACTGCTCTTGTTTAAGGAATATAAACTAAAAGTTAATGCAAATGACACCCACACCAAATTGACTCTGACTCGTATTTTCTATCAGCAGTTCCTGTAACCTTACTAAATTTCTCCTTTGTACTTCACTGAATGTCACCACCCTGAAAAACAGAGGCTAAGTTCTAAAGATAGAAAATTCTAAGTTATGAAATTGAGCATTTGAAATCCTGTGTCTTTTGCATAATGTGTTGGTGTTTTTCCTCTGAAATGGGAATTGGCAGTTATATTACCAATTATATTAATGCAACAAACAGACTGCATTACTACATTTCATTAATTATTAAGAAATATGGCCAATGAAATATATTTCATTCTGCAAAAAAATACTTGTGGTCCATGTATTCCTTCTGGAACAAACCTCTACAGAAGGAAACAGGACTACCACCAATACTACTACATAAGTCAAGTAGATAGTCTATGGTCAGTGTTTTTTAACTTCCCTTTTGTTCAGGCAAGAAATTAGAATAATAAAAGAAATGCCCTTTAAAGTAGTTAGTTATGAGTTAATCTAACAACTAAGAGAAACCAAACCCTGTAAAAGAAACATTTTTACAGATCACAAGCGGACAGTTTTAGGGGGAAAATAGAAGAGGACACAAAATATATTTGAAACTAGATTTCAGAGAGAGAGAAACTCTCTAAGCCGGGGGCAAGAATGCCATGGACCTGCAATCCAAATTGAAGGCCAGAGCCCAGCCAGTGTGGCTCAGTGGTTGTGTGTTGACTTATGAATCTGCTCAGGACACATGTCTGGGTTGCAAACTTGATCCCCATGTGGGGTATGCAGGAGCCAATTGATGATTCTCATTATTGATGTTTCTATATCCCTCTACCTCTTCCTTCCTCTCTGAAAACAATAAAAATATGTTTAAAAAATAAACAAACAAATAAACAATAAGTTGAAGGCCAAAAATCTGAATAAGAACCCAGGAGGGCCCGACTGAAGACATGAAGAGCTCAATGATAGCAGAGTGGCAAATGATGCTTGATAGAATTTTTGGTAACACCCAATAGAATCTTAAGTCTGGCATCTTATTGATAATTTGGGAGGCATATTGCTGTGGAATATGTTGTATCCAAATAAGGTTACATGCTCAAACCCATTCTGACCACAGTCACTGCCAGAATTCCAGCCCTCTCTGGTCACCCGTACTGCTTCACTCATCTCCAATCAGACCCAACTCCCAGCCCAACAGCCTCCCTAACCCTCTACTGCCCCTTGAAAAACCTTCACTTTGCCATCAGTAAACCTCTCCAGCTCCCCCTCCATTCTCATCCCGAAAATGTCCTACTGCAGTGGGAGCATTGAGATTATCTCTCATACATGTCTTGGATCTCAGGATCAGAGGCAAAAGTTGCGTTGCTCTGAGTCCTCATTGCCACTTGCAGGCCATGTCTTTCCCTCTCCCTTTCTGTTGTTCAAACACCTGCTTTTTCAGATCCACACCATTCACATGCCACCTACTCATCCTGATAACTGTCATGCCTGGACTTCCAGAACTGCCCTCCACCACACACACACTCACACACACTCAGATACTAGAGGCTTTAGCTCCTGGCTGTTTATCTTTCCTCCCAACCCAATTCCTGAAGCTTTTTGGCTATTTCAATGTACATAGAGATGGCACATCTACCATGTTCTAAGGCCCTTGACTATTCAGAGTCTCTAGAACAGCCACACACAAGTGGGTCACACCCTGGCTTAGGTCCTCATATTCTCCCCAGCCTCTAACATCCCTATAAGCCATCACACCTTCCTATCCTTCTGCTCCTGTTCCATACCTCCTCCACACAATCCTCAACTCCGTCAGCTGGGCAGTCCCCTGACCACACATTTTCTGCTAAGGCCTTGTCTCCTATTTCATTGAGGGCACTGGCAAATATATAGTGCCTCGCATCCTGTTCCTTTGGTGTCACCCCCCCTTGTTTATGCCTTTGCTATCCTGAAACCATGCTCTCTCTTTCTCTTCAAGACTGTTTTCCATGGCTTGCTTACCAACATGTCTTAGTATCTAGCCCTCTGAGAAAGAACTTTCCGCTGATGCAGTGGCATGCTGGCACTGGTCACACTGACTCCCAAAAGCCGATTGTAAACTTTTCAGGGATTGTGTGCGTTGTGTGACATTACATTGGTAATCTGAAATGGGCCGCGCTTGGAGAATGTGTTCTATAGAAAGGAAGGCTTTGGCTTTCCAAAGGGATCCTATTAGACACTGACTAACACATCACTGCTTTATCCTTATCCTCCTGCTGCTAGGATGTGTTTCCCTGAGATTCGTCCCACCTTCGCACCTGTTTAAGCAAAACTTCCCAAGACTTGTCCACAGTGTGGTCTTCCTCAGACCCACTCACTCCTCAAACCCACTCCAATCTACCTCTGTCCTTGTCAAAGGCACTTAACATGTCTATATTGCAAATCCCAATAGCACAATTTCTGTGTTTATCTTATCTGACCTTTGTATTCAAAGTACCCACTTCTCATTCTTAAAACATTCTTCTTCTAATTCCTCAGACAGAACACCTTTCCTAGAGTTTTTCCTGCAGCTCCCGCTGTTCTTTTTCAAAATCTGTTGCAGGCACTCCCCCGTCTCTCTCACACACATAATTTGTAAATGTTGGCTTCCTGGGATGTGGCCCTGGGCCCCTCCATCATTTCTCCCGGGGTGACCTCACCCACCTCCACCCCTAGAAAAACAGTTCCTCTTCCCAATTTCCCCTTCTCAGTAACCGGTTCAGCTATCTACTTAAGCAGAAAATGTGGCCACCATCCAGGATTCCTCCTCTTCACCCCCCACTTCCAAAGCCTGTCATTCCTCTCTCCTGTGGACACATGCCTCTGAGTCTCCCTCTTCTCTCCAGGGCCAGCTCTGCACTGTCTTTGAAGCCCCCCCAGTGACCTCTACGGGCTGTCTCATTTCCACCGCTGCCCCTGCTTAATGTATTCTCCACTAAACAAACAAACTAACTTCTAAGAAAAAAAGTCCTGGACAGTAAAAAGACTTCTAACCTTAAGGATACAGAGAAAAATAATTATTTCATCATTGAAATGGACAATTGCAAGAATGTATATGAAGTAAACAACCAATAAAATAAACTTTTTTAAATTTCATTGAAATGAACAAGTTTATATAAGATTTCAAGTGAGAAAGTATGACAGAAAAATTGATGGAAATTATTCATCTTTTAATTATTCAATTCAATAGAAATTATTCATCTTTAAAATTGATAGAATTTGCATAGGCATCATTATTTCTCCTTTCGTTTAAAAAAAAGTTATTTACATTAACTTAATTTAGGTTTTGAAATAATAGTTTTCATTTTAAAAACAGCAATACATCGAGTAGAATTTAAAAATTAAGGCTTAACAATATCCTCGCAAAAGGTCACCAAAGCC
The DNA here is from genome assembly GCF_964339955.1 of Pipistrellus hanaki. Classification (NCBI taxonomy): domain Eukaryota; kingdom Metazoa; phylum Chordata; class Mammalia; order Chiroptera; family Vespertilionidae; genus Pipistrellus; species Pipistrellus hanaki. The sequence continues at coordinate 100,595,319 of NC_140505.1, forward strand.
TTTTGTGTATATGCTATCAAAATAAAACTTCTGAGTATAAGAGCTGCCTGAAATGATCTAATCAAATAAAAATCACTTAACTAATGTTCATCCTTTGTTATGGTATAAAAAGAAAATTTAACTCTTACAAAGGTTTCCTATACCTATGGATTTGTCGATTTACTTTTTTAAAGAAACCCTTAATCCTTAAACTTTTCTGTACTACCCTGGAAATTAAAATGGTTTTTAACAATTTCAAGGACAGATGGAAAAGTAATTCTCTCACCTTTGAAACTGTCAGTAATTTTTCTTTTGAGCTTACAGAAGTTTCCCTGTTGACATGAAAGACTCCAGAGCCTGATAACCTTTTAAAAACAGAAAACAGATTGTTTTATCACACTGCCCAAACCTTCCTGTCGCATCTCCGATAAGATCCACATGCCTTCTCCAGAGTCCCTGCATGCTGGGCTTTACGTTGCCCACTTTATCCCATCCTCCTGTGTCTCCAACTCCACACGTGCAGCCACACTGGCTTCCTCCACATCCCTGAGACACTCTCTCCTCTCTACTGTTCTGGTTAGTGTGTGTGTAGTTGCGGTGGAGGAGGCGCAGGGGTGTGTGTGTGTGTGTGTGTGTGAATTATCTTGATTTTTTTGCCTCCGAAACTTTGCAAGCTCTTTGCTCTGTCCAGGGGCACTTTCCCTTCCACGTTCTGCTGACCTCATCGCACCTTCCAGGACTTATCTCAAGTACCACCTTCTAAGAAAAGCCCAACAGGCAGATGGTCTGGTGGAGGAACATGGGCAGATAGATTAGAAAAGCAGTCATCTCTCTTTAAGTAAGTAGATAACTATCTCAATTTCACTGTCTGGTTGGTAAAGTAGCACTTCCTTGTATTTGTTATCCATCCACAAAGTGAGAGGTGACTTTGCTTGGCCAGTGCTTGGCTGAGCACCGTGGACCCAGTAGAAATTGGCAGAGAAACTCCAGGGGGTCCACCCAGCTCCTTCAGTTGCCAAGGCCTTGGCAGTGTTTGATTGGTCTGCCCAGGTTCTGCTCTCTCCCACTGATAAATGAGCCCCAGATCTTAGATCAGGCGCCCTAGAGGCAGAGCTGAGATGGGGACTCTTGTACAAATGGTACATTGGGAGAGGGCTGACAGGAAGAATCTGGAGGTTGGTGAAGGAAGCAGGAAAGGGGAGAGGAGCTGGGAGGGGAGCAGCTAAGATGCAATTTTGGGTGAAGTCTAACTTCAGCCTGAAAGTGACATTCTAGAACATGAATAGCGCCAGAGAGCTGTCTCTCTTTAAAGCAGAGGTCTGGACTTTTGTCTCCCTCTATCAGTTGGCCATTGGCTGAGGGCACCTTGGCAGTAAGGGTACAGGTCACCTCACAGACCTTAGGTGGCTCCTGTCTGCACAGGTTTGTGCGTCCTCTAGGTAAAAGGAATCTGGGTGGAGAACTAAAACTCAGGATCCTCTTAGGGCAGAATTTCTCATTCCTAGCACCATTCATATTTGAGGCTGGATAATTCTTTATTTGGGCGGGGGGGGGGGGGGGTGTCGTTCTGTGCATTACAGAATGCTTATCAGCATACCTGGCCTGACCTCTTAGATGCCAGTAGGATACCCACACACAACCCTACCCCTTCTCCCCCTCTCCCCCCTACCCCATCCCACCTCTGTCTATAGACATTGCCAAATATCCCCTGGGAGGCAAAATTGCCCTTCCCTTCCCAACCATCCCACTGGAGAGGGAGCTCCCAGCCATTGGTCTGCCTGTTCACAAGGGGTGTAGAATCTCACACAGATATTTCAGTGTGTGTGTGTGTGTGTGTGTGTGTGTGTGTGTGTGTGTGAGAGAGAGAGAGAGAGAGAGAGAGAGAGAGAGAGAGAGAGAGAGAGGTAGTGGAGAGCCTAAACTTCTCTGAATATGACTTGCTAAACTAAGACTGGGTCAAGCCAGAATGAAAAGAAGGATCATTGAATCTGACAGTTATTTAACAAAGAACATTAACAGAATTAAGTGACTGAGTGAACACTTGGGGTAAAGGAGAGGCTGACTGCCAGGTTTCTGGCTTTGGCAAATGCAAAGACAGGGTGAGAAGAGCAAGTTTGGAGGCAGAAGGACCAGGTAAAATTTGAGTACGTTGAATCTGACAAGCTGTGGCTGTTCCCACATAAACTACTCACTTAGAAGAATCCAACAATGCAAGCCACAGGACGAGAGAAAATATTTACAAATGACATTCTGATACAGGTTTAATATCCAGAATATATAAAGAATTTCCACAACTCAACAACAATCCCCAAACCCCAAAACATCTGTTTTAAAATGAACAAAGGACTTGACCAGGCATTTCTCCAAAGAAGATATACAAATGGCCAATAAGCACATGAAAAGATATTCAATATCACTGATCTCTAGGGAAATAAAAAACACAGTAAGTTTGACCAACTCACACCCATTAGTATTGCTAATATTAAAAAAAAAAAAAAAAAAAAAAAAAAAAAAAAACCACGCCCTGGTTCAGTTGTTTGGAGCATGGTCCAGCACACCAAAAGGTTGCAGGTTCAATTTCCAGCCAGGGACATAGTTAGGTTGTGAGTTCATTCCCCTGGTCTGGCACAAAGAAGAGGTAACCCATCAATGTTTTTCTCACACATCCTCTCTCACATTGATATTTCTCTCTCCCTTTCTCTCTAAGGATCAATAAATACATATCTTCAGGTGAGGATAAAAAACAAGCTAATAACAACAACAACAACACCCACAGAAAATAGCAAGTGTTGGCAAGGATGTGGAGAAACTGGAACCCATTTGCAATGTTGGCGGGGTTGTAAAATGGTGCAGTTACTGTGGAAAACAGTATCAAGTTTCTTAAAAAATTAGAAATAGTATTACTCAGTAATCCCACTTATGAATATATGAATAGATAGGTAGTATCTCCAATAGATTTGGAAGCAGGGTCTCAGAGTTATTTGTACACCCATATTCATTGTAGCATTATTCACAATAACCAAAAGGTGAAAGAAACCAGGTGTCCAATTATAGCTGAGTGGAATAAAGAAAATGTGATGTATACATACAATTGATTATTTTTGAGCCTTAAAAGGAAAGGAAATTCTGACATATGCTGTAACATGACAAACTTTTTAAAATTTATTTATTTTTTATATTTCAATTTTAGTTGACATTTAATATTATATTAATATGTTTCAGGTGTACAGAATATGGAGAAATATTGAGGACATTTCTATTTTCTGCCTCTATGAATTTGACTATTCTTAGAGAATTTGACTAGTCATACCTTATATGGATGAATCTTAAGGACATTATGCTCAGCGAAACAAGCTACAGTCACAAAAGGACAAATATTGTGTTACCTTACTTATATGCAGTGTCTAGAATAGTCTAATTCATAGATGGTAGAATCAGGTTACAGGGGACTTGGGTTAGGGGAGAATGGGGAGTTGCTTACTGAAGACTAAGTTTCAGTTTTGCAAGATGAATAGAGTTCTGGAGATTAGCTGCATAACAATGTGAAGGTACTTAACACTACTAAGCTGTACACTTAAAGTGGTTTAAATGATTTAAAAAAGAATTATGTGATATTTGTAGAGAAAAAAAAGCTGCTTGACAATATAAAAGTAAAGTAACTGGTCTCTATAAACAGAAATTGGCATGTTTTTCCTAAAGCCAGTTATACTCTTATATTGATTAGTAATATATTATTTAAATTGGGGAAGGGGTGGTTTTAAGATCTATTTGTTCTAGAATACATTTTAAAAGACAAATGCTAGATTATAAACTTAGGTGAAAATATTGGTACTTTGGAGAGGCACTTTCACTTTCAGAATCCTCTGCTGCCCTGCGAGGGCCACCTCTTCGTGTGGTGTCCCAGGCGGCCTTCCCACACAAACCCCCAGATGACAGTGTTTGCAGCTTCAGTACTGGGTTGGCAAGAGGGTGTTTCCTGAATAACGTTCGCTTGCAGATGAATAAGACTTCCTCAGAAATCCAGCTTTAGAGTGGGAGCAGCGCTTCCTCCTGCCATGACCCAGCGTCTCACACCACCTCCCCCGCTCCGGAATGAGGGGTCTGGAGAGGACCAGTGCATTACTCTTTCCCAACTTCATTTCTGCCCAATTTGACATCATTGAAAAGCAAAACTTCCACACAGATGCATTCATTCACTCAGCAAATATTTATTGAATACAAGTCACTGGAAGATAGCCATTAAAACTGGAAACAGATTTTTCTAATTCCACTTTATTAAGATATAATTTACAAACAGCAAAATTCACCATTTTAAGTGAGCAGTTCCATGACTTTGACAAATGCATGTCCTATGAGCATCCCCACAACCAAAATATAGAATATTTTTTATCGCCAACCCCCCTAAGAGTTTTCCTGTGCCCCTTTGTAAGCAAACCCTCCCCTCACTCCCCTTCCCTGGCAACCACTAATCTGATTTTTGTCCCTATTGTTCTGCCTTTGCCAAATGTCAAGTAAGTGAAGCCATACAGTATGTAGCTTTTTTGTCTGGCTTTGGAGATTCACCCACATTGCTGCATGTATCAATAATCCATTCCTTTTCATTACTGAGTAGTATTCCATTGTGTGGATATACCACAATTTATTTATCCATTCACTAGTTGATCAACATTTAGCTTGTTTCAAGTTTTCAGCATTATTAATAAAGCTGATAATTTGCATATGAGTCTTTGTGTGGACATTGTTTTCAATCCTTGTGGGCTAATACCTAGGAGGGGGGTTTCTGAGTTGTCTGGAAAGTGTATGTTTAAGTTAATAAGAAACTGCTCAACTATCTCTAAAACCCCTTTGGATTCCTACCAGCCATATATGCAAATCCCAAGTGTTCAACATCCTAGCCAGCCAAAGCTTTTTGCAAACATCAGCATCTTAACTATTTCAAATCTTCAGTAATCGTGACCATTACATCTTCAGCAATGTGTGGTCATATCTTTAAACTTCCCATTCTATAAATGGGCTCAGAAATATGCAGCACCTGACTCTTTCCATAGTGTACACATCCTGTCTAATAAAAGAGTAATATGCAAATTAGCCATCACTCTGCTACACCCACAAGCCATGCCCACAAGCCAATCAGAGTGAATATGCAAATAAACCCAACCTAGATGGCTATGGCCACAGAGAGCAGGAGGGAGGCATGGATTTCCCGGTGAAAGAGGAAGCCAAGCTTTCCACACACTCTGGCCCCCAGACCTCTGCTTAAGGCTACAAAGTTTCAATTATAGAAGATAAATCCCAAGAAAAATGGGGTCAGCCACAGAGCTGGAGAGAGCAGGCTATGATTGCCCCCAGCAATAAAGGAAGCCAAGCTTTCCACCTGCCCTGGTGGGCCCAGGCCTTAGCTTAAGACTACAAAGTTTCAATTATAAAAGGTAAATTCCAACAGAAATGGCTCCTGCCAAGGAGCAAACTGAAGGCCTCCACTTGGGAGAGGAGAGGGGGGCAATGGCCTGCAAACCACCACAGGCCCCTTGCCCAGGCTGTCCCACACCCCAAAGGTACCCCCACCCTGATCTGGGACACCCTTCAGGGCAAACCAGCTGGCCCCCTCCAAAGCACCAGGCCTCTATCCTATCTAATAAAAGAGTAATATGCAGATTGACCATCATTCCAACACACAAGATGGCTGCCCCCATGTGGTCAAAGATCCTGCCCCCATGTGAACACAAAATGGCCACCACAAGATGGCCAGCAGGGAAGAGCAGTTGGGAGGGACCAAGCCTGCAGGGGAGGGCAGTTAGGGGCAAACAGGCTGGCAGGAGAGCAGTTAGGCATCAATCAGGCTCGCAGGGGAGTGGTTAGGGGGTGATCAGACTGGCAAGCAGAAGTGTTAGGGGCAATCAGGAAGGCAGGCAGGTGAGCAATTGGGAGCCAGCAGTCCTGGATTGTGAGAGGGATGTCCAACTGCCCGTTTAGGCGCAATCCTAATGGGCAGTTGGACATCCCTCAAGGGGTCTCAAATTGGAGAGGGTGCAGGCTGGGCTGAGGGACACCCATGCTCCCCCATGCACGAATTTCATGCACCAGGCCTCTAGTTTCTTTATAAAATAGTAATATAAAAGTGCCTTCATGACCTCAGTGAGTTTAAGGAATTGCTCTCAGCCACGGGCAAGTAGACAGATAACAGAATAGCACTAGTACATGCTCAGTGTTAGAAGGGATCTTTAAAGCCCTCTGTCCACCATCCTCCCCACCATGGGATGCCTGAATCCTGTCTTACTCTGTTCTTGGCAAGGGATTACCCAGGTTTTGTGGCATCAGGCCTCTCACTTCCTTCTGCGGCACTGTATTACCCAGGAGTCTGTTATCAGATGATATGGTCACCAGGAATATGTTAGCTGTGGACAGAGACTCTCTACATGCTTCTTCAGCTCATTCCTCTTCATTTGGGTTATGGAAGCTGACATAATTCCAAACCCTATTATTTTTTTTTGTAGTAACACAAAGTTTAATAACAAACATTATATTTTTCACAATTCTTTGTGAAAAACACTATTACATGGCTTACAAGGAATGTTTAAAATATCAAAATTTATTCATTTAAAGCTCTTCATAGATTATTTACATTTTTGCATAATTTCTGTCAACTTACTATATCAATTTTTATTATTTTTATTTTTTAAATTTTAAATTCTTTATTTATTAAAGTCATACATAAATTTCCTGTTTCCTCCACTGACCTTTCCCCAGCCACCTCCACATGCCCTCACCCCCCCACTGTCTGTGTCCATTGGTTATGCTCATATGCACGCACACAAGTCCTCCAAACCCTATTTTTATCAGACATCTCTTCAGATATTTGAAAGCAGCTCTTGTTTCTTGTAAAATATCTTCTCTTATCCATACTGAACATCTCTAGTTCTTTTGACTGTCCTTAAGTATGACTGACAGGCTCTTCTTCTCCAGCCCCATCCCTCTCCTCTCAAAGGATACAGCTACAATATATCTAAGATCTGCCCAGAGGGGGAGCTCAGGACTGAGCCCAGACCTGAATAGGTCTAGCAAACAGGGAACAGATTCTCTGCTTTTAATGTACCCTAAGGTCACTCATTTTTGACAGAGGCCTTTGGTTCCTCATCCTGAATTTACCATCTGTGTGGCTGACTAGTTAGTTGTTATTCCCCAATCTGTATTTGCAGAATCAAATGTTGTGTGACTCAAGAGAAGGATCTTAAATGTTCTCATATAGATTTACCTGCTGCTCCAATTTGCTAGGGCTTTGGCTGACTCTGATTTTATAATCAGTTATGTTTATGATCTCAACTTTTTGTCACCAATACTGATAAACAGGTCTGCAATATCTTTGTTCAGCAATGAGTTATGTCCTGTCACTTGGCCAGCCATGGGGAATAATACAAAGATAATTCAAATGGGGCCAGTCTCTAGAGGAGCTCAGAGGATTGCGAGGGATGAGGACATCAGTCTATGCTGAACTGTATTTATCAATAGTATGTGGTTAGCCCACATTCTGGCCACATCTCCACTGTCCTGGCCCCATGTTCCCTAATCTCAACATATTACATGAACCTATTCACAAGGATGTAAAAATAACTGAAAAGATCAAATAGAATGAAGTCAATAATGAGCTCCTGGAGTGGCCCAGCCTACAGAAACTGATGAATAATAAGTGTGTAAGTAATGGGAGGAAATTGTATTGTAGGGTCTATAACTTACTCTAAGGTAATGGATCTCAAGCAGTGCACTCTGGACAGTGTCCCCCAGGCTGCTGGGAAATACAGGCTGCAGCTGAGCCTCTTAAGAGATCCTCTTCAGCCTGGTCCTCAAAGTCCAGGTGGGAGGAAGGCATGCATTCTTCACAGACACTTTACTGCCCCAGGGCACTTGGAATTCTCTACTTGGCTGTTGCTCCCCTCTGATCTAGCAAAGTAAGCTCGCAGGTGACAGGTGACGGTGAGTCCTTTTCTCCTTTGTGTTAGGAAAGGAAGATGCACTCACACATGGGAAGGAGGGCTGGGTTGCTGATATCTAGGATTCCAAGGAGCAAACCTTTGGGAAAGAGTTGTTTCCTCAGGAAATTCTTTTTCAGCCTCCCCTTCCAGAAAACCCCTGATCTCAACCCCTGCTCCAGAAAGGTTTCCTGCATTGCCCCGGAAGCAGGCTTCTTACCCAGAATGTGACAGTTGCCAATCAGTGTAAAGGACAACGTTTATATGTGGCTTATTTTTTTTTATTTCCTCATTTCCCCTGGAATAGTGTTCCCACACACACCCCCACCCCGCCTCGCGCCGGTGAGAGCGGGCGGGGCTCCAGGGGCGCTTTGGGGTTCTGTTGTTTACTTACTTGTCCCGGGTTTTTGTTCCGCCAGGGAAGCTGCGGCGGCGGCTCCTCGCAAGTTATTTATCTTTTCCTGCGAGGGCCTGTGACAGCCCAGGGTGTTGTGTATCCTGTGAGATTGTTTATCACCCAGCCCCTGCCGTGGCCCGAGCAGCCTCCTCGCCGGCACTTCACGTCCCCAAACCCGACTACGTGAGCAAGCGGAGGGCGGGAGGTCAGCCTGGGCGCAGCGGTGAACCCGCGTCCCCGGAGCCTGGGCGGCGTGTCCTCAGGCGGAGGCCTGACCCCGAGCCGCCAGGTGACATCAGCCCCTGAGCCAGGCAGCCGGCTGCCCCAGCTGCTCCGGGAAGTCACCTGGGAGCGCATTGTCCCAGCGGATGGGGCGGCAGTGACCCCAAGGCTCAGTGCCCCCGCCGGTCCCACCCTAGCCCCGGGCCAGGCGCAGATCCGGGCTCCCTGTCCCGTCACCCGCGGCGGGGCCCGATCGGAGCGGCTGGCCCTCGGCCTGCGTCCCACGAGCGGGTTCGTTCCCACTGGTCCAGCCGAAGCCCCGCGCACGGCACCTCCCGGAGCGACCCTCGCCCGGGCTGCAGGGGAGCGGGCCCGGCTCGGGGTGCTCAGAGCGCGGAGGCTTTCGTTCTGAGCATGACACTGGCTGGGGGGCTGGAAATGAACCCCTAGTGTGACTTCGGGGTGAGTCCTGTCTTTCCCCTTCTCCTCTCCTTTCTTTCTTTGCAAGTCCATCCTTTCTTCCGTCCTTCCTTTTCCCTTTTGCGGTTGAGGATTCAAAGGGCCAGTCTCCCCCCTGTGAGCAGTGCCCGGCGGACGGGAAGGGGGGCGCCCGCCTCTGCCCGCCACCGGCCCGAGCACACGCGCGCGCTCACACTCACACTCACACTTACGGGGAAGATCAAACGGGCAAGGCGGCCCTAGGTCTGTTTTCTCAGGCGTCCGTCCCCCATCACCGCATTGTTAGCGGGACAATGGGCTCCTGTGTCAGTCTTGTTGGCACCAGTTTTGTAAGATGCAGGAAACAGCATTTCCTCTCGGTGCTGGAAAATTAACTTGGATCGTGTTTTTCCCTTTTTATTGAGAATCCGCACACACCCCGGGAAACCCGAGCTCCCGGAGAGGGGAAAGAGCGGCGCAATAGACATCCTAGAGTCCTGCGTCCTGCCCTGGCTGTCCCCTTCCCGCTCGGCTCGGCTCTGGTCCTGCCAAAGGAGGAAACTCGCAGCCCTGAACAATGAGATGGCCTGTGTCTCAGCACTGACCCTCCCACTGGGGCTGCCAGGCTGCCTGTGCCAAGCCGCAGAGCCCACGCGTGGCCCGCTCTGCTTGGAAGGGGAACTTGGCAGAAGGGGCTCCCCATTGCCAAGGGGCCCTCATCTTTGGAGGCACCATCAGTCTGCTCCAAGGTGTCCAAGTTTGCGCAATGGGATAGTTGTATAAACAGCCCCAAAACTTACAATTTGTAACAATTGTTAGGCTCACAAAGTACTAATTCACACTATCCCTCTCCACTTAGTAATTGTATTTGGGCACTCATTTCATTTTGCCCTGAATTATACAGTGTTGTCTATCTCTTGGAAGAGCACTAGATTATAAAATCCTGGAGGCGGGGAAGGGTCTTCTTGGACTGCATTATGACTACAGATGTTCATAAAACAAGTAGATATTGAAGGAGGAACACAGGAGGCCAAAGTGGTCAGGGATCATAAATGTATTACACATATCGGATGGGCTGAACCCAAAAATGGCTCCAGCCCCCAAAGAAGGGGAGTCAGAGGCTTTAAAGGACTCTAGGAGGGCTTATTTCTAGAAGAATTCTCTGTGCAGGTCTGGATTCTGGGAAACTCGGGGGGAAGGGGAGGAAATAAAGGTCTTAACAAGTGGAATGTGGTCTAAGCAAGTGGAATGTCCGTTGTGAAGGGGCCTAAAGGTCAGTTCCCAGGGGAGGGAGTATTGATTCAATTATTTGATCAGACTAACAGATATGTGTACCTCTGCTAGCTACCCCTACCACCATCTCCTACTATTCAGAGTTAAGTCCATCAATACTAACAGCTGACTGCTTAGAATGTGTGTGTATATAATACGTATAAGCTTTTCTATACATTGCTCCTGTATACACACACTCACACAACATTTCTACAATATGTATTTAGTAGCTGCAATATCACTACCATCCCACTCTCCTTCCTTGACCTTGATGACCATCTGGAGAGAAAAACGTGGAAACTCCATTTTAAATCTATTTTATGTGTACCTCTCCTTCTCATTAACCTTCTTTTGCAACCTGCTCTGCAAACATTTTATATAAATTTAATTTCTGAAAATGTTATTTCCTGTCTATTTTTAACTCTCATTTTTTTCATAGACTTTATTTTTTAGAGCAGTTTGAGTTCCACAACTAGATTGTGTAGAAGGTACAGAGAGTACCCATATACCCATTGCCCACACACATAAACAACCCTTCCCATTTATACACATCCCTCACCAGAGTGGTACATTTGTTATAATCAATGAACCTACATGGATACTTATTAATTACTCAAAGTCCATAGTTCGCAGTAGGGTTCACACATGGTATTGTATATTCTATGAGTTGGATAAATGTGTGTAATATGCATCTGTGGTAGGCAGTTGGACAGATAGGAGCAGAGCAAGGACAATGGGCCAGGTACAAGGGTCATTAGGGTGGAAAGCCCCTGGTGCCTAGCAACTGGAGGAACTGGAAAAAACAGGACCTTGCCCCCAGGGTGACCTTTTCTCCCCTAGCATATTGCTGGTCGTGTGATTTAGACCCCAACACCTTTCATATGGCTGCTCATGTGGGTCAGACCATCCTCTGACCTTCACTCCTCTGGCAAGTAACTAGTCATGTGGGTCTACCACATATGGCAGACCCCTTTGCAGGAGGAACGAAAGGCCAAAGAGTGGTCTCATCCAACTCTTATTCAGGAGCCTTCACAACCATACCCTCAAGCATTAACCCCTAGAGATAATATCTAGGCCTCAGGTGTGTTTTCAGCTCCAGGACCAGAAAAACAGCAAAAACAGATAAGCCATACCTGGCTGATATCATGACAGCTTCATTAACTAATGACCCCCAGCCCTGGTGCCAGTCAATCAGTGGAGACCATGACCCTGAAAGGACACACCTGGAAAACTGATGAGATCCTCCCCTGAGACTTCCAGTTTGGCTCTCTATGTGAAGCAAGCCTGTGCCTCCCTCTCTCCTCTTCCCCTAGGCACATTTTCCTTGCCTCTCGCTTTCTCCTAAGCTTTATAGGCCCTTCTTTCACCTCTGTAAGTTGTCTTTTGAGCCCATTTCTTCTACAACATATTTCTCCTACTTCTGTGACATTTTAAATAAACTTTCTTTTATAGTTTGAGTTTGGGTTCTGAATTCTTTCTTATCCAGAACTCAAGTACTGAGATTGTTGAACCAAGGTCCAGTCTGACTCCACTGGTGCCAACATATAGTGCTGACTCATATCATCTTATTGTGGTGTCCTGTGGCAGGATTCCATAGAAGACTACCCAGGACCACCTTGCAGACCCAGACCCATTCTAGGTACAATCAGGAACCCATTGTGCACCACCAGTTCCTTGCTTTACATCAGGTGAGTTTTGGTGAGTTTTCCTTGGAATTCTGGAGCTCCCTGTTTTAAGGTAAGAGACTCTGACTTTCTTTGAGATTTTTTTTTTTTTTATGTCCTAGAGGTGGAGTTAATGGTTAAGGATTGTGATCAGTTTGGACAGCAAGAGAAAAATAAATGGGTGGCTGATTTTTAATTTTGGCTTTTCAATTGGAATTGATTTCTCAGGGTCTGCACAAAACCTTTTGCTGGATAAATGAGAGCCTGAACTTATTTGGCTCTGAAGATAAGGGGACTTATTACCTCCAGCGTGGGTATCCTTAAGTGACTAAGACTCTCTGTGGAGATGTCAGGATGTGCAGGAGCCCCATTGAGAATTCCAACTCAACTGTAATTAAGTAATTGGCTCATCTTGAGATGTACACTTAAAGGCTGGTTACCTAGCACTCCAAGTCCTCATGACCACCTTGACAGTATTAGACAACCTGGGGGAAAAAACAAGACAGGAAAGAAAGTTTGAGATGACTTAAGAGGTGACATCCCCTTGGAGCTCAACCCACAAGCAGCACATTTCCACCCACTACACAATATCCCTAGAAATTTGTTCAGACTCTACAGATCTCAAAATAACACTAAAATCCACATGGGAAATCATGTCTCCAAGGCCAGAAACTGCCAGTCCTCAACCCCCATTAATACTCCTGCAGATATAAAATTAATAGAAAGCCTTTACTTGCAAGCACTTACAGAAATGGGAAGGTTTAACTAGAAGTGAAATCAACTTAAGATGGCCAAAATATAGCTCGTTTGATGCCTAAATCAATTGTTGCATGTAAAATTAGAAAAAGTTGGCTTCAAAATTAAACTGAATGAATGGGAAGCTTATTTTGATTGGAAATTAGAAGCTCCTAGTAGGAGCATGGGTAAATGACACTCAGAATAGAAAAACAAACAAAAAAAGCTGGTCTCAGGCAAATGGAAAACAGAAATTGTATACATTCCTATAGAATTAAGGAATCTACATAAAGATTTCCTTGACTTTCTCCAGGTCCTTGGTGAGTCACACAAAAAATATAACTGTTAAAACATGCAATCCTAGCTTTTCTGACCTATTCCAGTTAATATACCTACTAGTTCCTGGAAGCAAAGCAACAAAATTACTAAACACAGTCTTCTGGGAAACACCTTTTGAGAAGCCTGTTTTTATTGTAGAAAACCAGATCACCTTAAGAAGGGTTGTAGAAAACCTAAATAGAATTTAGAAAGAGAAAATAATGATTTTGATTATTTTGATTTCCTAATACCCTGTTCCACCTAACTTATGGGCTCAACCCAAGCTGTGTCCAGTGGCTATTCCATCCACAAGGCCCCTCTTACCTGCTTCAGATTTTCCTAAAATCTCTTAAACAAGCAGCATGTGCATACCAAGTATTTCTTTCTAAGTGACTCCAGGCCCAGCACTCAGGGCAGCTGGCCATGGCAATCAGCTTGGGTTTTTCTGGACACCTAGAAGCCCATCTGCAGCTCACTCTGTAACTCATTCAGGGTGGCCCCAGGCAGGGCCTGGGCACTGGCTGACCTTGCACCTCCCAGAGGCCCCTAGCCAAGTATACCCATAGACAACTTCAGACCATGCCATATTACAACCTACCACCCCACGAGTAACATACTTGAGAGGCAGACTTGGTGAGCGCCAAAGATTCACTGAAGCAAGTCTTCCTTTGTAGGTTCAGTTCCTGCACAGCAGATCTTATGCTGTAGTCACAACCAGTCCTTGCAGTAATTTGGCTTGGGGGTTAATCCCTCCCAGTGATTCTAACAATTAAAACTCTACTACAACAGTACATTGCACACAGCCTACAAAAGGGTGCACCTAAAACACCTAACTTGGGTGACTGGGAAGACTGTGCCACTGGGTCCTATAGGACACCTACTACACAAGGTCACTCTTCCATGTCTTGGGCGAAACATACATAGAGAAGCAGCCAAAATGCAAAGACCAAAAAAAAAAAAAAAAAAAAAAAAAAAAAAGAACAGGAGAAATCTCCAGAAAAAGAACTAAACAAAATGGAGGCAAGTAAAATGCCAAATACAGAGGTCAAAACAATGGTTATAAGGATTTTCAAGGAACTAAGTGAGAACTGCAAGGAACTTAGTGAGAACTTCAACATAATGAAAAGGACATAAAAGCCATAAAAAGGAACCAATCAGAAATGAAGCATACACTAACTGAAATGAAGAATTACTTTCAGGGAATCAACAATAGAGTAGGTGAATCTGAGAATCAAATCAGTGATTTGGAATATAAGGAAGCAAAACAAAACAAAACAAAACAAACAAACAAAAAACAATCAGAACAACAAAAAGAAAAAGGAATCTAAAAATATGAGGATTGCCAAAACTGGTTTGGCTCAGAGGATAGAGTCGGCCTGCAGACTAAAAGGTCCCAGGTTTGATTCTGGTCAAGGGCATGTACCTTGGTTGTGGGCACATCCCCAGTAGGGGGTGTGCAAGCAGCAGCTGATCTATGTTTCTCTCTCATCAATGTTTCTAACTCTCTATCCCTCTCTCTTCCTCTTTGTAAAAAAAAAAAATCAATTAAATATATTTTTTTTACATTTAAAAAATATGAGGATAATGTAGGAAGCCTCTGGGACAACTTCAAGTGTTTTAACATTTACATCATGGAGGTTCCAGAAGGAGGAGAGAGAGTAAGGAAATTGAAAACCTATTTTAAAAAATAATAACAGAAAACTTTTCTAACCTAGTGAAAGAAATAGACATGCAAGTACTGGAATCACAGAGAGTCCCAAACAAGATGAAACCCAAAAGCCCATACCAAAACACATCATAATTAAAATGCAAAAAATTAAAGACAAAGAGAGAATCTTAAAAACAGCAATAGAAAAGCATTTAGTTACCTCCAAGGGAACACCCATAAAACTGTCAGCTGATTTCTCAATGAAACTTTGCAGGTCAGAAGGTATTGGCAAGAAATATTCAAAGTGGCAAATAGCAAGAACATACAACCAAGATTCCTCTATCCAGAAAAGCTGTCATTTAAAATGGAAGGACATTTAAAGAGCTTCCCAGAGAAGAAAAAGCTAAGAGTTCCTCAACACCAAAGCAGTATTCCATGAAATGTTAAAAGGTCTTCTTTAAAAAGAAGGAAAAGAGGATAAGAAATATGAACAATAAAATGGCAATAAATACATGTCTATCAAAAATCAATTCTAAAAAACAAAATAAACAAACAAGCAGAATTAAAACAGACTCATAGATACAAAGAACATTTTAATAGTTGAGTGTTGGAGGTAGTGTAAAAAAGGTGATGGTATTAAGAAGTATAAATCTATTGTTACAGAATAGTCATGGTGCTATAAAATACAGCATGGGAAATCTATATATATATAAAAGCCTAAGCGACCATTACAACTAAACGACCAGAATGACCAGAATAACCAGTCAACCAGTCTCTAGGATGTGCACTGACCACCAGGGGGAAGAAGCTCAACTCAAGAGCTGCCCCCTGGTGGTCAATGCACTCCCACAGCTAACCTCCTATGGTCTCATCCCCTGGCCAGCCAAGCCCCATTGGCCCCTGATGCCAAACCATTCATAAAGACCTGCTTCTGGGTTGGGGTTTTGTATGTAGCAGAGCAGCTCCCTCTCTGTGATCTATTGAAAGTCAGCACTCCACACAGGGGTTTGTCTTATTCCCATCCTCTCCCTTCCCCTGGAGGCTGCCTGCCCCCTATGGTGGTGGCATAGCAGCAAGAGAAGGAGGGGGAAGCAGGGAAATGCACAGTGACAGGGCACCAACAGTGGCATTGGCATTCAGCATTCATTCCTCCCACACCTGGCCCAGTGACCATTACCTCTACTCCCGACCCCACTGGGGCCCTCAGACCTGGGCTAGGACAGGGAATTGGGAGTGGGTGGCAGTGGATGCAGCCCTTTTCCCAAGGGGACCTAGGGATGGCTCCCTTTTTGGGGAAAAGGAATGCAAAGACATTCCTTTTGCATCCTCCTGCATCCCTGCCCCCCAGCTAACCAACCTCCCATGGTCCCTCCCCACCTCCCCTGGCCAACCAATCTCCAGTGGTCCCTCCCTTCCCACCCCACCCTCATGCATAAATTTGTGCACCAGGCCTCTACTATAGTCATAATGTTCTAATAACTATTTATTGTGTCAGATGGATACAAGATTTATCAGGATGATCACTTAGAAAGTTATATAATGTTTAGTTCCTGAAACTAATATAATCATTATATATCAACTATAATTGAAAAATAAAAATTAAATCATAAAAAAACCTGTTCCCTTCCAACTAGAGTAAGTTATGGTACAAAATATGTTTTTGCTAATCAAATATACTCCAATTCACCTCATAGGGTAAGATTTTTTTGAAATCAATGATGCCCACATATCCTTTTAACAGAAGAATATAATGTGCTTTAATCTAAATAAACTATATATTGAACCAATTTGGAATAATTTTTTAAAAAATCCACAAGAGGAAACTAATCTTGAGACTGACAGAACATTTGCTAACCATCTTTTCTTTGTTATTAACTCCCATGAGATCCTCAGGGACTGCTTAACAGGGACTCTCCATTCCCTTTGAGCGTGGCTACTCTCTCTTTCCTAGGCCTCCTAAAAGACCAGGGTTCTTGGGAACATGAAAGGGAAAAGAAATAGGTCATTAGCCCAAAAACTAAAGGCCAGGATTGTAGAATGAGTTTCCCATCTGACGGGACAGAGATATTAGGCAGCCCTTGTATGGAAAGGCTACCTAAGTAAGATCAGAGTCCAGCAAGCAGGGGCTCTATGCTTGGGACACAAATCATATAGAGTTAAGTTCAACTGTCTGAGCAGAGTAAGTCCATCTAAGCAGTCCCCAGCCATCACTGGAACCATTGGTGAATCTGTTCTCAGAGCACGGATAGCAATCTTTACCCTGGGTGGCACCTGGATGGCAGGGTATCCCTGTGGAATAGTGTCCACCTACGTGAGTGGAGTAAGCTCATCATCCTTATGACTGCCATCATGGTAATCATTGGTAAGTCTACCCTCAGGGCACAGGGTATGCATTCCACACCCAGGTAGTTCCCAGGCAGCAGGCTATCTGCCCTACTGTGGCTCTCAGGCCACAAAACAGCTCCAAGACCAGTAGGCATTCCTCTAACTCTTGGATCAGTATTTTTTTTATTTTTTTTTTTTATTTATTTTTTTTTTTAATTTTATTGGTTCAGAGAAAGGGAGAGGAGGAAAGAGAGAGAAACATCAATGATGAGAGAGAATAATTGATCAGCTGTCTTCTGCACACCTTCTACCAGGCACTGAGCCCACAACCTGGGCATGTGCCCTGGCCAGGAATTGAATCTCATGACTCAGGAATTGAATCTCATGGCTCATGGGTCTATGCTCAACCATTGAGCAAAACCAGCCAGGCTTTGGATCAATATTAATTTGTCTTTCTATAAATGGGAAACAGGTCCACAGGGCCTTGAGTTACCCCTTTTGGGGTATATATTCACCGACTGAGAGAGATTTGACCCTCAAGAAAAAGGTTAATCTTTTGCAACATGGTCTGGTCCCCATATAAACTGGGCAATGTGTCACCAGAAAGGGGAACTGGCTCTTGGCAGGTCTGCTTAGGGCTGGCTGGTAGTATATGGGTTCTTGACCTCACAAAGTCAGCCAAAACTGGTTTGGCTCAGTGGATAGAGCATCGGCCTGGGGACTGAAAGGTCCCAGGTTCGATTCCAATCAAGGGCATGTACCTTGGTTGCGGGCACATCCCCAGTAGGGGGTGTGCAAGAGGCAGCTGATCAATGATTCTCTCATCGATGTTTCTAACTCTCTATCCCTCTCTCTTCCTCTCTGTGAAAAGTCAATAAAATATATATATTTTTTTAAAAATTCACAAAGTTCAGGCGAAACTTAGAGGACATTTATTAAAGCTGGAGGAAGTGAAACAAGAAATGGCTGGGGAAATGATCTTAGAATGACCTGTTGTGGCTCAGTAAGAAATCAGAGAAAAGGGGGCCATGGAGATAGGTTCAGGGGATTTGCCTGGGACAAACTGGTGCTGCCCATTGCTGCTCTCATTGTAAGTCCCCTGGGGTCCCTTAGAGTTTATAAGATGCCTGCAAGGAACTTAGTGAGAAGAAGAAGGGGAGGGGAAAGTGTGGGCCTGCTCCTGAGAGGGAGAATGTGCACTGGACCTTTCATTCTGAGGGGTTTTAAAGGCTGGAAGTTTAGGGAAGGATCTCAAGAGAATATTCATCAGTTATTTTTAAATTTATCTTTAATGTTAAAAGTATTACAGAACCCTCCTATTATCCCCATCACTCATCTCTACCCCACTCCTGCCCTCCTCCCAGTTTTATGCTGATATGTCAAAATGATATTTATTCCCTTAACTTCATTTGTTCTTCGGTCTGGTTGGCAAATGGCACTAATTGGATTTCTGCTGTCTATCTCCCTGAGTAGTGTGAGTTAAGCTATTCACCCTCTGGTTGGGGAGAAGTGCAAACCATTTACTCTTAAGTGTCCTTGGTGTAGAGAAAATAGGGTTTACTAGATGGCTGAAAACTGTTTGCCATCTAGATTATCTAGATGGCTGCAAACTGCTGTTTAACTATTTGTCTCAGATTCCCTATTTTATTTGTCCTGTCTTACTAGTCTGTCTCAAAAGAAGAGGCTTGGCCACTTAATGGCACCATTAATTTTAATACTATCCTGTAGCTAAACCTGTTTTGCTGGTCCCAGGGAAACAGACGGAGGTTCCATATATGCAATACTTTATGGCTCTCAGAAATGACCCAAAGCTATATATTACCTGTAACTAGGTCTCTCTACAATTTCTACAGAATCTGAAAGAATCTATATCCAGATAGAGAGAAAAAAAAATCTAAGAATGAGTGAATGAGTCTGTAAATCCTTTGACAACATTTGGGTGCCAACCCAAACCTTGAGGTATCAAAAACAATTGTCCTTGTTTTACAAATGAAGTCTTTATAGGGCCATAGGTGTGGCTCCAGAAACAATTCAAAGCCTATCAATTCCTTCTACTTTCCCCAAACCTTCACTATTTATCTCAAAAGGTTTATAAATAAGTGACTTTATGAAACTTAAGTCCTGCTAGGAAAAGCTTGTATTTCTTTCCCTGTATCTTTGAGAGACAAATACCAGGTCTTCTTTAAAAACTCTCATCTAGGCCATCTTTTAAAATGCAAGTTTCTGAAAGGTATTCTTATTGAAAGAAGAAAAAAAAAAAGAACACCACACCTTAGCCATCTGAGCAGATCAATTAAACTTATTTCAGCTGTTCCTTTCTAAATTATTGTTTTGATAAACATTATTAAATATCTAGATATTTTTAAATAGCATGTAATACTGAAACACTGATTGTTAGATAAGTCTTAAGTTCACCTACTTTTTGATTTTTATTACAGAAAAGCTAGAAAATACATTTGGAACTTAATGAGTATCTTTTACTTTATTAGTATAAACTATATACTAGTATTCATGTTTATTTACATGAATCCAATAAGAATCTGATTAGTAATATGTCTCTTAAAAGTGTGAGTGTGTTTACTAATGGAGAACCCTATGTTTCTGGAAGCTATGAAATGTATTTGCCATCTAAAGAATTCTAATTGCTTACTTTTCAGTTGTCACTAACAATTAAGATTTCTAAGAGTTAAGAATTCTAATTAAGTTGGAAAGATATTGTATAGTTTTTGGTAATAGAAAGTATAAGATGTAGAGATACTTTTTGAAGGACAAGAAAGAGTTGTCCTAAAGTTGGTTATTTCTGAACGAGTTTGGGAGAGGTAAACTGAAAGGGACTAGGAAAGTTGTAGAAGGTTTGTGAAAAAAATACTGAGAGGAAATTACATGGTAAACTGAATAATGGATTTAATTAAGTAAATGAATTTAAAGATCAAAAGTAAGCTAATACAGTGTTGGAATTTGGTTCTTAAAAAAAATAAAGCCCTAGCTGGTTTTGCTCAGTGGTTAGAGCATCAACCTGAGGACTGAAGGGTACCCAGTTCGATTAAGATCAAGGGCATAGCCGAGACCGGTTTGGCTCAATGGATAGAGTGTCGGCTTGGGGACTGAAGGGTCCCGGGTTTGATTCCGGTCAAGGGCATGTACCTTGGTTGCGGGCATATCCCCATTAGGGGGTGTGCAAGAGGCAGCTGATTAATGACTCTCTCTCATCAATGTTTCTAACGCTTTATCTCTCTCCCTTCCTCTCTGTATATAATCAATAAAATATATTTAAAAAAAAAAAAAAAAAAAAGATCAAGGGCATATGCCCAGGTTGTGGGCTTTATCTCCAGTGATGGGCCATGCAGGAGGCAGCCAATCAATCTCCCTCTCCCTTCTTATTCAAAATCAATAAAAATATTAAGAAGGGGGGAACCCCATCCGGCATGGTTCAGTGCATGGTTCAGTGGTTGAGCACAAACGTATGAACCAGAAGGTCACAGTTTGATTCCAAGTCAGGTCACATGTCTGGATTGCGGCCTCAATCCCAAGTATAAGGCATGCAGGAGGCAATTGATCAAAGATTCTCTCTCATCATTGATATTTCTGTCTCTCTCTACATTCCTCTCTGAAATCAATAAAAATATATATATTTTAAAAAGACAATCATTTTCCTCTTATGTTCCACATACAAGAAGACTTACAATTTTTTAAAGCAATTTGGTAAATTATATTTTTTCTCCTTATCTGATCCCTCCATAATTTTAAAATTCTTTTTTAAAAAATATATTTTATTGACTTTTTACAGAGAGGAAGACACATTGATCAGCTGACTCTTGCACACCCCCTACTGTGGATGTCCCCGAAACCACGGTACATGCCCCTGACCGGAATCAAACCTGGGACCTTTCAGTTTGCAGAAGCAAAATGATACCTGAAAATGTAGGCAGAGCTTGACAATAAGAAATCGGGGTGGACATATTTCCTAGGAAGGTAGTTCTCAATATTTCCAAGTTAAAAGATGGGAGACGCTCTATCCACTGAGCCAAACCAGTAAAATTCTGCAATTTTAAAATTCTTAATGAGTATTATCATCTTGATAGCAACATGTTTATTTACATGAATCCAATAAGAATCTGATTTCCTTATAATAGGACACATAACACCAGTTTCCAGTTGTGGTTTTATTAGCCAAGACTTTTACTGGAATGTCATGTTTGAGAGACATGCCTGGACCCTGGTTCATATGATCCATGGCAGACTCTCCAGGTAAGGAACAAAGGTTGCTTTCCTGGGAGATGACAAATAAAGCATCTTAGACATTTAGAGGACCTCAAGAACTTGAGGAATCCACCAAATCCATCAGTATTGCAGGCAAAGCCAGATGGCAACTGTGTGGCTTGGCTTCTGTGCCTTGAGAAGTTGACTAAAGCTCAATCTGAAGATGCCTTGTGAGTGAAATTCCAGCAAAGCAAAGCTGAAAGAGTCTAAATGATCAATTGCTACTCTTGTTGTGTTTATGCAAATAATCAGGCCAAATAAAACTGGACTTAATACAGCCTTTTAATGAAAATGATGGTAATTTTAGGGAGAAAATTTGTGTTTCAGTTGAAATCACAATGACCAATTGTGAATATTGATACTTTAGTGCAGTTGATTGTTTTCAAAGTTTAAAGTTTTGTTTTTACCTGTGAACTGAACTGGTTCCTAAATTCTTCTAGTTGTCTTCAACCCTCCAAGCTAATGTTTTGTTTTTCTCCCATCTTTTAACTTGGAAATATTGAGAACTACCTTCCTAGGAAATATGTCCACCCCGATTTCTTATTGTCAAGCTCTGCCTGCATTTTCAGGTATCATTTTGCTTCATCTTAGGCTTCTTTCCTCTTTGCTATTAACTCACTGGACTTGGACTAGAGATTATAAAATCTGTGGACATGAACATCCTCAGCAGGTTCAATTCTCCTGGCCTCTGTTCACCTCCTTTCTAGGGCTTTACTCTTCTTTTACTTCAACTTATCGCCTGACCATTTCCCTCACTGGACCCAATGACTACTCAGAACCTTTCTTAAAGGAGGCAGTTTAATTTATTTTAATCAATAGAGAGTCATAGTTGTGGCATCTGAAAAAAAAAGAGAGAGAGAGAAACATGTGACTCACAAAGCTTGAAATGTCCAATGAGGTTTGCAATCACCTTGCAGGACTACAAGCTAATTCCAAGTCTGTTTATTTCCTCTTAGGTTTTTCTGCTCACATTTTAAGCAAGCTGCTACCTGGTGAGCAGTGGTGTCTCAGATTTTCAAATGGCTAGATCATCCCTCAAGAAAGATTCACTGAGTCCAATAGTATAGCATGGCTTTAATAAATTACACATAGAAAAGAAGCCTTACTTATAGATATTCTCCATGTAGGAAACATTCTTTTAAAATCTTACACATGTGTATTAAACACAATATGTTGACTCCCAGTTGGTAATGGCTTATACTATATTTTTATTTTTAATATATTTTATTGATTTTGTACAGAGAGGAAGGGAGAAAGATAGAGACTTAGAAACATCGATGAGAGAGAGTCATCGATCAGCTGCCTCTTGCACACCCCCTACTGGGGATATGCCCGCAACCAAGGTACATGCCCTTGACCAAAATTGAACCCGGGACCCTTAGTCCCCAAGCCGACGCTCTATCCATTGAGCCAAACCGGTCTCGGCCGGCTTATACAATACTATCTTAAGATTTAATTTAATTTAATGGCTCTGCTTTGTCCTAAGTAATTTAGGATATGTAAGTAAATTTAAACTTATTTTATTACTTAGAGCATGATTTAATGAAATAGGACATATGGATAAAAGAGAGTAATAAAATCAGTGACTTCATCACACAACTTAAGTGCTGTTCAGTCACTGGTCCAATGCATATGTTTGAGTTGACTACACTTATTTAACTCACTTCAAACTTTTCGGTCTTGTACCCACCTCTCCTACAAGACCTTTTCCTGTATTAACTCTGGGTTCCTAATAATAGGAAGGCTGTCCTCGCTAATGTAGATGGAGCTTTCTTAAAAATAAAAATGCCTCTCTCTTGCCCCGCTGCCCCCCCCCCCCAAGGGTCCTAAATAAAGGAGAAAAAGTAACAGTGTGTGCAGGCCAGCAACTGGGCACCACAGTTGTCTTCTTTCTAACCAGAGCGTTTATATTTTGGCCCCTTTCTTAACTAGACTCTTTGCCATAGAGTTCATGCTAGTGCATCAGACATGCTGGCACACCACTCTGCTCATGTGCGTACACGTACATAAACACATACACTTACACATAGGCATACATATTATCACACACCTGTCACCATGCACCACCAGGGAAAACCAATCCACAGGCTTGACTAAGCCATGACTTTAATCTCTTGAAAATTTTATTTGACAAGTGAGTCATTTTAGTGGGGAAGCCGTTTGGAGCACTTTCAGTGGGCTGAGAGTGTGTTGCAAAGCGCCTGCATGGCCTTTCCTTTACATAACCCACAAATGAGGAGACTGAGGCCCAGAGCAGTTAGACCGCTTGTCAGGATCACACAGCTGGTCAGTTCAGAGGCGGAACCCAAGGCGTCCTCATATCCTGGTGGGCAAGAGAGGGAAGGCCCAGGCCACGCTTTCTGAAGCCAGTGGTTCAGCTTTTCTTGGGTCTCATTGGATGTAAATCCTTACCACCCCAATTCTCTGCCATTCCTTTACGCCAAGTTTTTTGGGTCTCCCGTTGTTTCTAAGAACCTTTAAGATCTATCATGGGGAATATGGGGCCTATTCTGGGTCTGAGGAACTAAACATTCTCCTCATTTTATTGATGAAAACATTAAGTCAAACTTAGGAAAGGAGCTTGGGAAATAAAGGAGGCTCATAGAGAAAATTCTTAAAATGAATGAGGTGAGTAACTGTTACTAACACAATGGAGTTGGTATGAAAAAGATTGTGAATCAGGATTACTTCAGTGTTACAGTAAGTATAGTCCAAAAATAGTAAAACTGTGTCTAGTTTGTTTTCCTTAAATTGTTAAATTACTCACCTCTTTTAAGTTAATGTTTTCCTTTTTTAATTTCTGTGACTTCCCACATATACCCTCTACTTATTTTATTTTAACACACAGAGACATTTTATAACATCATTTTATGGTAGTAATATATAGTTGTATCTCGTTGGCAAACACTGGGAAATATTGAACAAAATTATGCCTCAGATTCCTGTGAATGCTAAAAATAGGGAAGAGCCATGCTTGTAATACCCACGCTTTGGTTAATCAAGGAGCTGAAGTTTCACTTTTTAAAAATAGGTTTAAAAATTTTAATAAACTTTATATTTTAGATCAGATTTATGTTCGCAGCTAAATTAAGCAGAAATTAGAGTTCTCATTTATCTCCTGATACCCTCCCCAACACACACACACACACACACACACACACACACACACACATCTTCCTATCAACATCCCACATGAGATTGTCACATCTGTTACTCAATGAACCTACATTGATGAATTTTAATCACCCAAAGTCCATCATTTTCATTAGGGTTTACTCTTGGTGTTGCACATTCTGTGGGTTTGGGCATATGTGGAAAGACATGTATCTACTATTATAGTGTCATATAGAGAATTTTCACTGCCCTGAAAATCTCTGTGCTTTGCTATTCATTCCTCCCTCCGCT
This sequence comes from Pipistrellus hanaki, assembly GCF_964339955.1. NCBI lineage: Eukaryota > Metazoa > Chordata > Mammalia > Chiroptera > Vespertilionidae > Pipistrellus > Pipistrellus hanaki. Next base: position 100,619,946 of record NC_140505.1, read on the forward strand.
AAGCTCCTAGTAACCACTGACCTTTTTACTGTTTTCTTAGTTTTACCTTTTCAGAATGTCATATAGTTGGCACCATACAATGTATAGCCTTTTCAGATTGGCCTCTTTCACTTAGTAAAGGTTGACTTTTTAAACCATCAAATGTGTCTCTATATCAAGCTGCGTCTTTGTACTTTGCCTCTAAAGCTCAATCTGATTGCTTTCTTCTGCCCTCTTATGGCTGGACACACACATCCACTTCACTCTGAGTGTCTCTGGAACATTACCTCAACAGCATTGAAATGGCACAACTTTAGTTTTTAATTATATAAAGTACAATGGGGCATTCATAATAAAACATACTCTGGCCATTTTAGAATGAATATATCTAGTAAAAATAGTTCCATGTAATATGCAAAAAGAGCCTGTGTTGAAAAACACTGCCTATGTTCATGTAGTTATAAAGTATTTTGTTAAGGCTGTGATACCCAAAGGAAAAGCTCTGTGAAATTTATTTTTCCTTAGGTCTTGACCTCAAAGAGTAAAATTAATTATGCAACACAATAACTAAGAGCCATTACCCCAGGTAATCTTAAGAATTCTTAATTCAGGAGTAAAGCTGCCAAGGTGTCCAGAGCCTTTTTCCAGGGAGTCTAATCTTTACGTATTTATTTGTTTTATTTAAAAAATATTTTTATTGATTTCAGAGAGGAAGGAAGGGAGAGAGAGAGAGAGAGAGAAAGAGAGAGAGAGAGAGAGAGAGAGAGAGAGAGAGAGAGAGAGAGAGAGAGAGAGAGAGAGGGAGAAATATCAATTGATCAGCTGCCTCCTGTACGCCCCCATATTGGGGATTAAGCTAGCAACCCAAGCATGTGCCCTTGACCAAATTGAACCCAGGATCCTTCAGTCCAAAGGCCAATGCTCTATCCACTGAGAAAAATCATCTAGGACCAGGGAGTCTAACCCTTTAAATAGGGGGTCTCAGGTGTATACAGTTGATGGGGCTCCACATCATTATGGAGTTCTTTGGGGAGCAGCATGAATAACATGCTATAATTAAGACAGTAAGGTTAACAATGAAGATGGTGTTCATAATGACAGTTAATGTGCATTGAGTACTTCCATGTGTCACTCACTTTGCAGATTGTCACATATAATTGTCACAATGAGGTGATACTCTTATGCTGTGATTATCACCATTTTACAGCGGAGTAAACTGAAGTTCAAATATGTTAAGCAATTTGCACCAAGAGAGGCAGATGCAGGTTTGTAGGGTCAGCTGAACAGGCACTAACTTAATTATCTGGTTAAATATATCATTTAATATTTGGGAGCTTCATTTTCTTCACTTATAAAAGATGAGTCAGTGGGGCTTTTTTAAACTGAAATCCTATGGATTTTATTATAACTGCTGCTCTTCCTAGACACTGAAATCCTAGGTTTCTGCTTTCCCCCCCTCCACCACCATTTAAAAAAATGTTTTACACTAAATTTATTGGGGTAACATTGGTTGATAGCAAGAGGCTGAGAACCCCTGGCAGGCTGACCCTAGAAGATGCGCAGGTATCCAGCTTACTAGCAGAAGCTCTTTGTTCTCTGCTTTTTTTTATGTTGCTTTCTGGGCAGGGGTGATCTTCACCTGAATGAGATCTGAGCTGACCTGCAGGCAAATCCTTCCCTCCTTCAACAGACTTATTAGATCATCCCTGTTGACCCAGGGAATAAAGCAATGAGTCGTTAGGAAAGCTCTCTCCTTTTCTTCTAATAGGCTTTGTGTCAGGAGACCAGAGGGACTGGGGGACTGCCCAGGTCAGTCCAAGCTGTAAACCCAAGGAGGCCATTTAGATTCAGATCCAGGGTGGGCAAGGCACATCGCCTCTCTGCCTGTTTTCTGTCAGTAACATCAGGTGGCTGGACTAGGTGTTCTCTGAGGTTCATCGCTAACTCCTATATAATGATTTTATGTTTTATGTTCACCAGTCTTCTGGGAGCTCCCTCCTACCCCCAAACCATTGGAACTTCTCTTCTTCATAAGTTTTAGGGGGGGAAAATGGCCAATTGTCTTGCAATATCCTCTTCCTGTTCCTAAAATTGCCTAGGATGCTTGCTTGCCAACAAATCCTGTTTTGGTGTGTGTGTGTGTGTGTGTGTGTGTGTGTGTGTGTGTGTGTTTTAAAACAAAACCATAGTTTTCAAAGTGCTTTTTAATAATGTCGTTAGATAATTAAGGATGGGTTTCTATCCTTTTACCCATTTTATTTTCTTTACTCAATGATCACTACCCACAAGTTTTAAATAAATATGATGGAGAAGAAAAATGACTTTCAAAACTTGTGCACATCCTTCCTCTCCATAGAGATAGTGTTTTTCTTGATTCTCATTTTAAAAAACTTTCTATTTTCTTTCTTCTTTTTCTTTCTTGAGCTTGTCTCTACTCATCCGTGTTACTTCTCAACACAGCAATACTTATCAAATCAAGTAGATTTTTTCAAACCATAAGTTGTTCCCCTGTGTGTTGTTTGACCTATCCCTACTTCTTCATCAATGTACTGTTGGATTTGTCAAAAAAACGTGTGGGAAGGTGAAACTGAGGCTGTGGTCATCAGGTAATATTCATGGTCTCCCTTTTCTCTCTAGATTTATTTTTTTTCCTATTCTCAGATCCTAAAATTATTTTGGGCTGATAGTTTTGCATTTTCAACTTCAGACTAAGAAAGAAAAGTGTGTTTTAGTAAGAAAATATTTTAAACATATACATTAAAAGAAATATATATACTATTCTTAGCTTCACCATTATCAACCTATGACCTATCTTGTTTCAAGTTTACTCCTTTTGTATAATTTGAAGCAAATCTCAGACATTTTATCACATCACCTGTGATTCCTTCAAGAGGTAAAGAAAGAGGATTTTATTTAAATAAAAAACTATTATTTCACTGGGTTTTAAATTTCTGCAAGAAAAACCACACTAATGTTTGACTTAGTGCTCCAGACCTTGATATGTTTTATGTCTAAATATAAGATTTGTTTGTCATACTTTTTTTTCTTTAATGTTGATCAGTAGTTGTACTCCAAAATACAGAAACAGTGATTCTGATATTTTTATACAGGTGTTGTGAGGAAAATTTTAATCATAAAATTATAGAAACAAAATTATTGAGCAGTCTAAAATTGAGGAGAAAGCAACTGATGATGTTGTGTCCTCCAGTTCATAATTGGAAGCAATGTTCTCAGTTTAGCTAGAACTTGATTTTATGGAATACTAGTTTTCCAAATGAATAAACCTAAGGCCACTAGTGTTCAATTCTTCCCTTCATGGTAGGATTAGGTGAGCTCGAGGACCTAACTTTCTTACATGTGCCAGATTTACTGGATATTGCATCTGATGATAGCTTAGAAAGCTACAGGCCCAAGCTTCTTCACTGACTCAGATGGGCCTGCAGTTGGGGCAGATAGTGGCTGGGCTTCCCTGTGTCTCTGGGACTGCTGATACACATGAAAAGTACATCTGGGAGGAGCCTGGAGGAGGTGCAGGAAGGAAAGGGATGGTCTTCCACTGAAGCCGCCAGGAGACCTGCCCTGGGCTGTGTCTGGAGTCAGGGAACTTCTGAAGAAGGAAGGCTGAAGATGGAGAACTCTGATGGGCACCCTTGCTCACTCAGAAGTGGAAAATAAATTCACAGTTTTTAATAAATTTTCTAGTCATAACCTGGTCATTACACAGAACTCAGACATTATATGTATAAAAGATTTCTGTTCAGCATCAGAATACAGCAATCTGATGATGAATTTCTACTTCCTTAAATATTTGGACCTGAGCCAGGCTATCACTTTTTAAACCCTGCTTTGGCTCAAGCCAGAAAATAAAGTAGGTTGCTTTCAGTTGCCCACTCACCTCAACCTAGCTGGAACCTCTCCTCCTTTACCCTGTCCTCCCCACCTCCCCATCTTGGCAGTGCTCAGAATACTCCTTGGAACCTTGGTTCTCTTGGGCTCTTTCTTCTCCTTCATCTGGACACAAAGTGAATTTCTCTCTCCATCCCTTCTCTGAACTACTAACCAGAGCTTCCCATCACTATTCCAGCCCTACCTTCTCACTTCTGAACAGTTTGTTTCTTCATAAATTTAATTAATGTAGTCTCACTCCTCTTTAATCTCCCATATGCTAGTCTAACAATCCTAAACCATCCCCTCCTAGTACTGGCAAAATTAAGCACATTTTACTTTATCTACTATGTCATCAAGGGCCCTCACCCTTGCCTCCTTGAACTTGAGGCAGCCTATCGCCTGTCATCTCCCTCCTCTACTGGCCCCTTCTCACTCACTGTCCCTCCCCACCCCTGGATTTACTCCCTTCTCTTTCTCCTCTCCGCTGACACAAATCTGTTACTACCTTCAAAATCATTTCATAATTTAGTAATTAATAATTTTAATTACTTGAAACTATATATTGGTCTTGCTTTTAATTGCAGCAAAATTGTTTCCCAATGTTTTATGTAAGCCTGGCCATCTCAAATAAACTATAAGGCCTTTGAGAACAATAGTTATGTGTTCTATGCTACTATTTTCAACAAGATTGGCATATGACTGTGTAACATGTATGTAAATAAAAATACCACTTTCTGGATCAGTATGATAAGAACCTCTTCCTTCTGATTGTTTGCATGGTCACTGACTAAGCCAGTGCAAATTTCAAGTGAAGCAAGAATATTGATGTGTCTGTGTATGAGTGTACATGTGTATATGGATGAAAGGGGCTCAGAAGAAGGAGAGGAATGGGTAGAATGTGTTTATTCATGTGTCTTGGTGATTAAAACACACTCCAGCATCAAATTAAATTTATTTGTGAATAATTTATAAGGACAAAATAAAAATGTCCAGCCGTAGGGTAATATTTTTGCATCTGTTAAATATAATAATTATGAAGGCTTTGTAGGAACATGAAAAAAATAAGAGCACTCTATGTGAAAAAGACTAGCATGAAATATGCCAAGGTGATCATAGTGATTAAATTAAGATGATTCTGTTATAACTCATCCTCTCACCATCTCCCTACTTTTCATTTCTTTTATTTTTTAAAAGAATAGCTTTTATTGATTTTTTTTTTAGAGAGACAGAAAGGGAGAGGGAGAGAGAAACATTGATGTGAGAGTGGGACATTGATCAGCTGCCTCCTGCACACCCTTGCAGGGAATGGAGCCCAAAGCCCAGTCATGTGCTCCTGACCTGGAATTGAACCATCAACCTTCTGACGCACTGTACAACACGTAGCCAACTGAGTCACACTGGCCAGGGCTCCCTATCTTTTCATCTGTCTAATCTTTTCATCTGTTTTCTAACTAAAATAGTATATTAGATAGAGAAAAAGTGAATAGCTGACAGTCATATGCTAAGATAAACTTACCCTTTGGCAAAATTGTTAATTATAATGATCAGATGACCCATATACAGATTTCCTTAGTCAACTACTTTTCCTTTAGGTATTAGTCCCTTCTCTGTTTAGCAAAACTTTCCTAGAGTACCTTGAAAAAACTTACCTATCTTATTACCTCTTGCTCAGTCTATGCAATTATTACTAAATAATGACATGGGAAATATTAACCAATTAACATGCAGCCTCCCTTGATGAATGTACATCTAGAGATAACCTTTTCAAATCCATCCACCACCCATCCATCCATTCATTCACTCAGCTCTGTCCTTGTTAAGGCTTTTGATGATGATCCAGAAGTCACACTTATCTTATTTGTGGATAATTTGAAACAGGAGATATAGGAAATGCACCAAATGGCAGAATTGAAGAGCAGAAAGATTTCAATGGGCCAGTAAGGTGGACCAAATCAAACAAGAAATTTAACAAGAGTGTGTATAAGGGTCTGCAATTTGAGTTGCCAAGCTAGGGCTGTCCAAGCATAGCTGGATCACAGCCCTTATGAAAAAGCCTCAGGGGGTGTTAACCCAGAATAAGTTCTCCTAAGAGTACAAGGTATGAACTAGCCCACAGAAAAGGCCCCTTTTGAGCTTAGGTTTCAGTAACAGAAGTTTTATGTCACAGCCCCTGGGGAACATCAGGAGATACAGGGCTAACTAGGGCTAATCAGTGCTGGGACACAGCCTCAGAAAGGAGCCGAAACCCTGAATAAATTAAAGTGAGATAAGTAGCAGCAGCATTGAACTGTGTGAGGAGCAGGTAGCTGGGAACAGAGTGAGCCTTATGGAGCAGAAAAGAGATGGCCCTAAGGAGTTCCATCAGCAGAACTAGATAATTGAGGTTTGTGGGTATGTGCTTCTCAGACCAAGGAGCCTAAACTGTCAAGGTGACATGTACTGAGAGGTGTTTTTTCACTTAACAAGGCAGGATTTTATAAGATCATTTGGTTCTTGTGGCCAACCATACATATTTATGTTACGCAATGTGTAGCCACGGAGTATGTTTTTAATTTGGTCTGAAGCCCGGGGGGGGGGGGGAGGGGGGGTTGAGATTCCTGATTAAACCCCAGCACCTGCAAGCTGAGCCTGCTCTCCCCTTGCTCTGACTGTAGGAAGAGGAGGGCCTGGGTTTTCTCCTGTCTCCCTCCCTGATGCTCCCACAGTTTTTCAGTCTTGGACATTAAAGCTGTTGGTTTTACCAACAGTGTACCACTGAATAGGGACTAGAAAGAATCCCCAAGAGAATGTTTATAGCTGATAACAAGAGAGAGTGTCTGGTTTTGCAGGAGATGAAATGTTCTTTTGTATGTGAGCAGAAAGTAAGCAGATAGTACGCTTCAATAGCTTTTTATACCCACTAGGCATGTTGAAATTGATCTTTTCCATCACTATTATCTATAAAACCTCTTCTTTAGTGATTTAGTTGGAGCATACAGTAGTCCATTCTCATTCAAATGTGTTCTCCCTCTTTTTTGGGGGGAGGGGGCGGGGGAGAGCTGAGAGCCATACCTTTATTTCTCATCATTTTAGTTTAGATATTCATTTATCTCAATCCTAAAATTTATCTAAGCTAAAATGAAATTATGAGCAAAGGCTTGTGACAACTTGTAGCATCTTGAGTTCTTTGTGAAGATGCTAATGTGACTACCAAAAGAAGAAATAGTAAAGAAATTGGTGCTATCATTGAAAGCCTGCAACTTTCCTAAGAGTAGTTGGGGAGTTTGTGGAGAACCACTCAATGCAGAATGATTTGGTTGTAAATTAAGTTAGATTCAACCATGACTCCTTTAATCTTAAATACTTAAGCAATATGTTAGCATTGCCCACTGGTATCTTAGATTATGAAATCTGTTTCAGCTGTTCTGGCTTTATAAAGAGTCCATGCGGATTCACTTCTGACAGCAGGTCCTTGGAGTGTTCTCTCTCTGCGTGTTGTTGTTGTTGTTTTTTTTAAATCAAATCGCATGTTAAAAGTTGTATTGCATTTTTGTAGATAGCCTATAGACCACTTCCTCCCAGAATCAGCTAAGTGTCTCTCCAGACCACCTCTTCTCTGCCCATTATAAGCCTCGGCCAACCCAGCCCTTGATCCTTGCACTGAGGCTTCCTGGCCACTTTGCGTGATTCTACCTGAAAGGACAGAGATGAGCTTTTCCCATCCCAGTGAGTTTGGTCCTAACACCACGTCTGGTCCCTGTGGGGCGGCAGAAGGACAATGCTAACAGCCTCTCCTTGGGAAAGAGCAGGGAGCGACTAGCAGCGCCACAGTTAGGCTCCCCGGGTGTGTTCCAGACTGTGACCTCTGTTGGGGGACCAGTTGCTGGAAGGATCCCCTGTCAGCTTCCAGCCCTGTTGTCCTTATTTACCTACTGTTAACTGAGCGAGCCCGTGGTTTTTTTTTTTTTTTGAAGAATAGGGCTTGGGGGAGGCAGAGGACAGGAGCCAGGGAGCGTGCTGCGGCGCAGGGGGAAAATGGAAAAGGGTGGTGAAGCCGGGGACGAACTTCCTTTTAAGCCTTGGGGGACCGTGGCTCAGCAGCCCTGGCGCCAGGTGCTCCGACTCGCGTTTCCTGCGTCGGGCGGCGGTGGCAGAGACCTGTCCTTGCTCCACCGCCCAGAGGTGTGGCAAGCTCTGGTTGCCCAACTTTCCCAGGCGGGGTGGGAGTCCGGCCCTTCAGGAGGAGTCGCCGGCCCGGTTCTGAAGCCATCCCGGTTCCTTTCCTAATGACCATCCGGCAGGTCCCAATAGAACTGCTTTTCCAAGCGCCGTGTTTACGGGGAGACGCCGGGCTGCTCCTTGCAGCCTAAGATGCTTTCAGCCTTTGAGGAACGGGAACAAAACTGAGGAACGACGTGGAATTAGCACCATCACAAATGACCTGGTGCCTCCAGTTAATGTCACCGGGTTTTGTTCGGGGGGGGGGGGGGGGGGGGGAAGGCAGCGGAGTCACTCATTCTCCGCAATAAGCTGCCATCAGAAAGTTTCCCCTTTCTCCTCTCCCCATTCCCTTCCCCTGAGCACTTAGGAAATAAAGTTCATGACCCCGGCCTTTACCAGTTGCAGTAGCAGTTTCACTCCTCAGCTTTTAAAGGTATCGTGATGTTACTCCTTGTTTTGCTTATAAGAAGCGGAGGGTTTAGGAAATATCTTGGGCGGATGCAACTGCGGCTGAAAAAGACGCGGGCGCACCGCGCTCTCCAGGGCCCCGGGGGGAGGGGGCACGCAGTCTGCCCAGAGGTGCCTGCAGGCGTCCGGGGCCCTCGGGCTGCCCGGTCCAGTCCAGGTGCCCAAGGTTTCCTGCGTCTTCCGACGTCTTGGGGCATTCCGGGTCCTCGCAGGGACAGGGGCCCGGAGAGGGGGCGGCGGCTGGACTATGTGGGAAGGAAGATGCGGGAGCCGGACTCCCTCCTTGGTGCCACGGACACCGCGGCCAGCTTCCCGTGGGCCGTTCTCTGCGCGCCCGGGGCGGACGGCGAAGCTCCAGTTCTGCGCCCTCACCGGCTTCGGGCGGTCCCCGGGGCTGAGTAAGCCGGGCGGAGGGAGCCGGCCGAGATTTCCTGAGCTCTAAGGAAGGAGGAGGGCATCAGGGTTAGTGGGCCGGGAGCGGGACCCAGAACCTGCCCGGCCGCACGCGGATCCAGGACCCCCGCCCCCGCCCCCGGCGCCCCCGCCCCCGTCCGCCGCCTCAGGGAATGAGGTCCCGGAGGAAGAGGGTAGGTGGGGAGGAGGGTGACGGGTGGGGGACCCCTTGACGTCACTGGAGGAGGTGCCGGGGTAGGAAGTGGGCTGGGGAAAGGTTATAAACGGCTTTCGCCCCGGCTCCCCTCCATCGAGGTCCGCTAGAGGATCGGAGCGCGCCGGACGGACACTCGTCGAGGCTCTTCCCCGGTCGGGCTCGGAGCGGGCTCCGGGACTGAGAGCGGCAGCCGAAGACGCCGGGCTGCGAGGATTACCGACAAGTGACTGTGTCCCCGGCCGGAGCCGCAGCGAGGGGCGCTTGGACACGGGAACTGAGTGCGGGGCGGCGGCGGAGAGCGGGAGACAAGCTCGGCGGCTGGGTCAGTCGCCCGCCAGGAGCGCAGGCACCCGGCGGCCGGCCACGTCGCGCTCACCATGGTCTCCTGCTGGGACACCGGGGTCCTGCTGTGCGCGCTGCTCGGCGGTCTGCTGCTCACAGGTGAGACGAGGCCGCGGTGGGGAGTCGGGGGCACACCCTAGGGGCGGGGTGCACGCGGGGGGGGGGGGCGCCTCCGCGGGAACCTGGAGCAGGAGCCTCACCGTGCACGCCGGGGGTCGCGGCGCCTTTCTCCTCAGCGGGGTCCAGGCGCGCGCTTCGGGGTGGGGGGGGGGGGGTGCCGGGCATCGCCGCCCTGGATGGCAGTGAGGCTGCCCCTCGGGGGCTGGAGACGCCGACCCTCTCCGCCTGGCTCCGGGCTCGGGGAGCGCTGCGCGCCTGGACCTGCCTGACACTCAGACCTGATCCCAGGCAGCCGGTCTGAGGGGCCCTCCGGAGCCCTGCGCCGCGGCTCCACGAGCGCCCGCGAGGCCGCCGGGGGCCGGGCTGAAGCCCTAGGGTGGCGGTGGCGGTGTTGGCGCTGGCCACGACTTCGCGCCTCGAAAGAGATGGAGGAGAGCCCTCTAGGAGGGGGTTGTGTGCTTGCCGGGAGCAAAGAGATACCCGGAGATGGCAAGAGCTGGTATCCTTCCACACACTGAGCCCACTTAGGACTGCCCACGGAATGTTTCTCAGGCGCCCACTCCTCTTCGGGTCCCGGACCGCGGGGCTGGAGCGCGCTGCGCACAGCCAGGGGGGAGGGGCGGGCGAAGGGGGCACCTTCCACCGGTCCAGCCCAGGTCGCCGTCCAGGGCAGTCCAGAACCTAAGTACCGTTAAGTTTTGCAATTGCAAGTCTAGCCTTTAAATTCCAAAAGAAGAAAGGGCTAAAAATCCACCCCTTTGCCTGGTGTTAAGAGAAATTGGAGGCTGAATAGAGGGAGCTAAAAGGTCACACAGGCGGTTAGAGTGGAGGCCGCCCCAGGGATGTGTCAAACCCGAGGAATTTAGGGAGGATTTGCCCTCCTGCTTCTTAGAGCTCAGGAAACCTCTGCCAGCTCCCTCTGTCTGGCCCTCGGCTTACTCACCCTGGGAATCGCCTGAAGCCCATGAGGGCACAGAACTGCCCAGCGCGTTCAGTCCCACAGGACAAAGACAGTAACATAAAATAAGTTACTGCAGTGATTCAAGGAAAGGAAAGTCGGTACAGTTGGGCATATTTAAAAAAAAAATGCATGTTAAACACCCAAAGCTGTAGGAAGACGAATTAGACGGTCAGTTTCTAAATAACAAGCTATAGTTCCAATCCGAGGGGCACACACAGTCCTAATGTCTGAGAACCACACTGTCTGTTGGAAAAAGTTGCTAAAATAACTATTGAAATGAAATATTGCTGTTCTAATTCAAAAATGCATTTTTTCGTTTTGAAAAGTCACTTTAAAAAAAATTGCTCAGAGCACCTAAATAACTTGCTGAAGTCTGTCTATTATGTAAAGATAAATCTAGGTAATTACTGTAAGTCCAAAAAAATGGAGGGAAGAATATATATTTCATTGTTTTGCACAGATATATCTTTATTTTTGTTTCAAACTGTGGTCGACTAGTGAAGTATATTTCTCTGTGTGATTAGGGACCACTTAGATTGGCGGAAGGTTGTCAGAAACTAGAAGATCCTCTTGTGATTTCTCTTAGTTATTATTTTATTTAGAAGGAGGCAGGAATCTTGGAACTCGTGTGTTATAGGAAGAAAGAAAAAGTACTGGCAAGGTGAGAACCCCTTTACCTGCCAGTTTAAGGAGCTATTGGGGTTTGTAATTGTGAAGCCTGCCTTCCCAGACCACGGGCTTCTCTGGCTGATTAACAGAAACAGTCAAACACGGAGAGGAGCAAATGCTTCTAGACCAAATCAGGGCTTTCTAACTAAACCGAGGGGCTGCAGTCTGGGGAGAGGGTCCAGAATGGGTACAAGTTTCTGCCCAGTGGAGTCCTCTTGCACCCATCATGAGCTGGGTCTGCTCACCTTCAATTGTTATATATCCTTTTATAACAATTGTGTATTCATCAGTAATTGTTACTGTATGTGAGTGATGTGCAGGTGTGCCTTGAAGATAAAATAATCAAATGCTCAGTAATACAAAAAGATAATGTATCCCCTATCCCCCAAAAAAGTGTATTTACATTATTCCAAATATCCTGGGAAATAAAAAATAAAAAAGCCAATAATTCAGATACTTTCAAGTACTCTGTATTGCAGTGTTTTCCTCTTAAAAGGATACCAGTCCTCCTTTACTCCACACAAAGTCTGATCTTACTTTTAAGTCACCATGCCCTTGATTAAAGCCATAGACCTTTTTTTCTGGCCCCCGGTTTCTTGAATTTTTGAGCAACTAGGATTTACAATTTGCTATAACTAACTGGAAATGCTTGTGCATTTTGTGAGGGCAGTCTACATTAATAATATAAGGTTAAATCAAAATGTACCTGAAAATAACACCCATTTTTAAATTGAATATAATAAATCTCATAATAAAACTATTTTATATAACAATTTTTTGTTGTTTTCCCCAAGGTATATGCATCCACAACTTTTTGGTTGTGTTTTCCTGAATTGCATATTGGAAACTTTAATTATTTATAGCACTTGGCAATCCACTAGTTTTCCAACTGATGGGTCATGTTGCAGATGTACTGTAGGTAGCCACCTACTCTAGGTCCTCAATATTTTTGCCTTATTTGTTTATTATTACTTGAAGTTTTTCTTTCCCAGTTGAAAATTCTAAAAAGGCTATCTATTTCTTTTCTAGTGAAACAGGCTTTTTTTATTTTCATATATAAAATTCAGAAGTTAGAATAGATTATTATTTCTAAGACCCTTTCCCAACTCTAAAATTTAATAAACAAGTAGACCGAACACAGCGTCTCTTTTTCTCCTCTCCTTACCTACATTTGCGTAGGGAATGGATAGTAAACCCTGTGACGCTAGAGCTGAAGCTGGAAGGATGAACTGGTTTCCCCCGCTATTAATAATCACACTGTATTTTTTTTTCCCTAGTAGAAAGCATCTGACCCACCAATTAACTTGGTCTTTAATGGGTTGCAGAAGCTAAGCTACTAGAGAATGCACAATCCAGTAGTAATAATTAACCCAGGCTTTCTTTTTTTAATAGCAGAATGTGTAATTCTAGTTACATTAGCTCTTGTAAGGATGACAGTCATTTTAAACCATATGTGTTCCTTCTTCTTCTTCTTCTTCTTCTTCTTCTTCTTCTTCTTCTTCTTATTATTATTATTATTATTATATTATTAATGCTCACTTTATTCTAAAAGAAGTTTAGATTTCAATGAGGGTACTAAATCTCTATTTTATATTAATTTTTAGAACAAACCAAATATTCACTTAGTTCTCCTTATCAAAAACTTGAGACATTCTAAATCTACTTTGAAAGCATAGGATATTGAAGTTGAAAATATACGTTGCAAAAAAATGGTTTTATATTGACCAAAAAATAGCATGTCCTTGAGGATGGTTATCCAACCTATTGCGAAGTTATGGCTGGTATTGACTCTGCCTTGGGGAGTTCTGCAAAGTAAGAACAAAAAACAGAACAGTAGCTTCTGTACAGTTTTATGTTGAGATGTGTATGTGAATGGGCATAAGAATGGAGAGCCAGTGCAGGAAGCTCTGGGCATTTGAGTGTGAAATGCAAAGTTTGCTGGTGTTAGTAAGATTTTTGGTTCAGTTGGATCAGGAGTTTGTTGGATATCAAGTACATGTAATTTTTCAGAGTATTTGTCATTGTGGATATGGAAGGAAGGACATTTGAAATAACACCTGGCCTTATTTTTTTAAGAAAAAAAAATATTATTAGGAATGGTTCAAAGCATTAGAAGTATCGGTGCACTGGGTTTAACCAATTTACTGGAACATAGGCATCCATTCGGTTTCATTGGCCTTAGCATGCTGATGAGCTGGTTTGGAGTGACAAGATCTCCTCCCACATGCTTTTCAGGATTACCAGTGGCTCCTCACATACTTGGGTGCTTGGAAAGTGCATGCTGCTGATTAAATTACTGGATTTTATACCAGATTGAGGGAGAGGAAGGAAATAGGAGGAATGGAGTAATTGAGGGAGAGCTTGAAAGGAAAGCCTCTGGCTTAGCATCTGGGACCACAGGGGGGTTTCATTAAGGAAATGGTTCCATTGAGTCTGCTGGAGATAGTGGACTAAATTTCCTGCATTGCTGCTGGGGCGGATATGGGGGGATGTCAAGAATTCCTGGGGATTTCCCATCAGTCGTGGTGAAGCCATTTTTGATGATTGCTCCTCTCCTTGAAGTTTTTGAGAGATTTGATCTTTTTTCATTGAACACATACATTGGGAAAGTAGGAAAGAACCTCTTAGATGAAATCTATTCACTTCAGAGATGAGAAAATACACAGAGTAGTTTAGTGATATTTTTCAAGGTCAACAAACAGCTGGCTAGTGGCAGATGCAGAACAGAACCCAATGTTCATACTCCAGATAGCATTTCTTCAAATATTTGTTGATTGACATTAGTAAAACACTTAACATTTCTTTTTAAACTCTGGCATCATTTTTTAATATGGAATTTACATATATTTTCTTGAAGCCCTTTGGGGTTTGAATGAAGAATATCAGAATTATGGCTGCTTGGTAGTACAGTGAAAGATTTGGAGAGAAAATTGATATTCCTTGTGAGCAGTGCTATACAAACTCTACCCCAGGCAAAGGAATTACCCACCTTTTTAGATGAGCCTTGCGCATTCATTGCCCCATGCTTGTGCTGTTTGTCTGCTAGACCCTTTTTCTTCCTGTGCATATCCTCCTCCCCTGCCTTCAAAGTCCAGCTCAGAAACCTGTGAGTGTCTTCTCATAGCCCCAGACAGAATGAATTATTTCTCCTATTCCTATATGTACTCTCCTATATGTGGCTCTGCTAAGTGCTCCTCTTCCACTCCTCGCCTGGCATTGTTCGTATTCTGTTTATGTGGCTGTGCCCTCAACCTTTGAGAAGAAGAGACCATGTCTTAGCTGCCTTAGATTCCAGGCACCTAGTGTGACACCTGGCATGGAGGCTTTCTTGGAATGAATGAGTGATGTAGCCACATTATCATTTCTAAGAAATCTGTCAGGGCCAGATATGAATTTATTCCAGTATATGAATGTGCTCCTGCCTGTCCATTTGGCCTCAGTTATGGTAGATTCTTTACAGAGTTCATAATAGATAGTGTTTATCCTTTGTAGTGAGTGACTAAGATGTAGGAAATCAGCTATGAACGTCAACTCTCTGAGATACTTCTGTTTTGTAATGATACTTCACTGGGGCCTCTGATCCCTAAAAGCCTTGCTTCAGTCTGTGCAGAAGTTCTGTCTTAGCCGCTACTGTGAGGTGTAAACACTCAGTTTTACTCTGCATTGTCTTACCCAATTTTTAGAAATAACGGTGCTCTCTTATTTTATCCTTTGATTTACTATTCCTCTCATAGACTCAACCCTGAGTCCTTGGGTGCTATAATGCAAACCTGAAGAGAGAGACCTGGCCACACTCAGTATCAATGCTCTGCTTCAATAGCAGCTTTTGATTTCGAGCCACTAGACCAGGCTAGTCTTCCTGATTTTCTTTTTCTTTAGGATAGTTTCTTCTCAACCATTCATGCAAACAGGCTCCTGGCAGGATCATCCCATGAGTCAGGTGTGAGCCATGGATCTGAAAAATCTGAATTCAATGGTTGGGGCTCAAGGTTGGTGTCTCTCTTCCCCCATCCTATGGCCAGCCCCACACTTTGTGAATGTCCACTACATACCCCCAAACACTCTCAAGGTGTGATCCATGGTCCAGCATCTGCTGCGAACTTAATTGAATTAGAGCCTTTATTTTAATAAAGTCCCCAGATGTTTGTACATTAAAAATTGAGATGCACTTGGCCAAGACATGGGAACAACCTTAGTGTCCTTTTGATAGATTGGATAAAGAAGATGTATGTGGTTCATATATACAGTGGAATACTACCCAGCCTTAAGGAAAAAAAGTAATATTTCCATTTTCAATAATGTAGATGGATCTTGAGAATGTCATGCTAAACAAAATAAATCAGTGCAGTTAAGTTAAGAACCATATGATTTCCCTTATGTGTAATATATAAAACTGAAAGCAACAAATGAGCAAATAAAAAAAACAAACAAAAACTTATAGACAGACAATAGTATGTGGTTTTCAGAGCAGAAGAGGGGTGGGGATGAGTAGGTAAGGGTAGAGGGAGTCAAATATATGGTGACAGAAGATTTGACTTGTAGTGGGGAACATACAATGCAATATACACATGATGTATTATAGAATTGTATACTTGAAACCCATATAATTTTATTAACCAACTAGAGGCCCAGTGCATGAAAATTTGTGCACTGTTCGGGGGGGGGGGGGGGGTGCATATCTCAATCCAGTCTGTTCCCTCTCACAGTCAGGGAGCCCTCAGAGAATGTCCTACTGACGCCTAAGCCACAGTCTGGCCTCCCTCTTTGGGAGGTGAACCGGGTATACATCAGGAGAAGGCACCACCCCATCACCCTGCTGCTGATGCCACTGCTGGCCACAGCAGCTGCAAGGCCTCATAGCCACCAGGGCTCACAGATGTCTGAGCTCATGGCTGCTCTGAGACCTGGGCCTCATGGCTCCCTGAGCCCACAGCTGCCTGACCCCTGGGCCTCACAGCTGCTGTGGCTTTGTCCAGATGGATGTCCAGATGGACTTCTGGAAGATGTCCATCCTAAGTAGCATATTACCTTTTTATTAGTACAGATGTCACCACAATAAATTTAGTAATTTTGTTTTTAATTGAGAAGCACTAATTTCAGTAAGGGACTCTTAACTCTGATGTCAGGGTTTAAATCCTTTTCACCAATATCCTTGCTGACCTTTGACCTGTGTGACCAAGGGACTAGACCTAGGTTAGCCAGGAGCCTCTTTTGACTCCCACATTGTTCTTGTGCTCTGTCTTCTGCTAGGGCACCTGTGTCCTACTTTAAGACTCTTTTTACAAAATCTTAGACTTACCTTGGACCTGTAATCAAAGTAAACAGAGGTATGGTCTTGAAGATACCGTGATTAACCAAATCCTGGGTGCAAGATCATGGTTTTAGAAAATATGGACTTGTAAAAAATAGTGAAAATGGAATTAGATACGTTTTAACCATACATGAAAGTTTTACAAGACATTTCTTCTAATAAAAATTTACTTGATGGTGAAAACCAGCCAAAGTGTGTACTCCAGAGTCTATTGTCAAGAAGACATCACTGTCTCATGATGTCATGCTATAATGACAAATTTTTTGTGCTTCTTACTGGCATGAAATTTACTGTGTTTTTTTCTTGCATTCTTCCTCTTCTCATTATTGCCAAGTGTTGGCAAATGCTTTTGTCTTTTCACAGACTATCACAATGCTCTCAGGCATTTTTTTCTCCTTGTCTTCAGTTCTTCTATTTAACTGGTAGAAGGTGAATAGATTTCCTTTCAAGCCACCCATCATGTGGTCTATGCAAGCCAAGGTTTAACAATGATCAGATTCTTTTGTTAAAAGAGGCCTGATGTGAACCTTGTATAAATGAAAAGTTTGGCTTTCATTATATAAAAATATGAAATTCCTTAAACTCAAGGCCACTTTTAACAAAACCCTGATAAGGAACTGCTCTGCCCAGTAAGTTCTATGAAACCCTTTGCTTCTCTCTAGGGTCATGGTCTCCAACCTTGTCCCCACATTAGAATTGTCTGCAGAGTTTTTAAAAACAGCTCTTCTTGCCCTGATGCATTCTTGACCAATTTAATCACAATCAGTCAAGTAGGACCCAGACATCAGTAATTTTAAAGTTCCCAGGTGATTCTGGTGGGTGGCTGAGATTAAGAAACTCTTATTTTGCCCAGCCAGTGGGGCTCAGTGGTTAAGCATCAATTTATGATCCTGGAGGTCTCAGTTTGATTCCTGATCAGAGCACATCCCCAGGTTGTGAGCTCAATCCCCAGTGTGGGGCATGCAGGAGGCAGCCAATCAATAATTCTCTCTCATCATGGATGTTTTTATCCCTCTCTCCCTCTCTCTTCCTCTCTGAAATCAATAATATATCCTCTCCAATAAAAGAGAAACATGCAAATTGACCGTATCTTTGCTACACCACAAGCCATGCCCACTAGTCAATCAGGGTGAGTATGCATATTAACCCAACCAATATGGCAGATAAGTTGCATATCCAGGCCAGAAGACTGAAGACAGCATAGAAAGAATCCAAGCTGCGGAGAAGGAAGCAAGTGGGGTGGTGGAGAAGACAGAGAAGCAGGCGGGGTGGAGAGAAGGGAGAGAAGCTGGCAGGGCAGCAGAGACCACAGCAGAAAGCCCTATTGCTGGAATCTTCCTGCAAGAGGCATCTAATATAATATTTTTTTTTAAAGAAACTCCTATTTTACTAGGCATTTCAATTACCTGGAGAACTTTGTTACACTAGAGTGTTGGGTCCCACCCTAGAATTTCTGATTGAATGGATCTGAAGTGGGACCAATAATTAGCATTTCTAACAACTTTCCAAGTGATGCTGATGCATCTGATCCAAAGACCACATTTTGAGAGCCCCAGGCATAACGCTGGTTTAAGAGGCCTGGCCACCTGGGAGGCACCTGCCATGTACCAATCTATAAAAGCCACTGAATTATCACTCAACCTATAACAAGGTGGAGGAGACTGTATTTAGAATTCCTGCCAGGAAGAGTATGTGTTAGTAATGTGCAGAAGGAATACGAGGAGAAAGTGCTGGGGAATGCCATCAGAAGATGTGGTAGAATTGCCTTCTGTGGAAAGTGGGTCTGTATTGCCGAGTGGGCCATGCGAGTTAAGATCCAGAACTGAATTGCTGGTCTAGACAATAGTCCTTATCTGCTTTACACCACACAGCATTCAGTCTTTCCTCTTTATAAATATTGGAAAATGTCTACAGAGTCCTTTTGAAAGGTGCCATATATTGACCTGTCCCAGGCACCCATGTGCCTTGGTGCAGTCCTGCCTCCCTTCACAGCACAGTGCTCTTTGAAGTCTCAAGATGCTTTGCCTCTCTATTGGAGCCTCTCGTGGTGGGAACAGTGTTGCCCCACTTGGGTGGTTAACTTCTACCTGTGGGAGCAGTCTAGTTCTGCTGGCCTTTGTGATGTGCTAGAGGTCTGTCCTCATTGATGAGAAAAGTCACTACCTGATTGGAGACAGAGTTGGCTCCCACTCTGCAGAACCATGGTGCTGAGTGCTTTCTGTGAAATAATGAGTTTTCAAGCTGCTTCTCCTTCCCTAAGAGCATCTGGGGTAATTCCAGGGCATTGAAGGCCTCATATTGTGTGAGCTCCACATGAACACTTTTATTTTCAAATACAGAAAGAGCATATGCATTAAGCACCACAGAGTCACTGATTTTGTAGGGCTGAGTTTTGGTAGCATTTGCTATCTGTCATCTATTGTTACTCAACAAGCAGCCCTCAAACTCAATAGCCAAGAAAAGAATTCATTCTTTCTCATGAGTCTATAGATTAGAAATCTAGGCTGGGCTCAGCTGGGTGGTTTTCCTTCCATTCTCACCCTGGGTCACTCATGCAGCTGTAGTCATCTGGAATTTCAACTGGGACCTTGGTGGTGTCTGTCACTGGGCCTTCCTCTGCATGTAGTCTTTTGACATTCAGAAACCTTGTCCTGGCTTCCCTATGTGGAGGCAGGCTAGTCCAAGAGGACAATGGTGGAAATAGCATGGCCTTTTGAGGCCTGGGCTTTGGAACTTCTACCCCACCCCTTCTGCCATATGACTAGTCATAACCTACATGAGAAAATAGGCTCTTCCTTTGGTGGGATGAGTTGTACAATATTTGGTCATGTTTTTCAATCTATCACACCACACCATTATTTAGTACTTAGTGTTTTCTTTCAGTCTAGATATTAGGTCGGAGTTTGGCTGAAAAAAATAATTGAGAATAATGCCTTGGCCTTTCTCCACAGAACCTGTGAGTGACACAACTGGCCCTTGAAACACTTCCTAGTCAGAGGTCTCTTTATTAGGGTACATGTCAGGTTGGGGCTGCTAACTTCTTATGAATACCATGACAGCAGCAGGGAGGGCAGCTGATGTTCAGAATCTTTGTGCAGACAGCTCTGCAGATCCTTGGGGCTTATTTTGTAGGGCATCCAGTTGAGCTTCTTCTTCTGGAGGATGTGGGGAGGCTGTAGGCTTTTGGCAAGGAAGAAGGAGGAAACTGATCCCTGTGCATTGTTAGGCACTTTGATTTACATTTT
This sequence comes from Pipistrellus hanaki, assembly GCF_964339955.1. NCBI lineage: Eukaryota > Metazoa > Chordata > Mammalia > Chiroptera > Vespertilionidae > Pipistrellus > Pipistrellus hanaki. Next base: position 100,639,739 of record NC_140505.1, read on the forward strand.
TTATCTTACTCAATCTCAAGAGGTAGCACAGTAGTCTGAGGTCCATTAAAAACTTTTCCTAATTACAGAAGTGGTAAGTAAGGCTGGAATTATTTCAGTCTTATTGGGTCAGACTCCAAACCTTCCTGCTCTTACCCCACCTTCCAGCCTAAGTGAAAAGAAGAGAAGGAAATGAGTATGGATAAGAGTGTGCTGGTCTTTCTCTTCTTTCCAAACCATTCTATACTTGGAGTTTTGCCATCTCCAAGGAAGGTGAGAAACCTTTGCTACTCCATCTTAAAGTGGCCTTCGGATATTCCACTTCAGCCTGTGCTGACACCATGACAGAATTTTAACTATGCCAGTTTTTGTTTTGTTTTTTAAATCAGGGTATTCAAGTGCCATCCATAAACATAAGTCAAAAAAGGATCTCTAGAGGCAATAAGACAAGGTTTTATAAGAGATTCCAAACTGCTTTCCTATAAGTGGCTTTATACTAAAGCAGAAGGGACTCCAAAATGGCAGCAAAGTGGATGCTACACTGACATGCTCCCAGGACCAAATTGGAATTACAACTAAAATTCAAAAAAGCTGTCCTGAATAATCAACTGAAGACTAGCTAGAGAGAACCCTGATAACCAAGGATGGAAAGTGACCACATAGAGACTGGTAAAAATATACGCAGGTGCAAAAGGCCTGACCAGGTGCCCACAGACAGCAACTAAAGTTCCAGAGGGATATCTTAGCTGTGGGGGTCCCACTAAGAACTCTGGGTTCTAAACCCCAAGCTGGGCTCCCCAGCCCAGAATACCACAATTGAGAAAGGTGCCCACAAAACATCTGGCTGTGGAAAGCAGCATGGTTGCTATCTGCCAGGGAGAGAATTGGAAATGCAGGCACCCTCTTAAAGGGCCAATGCATAAAATTGCTTGCATAGCCACTCTCCCTGGGCTCCAGCAGAGGGAGGGCAGAATGGACTGGGGCTGTATAAACAGAAGTAAGGATTGGGAGCTCTGGTGTTGGAGATCGGAGGATAGCCACACTGGTTTCCTATGCTGAGTCATTCCGGGAGACCTTTGCTATCCAGGTGGTATTTGGAAAACCCCTAACCTCACCTTGTTGAGTTTTTAAACCCATTAAGAGACTGAGACTAACAGTCTGCAGGCAGAAGCAATTGCCCCACCATGTTAGAAAACCTCTTGCCCCACCCTGTTGTTGATAGCTGAGGCTGATCAAGACTAAATACAATCAGACTGCAGGCAGAACTGGATCTCTGGAGGCTTTGAGTTTTGTCCTGACCTAATTTGGAGCCCAAAGCTAGGAAAAGCAGGCCTTGATGCACATCTTTGTCCTTTCCAAAAGCACCCAGCCCCAGCAGAGGGAGCCATAAACAGTGGATTGTTGCTAGCTCCAAACAGGGTACTCAGGGCCAGTCAGAAACAGAATTTGACACTGTCCTGCATTAGAGATTGGCGGGGTTAGTGGGGGGGGGGGGGGCTTATCAGACCTACCTAATATATAGTCATAAACTCAAATAGGCAGCCAAAATGGGGAGGAAAAACTAAGCCCCAAATGAAAGAGCAAGAGAATTTTCCAGAAGGACTAAATGAAATAGAGATAAATTTATCAGACATAGAGTTCAGAATAAGAATGGCAAAGATGATCACCACCATGAGAAAAGATATATTAACTATGAAGAATGATATAGCACTAATAAAGAACACAGTGGAAAAAATGACACAGTGGAAGGGTTGAGTAGAAGGAATATACAGCAAATTAGAGGAAGCCAAGAATTGGATCAGTGAATTAGAAGACAGGGTTGAAAAAAAATCACTCAATCAGAGAACCAAAAAGAATAAACAAGTAAAAAACAGGAGGACAGTTTCAGGGATCTGTGGGACAACATGAAATGTAACAATATTCACACTATAGAAATGCCAGAATGGGAAGAGAGTAAGCAAGGGATAGAGAATGTCTTTGAAGAAATAATGGCAGAAAACTTCCCTAACCTGGTGAAGGAAAAGTCACGTAAGTTCAGAAGGCTCAGAGAATCCCAAGCAAGAAGAACCAAACAGGCCCATGCCCAAACACATCATAATTAAAATGCCAAAAATTAAAGTCAAAGAGGAATATTAAAGGCAGCAAGAGAAAAGCAAATTTGTTACCTCCAAAAGAGCTCCCATAAGGCTATCAGCTGATTTTTTTTTATCAGAAACTCTACAGGCCAGAGGGGTATGGCATGAAGTATTTAAGGCAATGAAAATCAAGGATCTGAAACCAAGATTATGATATTCAGCAAGGCTTTCATTAAAAATGGGTGGTGAAATAGTTTCCCAGACATAAAATAACTAAAGGAATTTGTTACCACCAAACCAGCAGTTCAAATAATGCTAAAGGGACTATAATAATAAGAAGAAATAGAGAAACATAAGCATTAAGAATTAAAATGAAAATAAATAACTATCAATAATAACCTTAAGTATTATTAAATGCTTCAATCAAAAGACACAGGGTAGCTGAATGGATATGAAAAATGATCCAAATATATTCTGTTTATAAGAGATCCAGCTCAGAATAAAAGATTCACACAAGAGGAAAGTGAAGGGATAGAGAAAATGTTCCCATGCAAATGGAAACAAACCAAAAATCTGGGGTGTCAATACTCATATCTGATAAAATAGACTTCAAAATGAAGGCCATAACAAGAGACAATAAGGGTCACTATATAATAGTAAAAGGATAGATTTACAAGAGGATATAACCCTGGTAAACATTTATGCACCCAATATAGGAACACCTAAATATACACTTCTAGAGGACTTTAAGGGATAGATTGATAGCAATACAGTCATAGAAGGGAACTTTAACACCCCACTAACTTCACTGCATAGATCCTCCAGTCAAACAATTAACAAGGATATACTGGATCAGATTAAAATGACATTTTTAGAACATTTCATCCCAAAGCACATGGGTCATTCTCAATGATAGATCACATGTTAGGACGTAAAACAAGTCTACAAATTCAAGAAGATTGAAATGAGATCAAGCATCTTCTCAGATTATAATGGAATGAAACACTCAAAAGCTTTTCAAACGCATGGAGACTAAATAGCATGTTATTAAACAATGAATGGGTTACCAATGAAATCAAGAAAGAAACAAAAAAACTTTCTGGAAACTAATGAAAATGAACACACAACAACCCCAAATCTCTGGGACACAGCAAAAGCAGTCCCGAGAGGGAATTCATAGCACTACAGACCTACCTAAAAAATAAAAAAATAAAAATTAATGATAAACTATTTAACCCTACAACTTAAAGAACTTGAAGGAGAACCACAAGAAAAGTCCAGAGCAAGGAGAAGGAAAAGGAAGGAAATAATGAGGATTAGAGCAGAAGTAAATGACAAAAAAATCTAAAAGATCAATGAAACCAAGAGCTGGTACTTTGAAAACATAAACAAGATTGAAGAACCTTTTGCCAGACTCATTAAGAAACAAAGTGAGAGGACCCAAATAATTAAAATCAGAAACGAAAGTGGTAAAGTAACAACTGACATCATAGAAATACAAAGAATTGTAAAGAAATACTATTAGCAACTATATACCAACAAGCAGACAATGTGGTTGAAATGGACAAATTCCTAGAAAAATACAATCTTTCAAAATAAATCAGGAAGAATCAGAAAACCTGAATAGGCCAATAACAATTGATGAAACAGAAGCTCTCCCTTCTTCCCCCCAGCAAACAAAAGCCCTGGTCCAGACAGAATCACAGGGGACCTTTACCAAACATTCAAAAAACTAATACCTATCCTCCTCAAACTATTCCAAAAAATCCAAGAAGAAGGAACTCTTCCAACCTCTTTTTATGAGACTAACATTATCTTAATTCCAAAACCAGATAAAGACACTACAAAGAAAGAGAATTGGAGGCCAATATTCCTGATGAACATAGAAACTAAAATCCTCAACAAAATATTAGCAAATCGGATCCAGCAATATATTTAAAAGGTCATACACCATGATGAAGTGGTATTTATTCCAGGGATGCAAGGCTGGTACAATATTCACAAATTAATAAATGTGATACATCACATAAGCAATTTGAAAGACTAAAAATCACATGATCATACCAATAAGATGCAGAAAAAGCACTTGACAAAATCCAGTACCCATTTTTTATAAAAACTCAGCAAAGTGGGAGTAGATGGATCATACCTCAACATAATAAATGACATATATGACAAGCCTTTGGCCAACGTCATACTCAATGGACAAAAACTAAAATCATTTCTCCTAAGAACAAGAATAAGACTGGGATGTCAGTTTTTACCACTCTTATTCAACATAGCACTGGAAGTGCTAGCCATAGCTTTCAGATAAGAAGAAAACACAAAATTCAAGTGTAAAATCCTTAGTTGAGGATTATTTTAAAAATCAAATCAAATCAAAACCAACATCTACCCAACATACCTTGAATGTTAAAATCTAGGAAATAAAGCCACTTTGGTTTTCCTGGTTTAGAATAACAAGCTATTATGTCTGAGAAAAAGACACTGTTCTAGAGCATTTTCCTGGAGGCATTATTTTCTGTCTGAGATGGATATAGCCACAGCCTTGATTTCCCTGTTTAATTGGCAGCCCTTCTACTATTATCAGAAATGGAAACATTTCTTGCCCTGTTGTTGTTCCTTGGGTCTCTTGCTCTTCCTTAGGAAGAACAAGAGGAATTCAAACCTGCAAGAAGTCAAGAGAAAAAAGCATTTTCTTTTAGCTTGATCTACTACTTAGAGGGACACATTTCCATACCAGAATTTAGCCACATTTATCCCAAACTAAGAAAAATCCTATCCTGCCATCTATTGAGGATTCTTTCATTAAAAAACAAAAACAAAAAACAGTGGAGTGGTCAAATAGATATACTCATTGGATGAAAATTATAAGGAGTGAGATATAGACTGTTTGATTTTTATGTTTGTTTTCTTTTTCTAAATTGGCATTAGAGACACCAAAAATATATGTAAACAGAGGGAAGGCAGGGATCTATTAGAGGAGATTGCAAACAAACAATTTTAAAAGGCCATGTAAACCCTTGTTACAGCATTTGGACTATGATTAATGGTATTGTTTTCTTTTTGGAAAACACTGTTTAACTCTCTTTTCCACTTAATGTCAACTGCTGGATTGGATTTTTGTTCTCTGTTGTTATTTGGAAATATTTATAGCTTTGAAAGTTTCTCCATAGGAAATTCTGCTAAAACTAGGGTGTGGGGGGCCTCAGGGATTGAGTAATTCCCCTATTTATTACTAAATTATTATTCCCTATCCCTAAATGTACCTATAACTTCTTAAGTGTTAGGGGATATTTGACACACATTGTTAATACACAGATGAGAAGTGGTTCTACCATTCACTCCCCCATTCCCTGTTCTCAAAACTCATAAATGAAAAATACCCTATGCAAAGTGTTTGTCACATAAAGTCATTTAGCATTCAGGAATTTAGCATGAATGCCTTGTATTTAAGGTGATCTCTATTTGTTGACTTATATATTCTCCTATATAAGTCATCTAATATGTTAGATGGGATTCATATAATCAATTTTTAGATGACTCATGTCCTAGGAGGCTGCTCAGGGCTGCAAGGCCTTTGAGCCATTTTCCAGCTGTAAATACAGTACAGTGCCTAGGACATAGTAGTCACTCAGTAAGTGCTGATTAAACTGACTAAAACTATATCCTAATTACCCCGCTAAGTCACAGAGACCTTTGGAGGAGTCATGGTTCCACATTAGCTCTTCTTCTAAGAAACTATGTATGAGTCATGTAGGTGAAGGAGGTTGGCAGATATGTGTACAAGAGTTGGTGATAATTCTCCCCACACATCTAAAATGTTCTGTTCCTTCCATTTGGGCCACCTTTCTTATCCTTAGTTGAGCTTGCCATGTTCTCCTGAATTGAATCTGGACTCAGGCTTCTGAATGAGGATCTAAACTGCCCAGCCACCAAAGAAATGGTTCCCAGGAGATATTTCTTTTAATGGGTCCTCCTGCTGCTATGCTCTTGCTGTTCAAGGTTTCCAAACAGCACAGAAGAGGGACAGTTTATGGAGAACTTTAATTTTTAGGTACACCAACACAGCCTAAAGATACTAGGTACTGTAACTGTTGTTGCCATTGTTTTTCCATCTTGAATAAGAAGGTTTGGGCTAGGAATAGGAGTGAAAAGGGAGAACAAGTTGAGTCCTGGCTAATGGATCACATCCCACCGTCTTCTTTTATGACCCTCATTGCTATGTCTTCATCCCAAGCCTCTTCTGTGATTTCACAATGTGACCTGGGCATATATTCTAGAAAATGTTAACTTTTGGATTTTTTCTTTTAGTGGCAAGTGAAGTCAGATATTTATTTATATATGAAGACAATAGGCCATTCTCTTCTCAGCAAAGAGGTCAAGGAAAGCAGAGTTGTAGCATCCAGAAATTTTGAAAGGCAGTTTGTAACAATTACTTAAAAAGTAAAGATGAGTTTTAGCAGGTTTGAAAATTTGAAAGTCTTTGAAGGAGAAAGACTCACTGGTGTTTCCCTTTTTGCAAGCACACATGCACTCCTTTAAACCTTACCTTCAAAATCATTCTGAGAGAAGTTCCTCACTCCCTGGGCTGGGTTAGCTACCTCCACAGTTGGTACTTTCCTGTGATAACATACAAATATAATGTAATGTTATCCTATACTAGTGACCCTGTGCATGAAATTCATGCATGGGGGGTGTCCCTCAGCCTGGCCTGCATCCTCTCCAATCTGGGACCACTTGGGGGATGTCTGACTGCTGGTTAAGGCCCAATCCTGGGCCTTAACCAGCATCTGGACATCCATCTCACAATCTGGGACCCTGGCTCCTAATCACTCACCTGCCTGCCTGCCTGATTGCCCCTAACAACTCTGCCTGCCGGTCTGCTCATCCCTAACTGCCCTCCCTTGTTGGCCTGATCGTCCCTAACTTCCTCTGCCTTGGCCCTGACACCATGGCTTTGTCTGGAAGGATATCTGGAAGGTCTCCCGGAAGGTCTCCCTGTCTAATTAGCATATTGCCCTTTTATTAGTATAGATAATAAAGGCATAATATGCAAATTGACTGAATGGTGGAATGACCAGTTGGCGTGGGGTGGGGCTGGCAAGTAGGTGGCACCAGGCCAGCCAAAGCATGTGCCAACAGGCAGAGGGAGGGAATGGTGTTGGGGCAGGTGGTGACCAGCAGCAGCGAAGGGGTGATGGGCGGTGGCTGGCACCATCCCCTGATCAGACCCTCTGGATGTCTCCCACAGAGGGAGGCCAGTGGCAGCAGTAGGTGGGATGATGGAGGCGATGCTGTCCCTGATCTTCTGCCTGCTCGCCTCCCACAGAGGGAGGCCAGACTACGGCTTCAGGGAGAAGGCCTAAGGCATCAGAAAGACATCCCCTGAAGAATTCCACACTGTGAGGGGGCGCAGGCCAGGCTGAGGGACTTCCCCGCAAGTGCACGGATTGTTGTGCACTGGGCTCTCATATTTGTGTAAAAAGGAGTTTATAAGTAGGAAATTACATACACTTACGCATAGTTTTTACTTATCTATTATTCAGCCTAAGTTAAAAACTTAAAGAAAGCAATCTTTTCTTCTTATTATATGTTCCTCTTAGTATATGCTTAAAATATTAAATGGGAGAATAAATACTGAGGCTAAAATTGGAGAAATCAAAAGATGAGGGAGTGAGAGGAAGTGGTCTTATGGGAATGTAATAGACAAATGAGGGAGGAATTCCCAGATTCCCGGAGCCATGGGCCTCTTTCAGGGGAGGGGGTTGAGTAGTTTAAGTTGTGGGGACAGAGCTGATAGTAGGGACCTTACTGCATATCCACAGACGTCTTCCTTCTGGCTTTATGTAACTTCTATTTGTGCTGGCCTTGTCCCCAGAATGAGCTGATTCATATGTTATTTTAAGGCCTATTAGGTTTATGGCCAACTGGTAACAGAAATTGGTGTTGTGTTTTGCTTTTCATCAGAGATGTAGTGTCTTGGATGATATAAAAAAGACAAAGTTCTAGATAGATTAATGAAAGTGTATGCATAAAAATGTCCCAAGAATTAAAAACAATGTTCTCCAGGTTTAGGGTGCAAATTACTAGAAAGTTTCCTGTGATGTTTGTCAGGAAGGTCTTCATTCACATAATGAAATGAATGAAAAACATTTTTAAATTATTTTTTTTAAAGATGAGATTTTTTTTTTAAAAAAAAAGATGATGGAGGCTGGTGAAAGCACACTGCTTTTAATAGGTTATTTTCCCTTCCAGAACCATAACTCTCAGCAAAACTCAATAACATTAATTCCACCTGAGATGAGATTTTTTTTTAAAAAGTTTGTAAAAACTTAAGAAGGAACAGATATTACAAATATTTACTAAGTAAATTTGGCGAGTTGTATGATAACATGGAAACTGAAGGAATCCAGAATTTTTAAAAAGGAATAGTTAAGTCAACACACCCATCCCATTGTCTAAACAGGCTTAGTCTCCAAAGTATGCTCAGTGAAAAGCAATTATATTTCAAATAATTTAATGTAGAAGAAAACTGATTTTGACAATATTGAAACACAATGTCAAAGATAATGTTTAATGAGCCTTAGAAAGTATGCTAGCATAGCTTTCAAAAATTCAATTTCCTCATGATGAATCACTTTATTGCACATTCTTGGCCATTTAAATCTCAAGGGTCAGAGGGTTTTGTGTATATTATTGGTTATAAAGACAGAGATATCTCAACTTTCTTCTTAGTGAGTGAATTTATAAAGCACTATCTTTATAGACTGTCTAAAGTACTCAAGAAAAATGTTTTCTATATGGTTAAAATTTTATAAACTGTCCAAGTAAACTTAAAATTAATCTCAGGCCCAGCCAGCATGGCTCAGTGGTTTAATCTATGAACCAGGAGGTCATGATTCGATTCACAGTCGGGGCACGTGCCCACTCGACCCCCAGTGTGGGGTGTGCTGGAGGCAGCTGGTGAATGATTCTCTCTCATCATTGATCTTTCTATCTCTCTTTCCCTCTCCCTTCCTCTCTGAAATAAATAAAAATATATTTTTTTAAAAAGTAATGTCAGAACTTCATCAGATCCAGCTTTTTTATTTCCTTTTATTTCTACGCTATTTTTATATGCAAAATAGATGGCATCATCTCATTATTTGTAATTGATTATAAAGTTGAAGAATATATGAACAGACCAAACATTGGGCATGAATAGCTACACTATTAAGGCACATGCTTGCCTGCCTGCCTATTCTTCTTCATTTTATTATACAAATTTTAAAGGCATTACTTTGGATTCAAAAATTAGCATGATGCATTTTTTTTCCTGGTTAATTAATAGCATCACAACATACAGTTCCATAATTTTACCCTAGAAAAGGTTGTGTGAATCTGAAGGTTATCTGTGTTGCATGACAGATTATAGGCAGTGGCTAAGCTAAATTTAACAGTTCCAATTCTAGTTTATATACTTTAACCAATATATGGCAAGCTTTTATATTGAGTTGATTTCTCAGATCTTCTCTAATGCTTTCCTTCCCAAGGGGACCCACAGGGGCTCATACAGATAATATGTCCATGAAATTCAGAAACCTGCTGTCATCATCTCCATAGTCACCTAGAACTTTAGCATTGAACAGTAATGGACCCAGAGTAATTGGTAAAATAATGGATGGTAGAACAAACTATAATCCCAGGGCCTTGTAGAGCAAAGAAAATTTTCCTTTAAATCATGGGTTGCATACATACAATCTGATGCTTCCAAATGAATAATTGTAAGTTCAAGCATTTTAATGATATTACTACTATTCTTAATGCACATCTGTCTTTATGCTCTTTCAGCAATAAGCACTCTGTCACAGTCTTGCATACAGGTATATTGCATGTGTTTATTGAAATTGCACCTCTACTAAGCAATCTCTTTCTAGTGTTCATAACCTGAAAGTTAACATATTCTGGTCTGAAATCAACATGAACAATAAAGAGCATAACACTGCTAGTGATAGGATCCATTCTGTACCCAATGCCATCAGGCCCAGCCTCCCACAGTCCTCTGAATGTAGACCAGTGGAGAGCATGCCTCAAATGCAGTGCATTTCCTGCTGTTGATAGAGAAATGGAGACGTGTCTGAGCCCTGCCTGACAGAAGAAACCATCATCCCAACATTTTTAGGGAACAAAGACCATTTGTTCTGTTCATCTCCCTTTTGTAACCAGATGAAGGTCTACCAGACTTCTCTCCTGAATACTTGCCGAGCTGTGTCCCATGCACTGTCCACCAGATCTTAACCCCTGCTCCAGACAGCTCAGATAACGTCCATGACATCTTCTGGTAAACTGAAAAGACATGTTGTTAGGCAGCTCTACAGAGGTGGTTTCTCAACCTGCTCAGTGAAAGGACAGTAGTGTAGGAGGAGAGCATTTCTGGGGAAAAGGTAATTCCTTGGCAAGCAGGAGATTTCTCACTGACTGACCTTAATTAACTCTGATGTCACATGAAAAGGAGCTGTGCATGGGACAGGTCATTGGGAGGCTAGATCCCTGATGGTAGCCTGGTGACAGTTCTGTTGATAAATGAACGTGCCCTGTTAAACCATGACCCTCCGAGAAGCCAGTGTCAAGTGAAAAACAGAGAGGTACACTGAAGACGTGCCCCCTCTTAAACAGTGGTAGTAGGAATGTCAATGTGATTAGAGTACTTTTCTCATGGTTAACATCTCAAACCACACAGAATTTTTTCCTTTTAAATAACTTTTATAAAGCTTAAGGAAAATGAGTAAAGCCCATGCCTGATGGACTGAATACTGTTCAAGTTCTGACTATTTTAGATGTTGCCCACTGCAGAGGCTCATTGTGGATTGTCCTTTGTGTCATGTGCTGCACATCTATGCATGGGACAACCAACAATTAAAACATGAATTGTAAAGCAGCTTTAAAACAACCCACAGCGGAATTATTTAAATGAACATATCTATAGGGTAGTGGCACCTGCTACTTCTGAAATTAAACACTGAAAATAAGTTTTATCACTTTTTTTTACACTTGAATTTAGAACATAAAGCTATATAAATGATTACATTTAAGTTTTATGTTAAGACATGGAGACCAGACACTTTCAAATGTAATAATTAGGCAATCACTTACAATAACAAGCACTACAAAACAAAAAGCCAGTGAGTTCTTTTTGTGGGTCCATATGGTAAATGGTGAATATAACATAATGTAAAGATGTCTGGGAAAATAGCAAATCCCTGGGATTAGCAACTTTCTACAAATTAAGTGAATAGGTTGGGAGAAACTAGGTTTATAGTTGTGAGTACACGATACACAACACTTATTCTTGTATTATTATTTATTAATTATTGCATTATTTTCCATATGAACAACTGTAACCAACTTTTGCCTCATCTGGGTTGTTGCTGAATAGAAGCAACCTAAACATGGTCCTTGGATGACTCTAAGGTCAATGACACAGTCACCCTAACATAATATGCTATATTTGCTCATCTAAAAGTGCCATTGTCCAATACAATCAATTTCTAAAGCCCACACTAGAAGCCTTTTCTATGTCTGAAAGAATAAAGAATGTGACTAAGACACACACACCAAAACCTCTTTCATTTCTATATCCACCTCCCCACCAGACCTAAAGCAAACGACGTTTTCACTAAGAGAAAAGTGTGCATATGGGTAGGTAGGTACCTGTAAGTGCTTGTATCTATGTAAACATTCTTTCATTTGTTTAGGTGCTTCCTTGATTTAAGGCCAGTTTTTTAGGGAGAAAAATAACATTTTTAAAACTGATGCGATGGCTAATTGTGGCACTCAAGTTATAATGCTGCCGTACAGATTCCCTTGGTTTTCCCATCTTTGATTTAGTCTCTTGGTAGATGGAACATGAGCCCTGGACTCTTGCTCCATCATCCCAGAAGCAAAAGCAAAATGCACATACAGAAGGCCCTCTTGCTAATTAGTTTATTCAGTTATATAATGTGCACTTCATATTTCCCGATAAATACTTTCATGTGGCATGACTCAGAGATCAAGACCAAGATGTAACTTTTTATTAAGTGCTAGAGCCTTACAGAAATTAGAATCTCAAACAAAATGTTGGTAGTTTCTGGAAATTTGGTTTAACTGCAATTGCATTCTTAACCTTTTTTCCCCCATTTGTCAGCAACCAAATATATTTTAGGAGATTTAATGTGAGACTTAAGCTTTTAATAAGCTACATCTTGAGGAAAGAATATCTTTTATTATGAATTATGCTTAATTAACCTCACACAACCTTGGTAGAGGCTCATGATCTTAAAATCAAATTTTAGAAACATGATACTTGGGGATTTATATTTAGCTGAAGAGATCATTTATCACATAGGATTATGCACTATTGGAAACAAGGTCTGTGAAATCAAAGACAGATGTATCTCACTTGAAATAAAACTAATGTAAAGAGCTTCATATTAAAAACAAATAAATTGAAATCAATAATTTTACTATAAAAGGGAACAGAGCTCTCACAATATAATTTTCAATGGGACTTGATTTGTTAAAATTCCAATTTAAATAAAATTTGTTATATAGAATTCAGTTAAAATTAAAAATATACAATTAGAAGTGATTTAAAATTAACATTAAACTAAATTCATAAAAAGATTGTGATTTGGGAGAACAGTGATTTTTTTTTTTTGCAGGATGTTTATAAAGCTTTTAATACATAAATAGTGATGTTATTGATCATGAGGGAAAAATTATTTCTCTGAAATCAGCCTTCTAAAGCTTTGAGCCAGAAAAATAACTAACATAAAATCTAACATCAGTGGGTTCATATGTGCCAACAAAGTTTGAAATAGCTTGATATTCTAGGCCTTCAACTTAACTCTGTGATTACTTTAGTCGAGTTTTTTTGTTTTGTTTTTTTAATCACAGCTTTATTAAAGGGTCATGAAGTTCTATTCTCTTTCTTACCTACCAGATAATACAGAACAAACAATGAAAATAATATTCAGACTAGGATAACACAATGTCAGTGTTCACCTAAGTCCAAGGACACATATTGCTTTTTTAATATTATTAGTTCACACTGCTTACTAGTTTTTTTCTAATTAAGAAGTATGTGTTAAAGCGTATTTCTATGTTCTGCATTGTGCTTTTTATTTATTTAATAATTTTCCTGATATAAGGAGATTTCTTTGGCCCTCATAATTATATTGTAGTTTACTTAGAAGAAAACAATAGTTCACAGACCACCTAGTTCACTGTGAGGGCAATAATTCTTGTAAGGCAGACTTCTGGGTTACCATGCCAATCTGTTTTGATCCCCATCTGAGCTTCACAATGGGGGAGTCATTGTTAAATTATAGTGCTCCACCCTCGGAAATGAGGTATCTTGTGGATTTGTTTCTGAACGAGCAGTGTGATTCCAAGCTACTTACTAGGAAGATCAAATTAAGTTGTGCATGGTGTGAAGATACACCCATATGTGGACATATTTATATCTTTATATATATCACTACTGAGATGGAGAACATATCTGACATGCAGTAGGTAGTCCAAAACATGTTAGTTAAATATTCATTACTCAAAGAGCTATGTGGATGTTAAACTGCCTTGAATAAATATCTTAAGGCATAATGTCATTTCAAAGCATTTGAAGAATAAGTATTTCACTTTTTTACTTTACTAGTATTAGTTACCTTGTTAGTATTAGTCATCTTGGCCCTTCCATTGATCTTTATGAAACTAGTTTCCTGTTCACTGAGGAATGGCGATGTACTCGGGGTCTAGTTCCTTGGAAATACAGTTTCCTTATACTTCTCCTTTCCTTTGTTTTAATGAACTTCTTTTACCTGGCTTCCTCATTCCAAGTGCAAAGTTAATTGATGTCAGTGGGGATAAGTTACATAGCAAAATATTTTTCTTAGCCTTTTCCTTGTACTGTTTCTAATACCTCTTTTTGTCTCAATGTCTTATTTAATCACTCAGCTGTATTGTCTTCTTTCGGTTGAAGGATGGAACGGGAGTGAAGAGAGGAGTGTGCAGGTGGCATATTCTTCATGGGATCTTCTCTCTGCTGGCATTTGGGTGATCCTTTAAGGTCAAAGGTTCTCTCTGATTAGGATCAGGATTGCTGATGATAAAGAAAGATTCATTCGATTTGGGAACCAAAGCTGCAGGCAGTGGGAATGACCCGTACCTACCATGAAAAGGGAGCCTTTTCCCCGTGGCTTCTCCTAGGATGAAAAAACTCCTCAGCTCCACACAAGCCACAGAGCTTACCTGCAATCAATGCCAGAATTTTCCACAGGAAGTGGTGCTGGGTCTTTTCCAGCACATGAACAATTGCTCCACCAAATCCCCAGCATTGCCTGCCCTAAAGAAGGGCAGAAATCATTCTGGCCTAGACATTTCTCAGGACAGGTATTAGCAAACACTGGCCGTGGCTTTAGAAATGCCTAGCGTGCCCACGCATCACTGATTTTGAGCTAGACATTGCCCCAGGAAACCCATACATATGAGTGAAGTACAGAAGGCTTTCCTGAGGTGCCTGAATGGATTGACTTGTTCTGCGGGGGTATGTGGTAGACCAATTGTATCCATACAAGTCAGTGATTTTAATTTAACTTAGTTAATATTGAACCTTTTTTTTCTAGTATTAATTTTATACCATAACCTGTTATATGTAAGAGTTACTTTACGAATATTAATTTATATTATCATCAACACCAGAAAAGCAGAAAATGTTCCTTTAATATCTTTGCAAATACATGCCCAGCACACTATTCCCTGACAAGTGGAGGGGGTAGCAGGTCCTGTAGCTGCTATGCCAGACAGCGTGGCCACCCCCTCGCTGACACAGCACTGAGTCCACACACAACACCTGTGAGAAAGGGCGCGGTTCCCCAGTCTTACACGGGAGGATACAAGGAGCAACAAATTCAGTAATGACAAAAGCCATATGGTGAGTGAATGGAGAAATTAAACTTCAAATGCAGCTCTGCAGACCTTTAACTGAATAATCTAGATTTCATTTTTTATTTTTTTAGAAATTAGGACCCAAGAGGAACACTAGAGAGCACTGCTAGACTTAAATGTGGAATTTGACATGTAGAGCTCATCTCTCAGACCTGAGATCTAACATTAAAACCTGGAGGACTGTCCAGCTCAATCTTCCACCTTGAAAGCCACTGTATAAATCTATTTTTTAAAGTAAAAAATATTCCCTAAGATTGGCTCTACCTAACTTCCCTCCCTCCCAGAGTATCTTCATTCCCTCCCCAACCCTTATTCCTGATAATCCGGGGCTTTTACTAGACCTTGCGCTGCCTCAGCTGGAAGAGGAGAAGGAAGGTGAGGAGGGGGAGTGGGGAGCAGAGGAGAAGGAGGTGGGGAGATCTTTTTTTCTCTTTCTTTTTTTTAGAGCAATAAATACCTTTATTATGTGAGCTAAGGTAAGAGGAAGGACAATCTATTTGCCTTTCTGGGCCCTGATTGTCCCCAGATAGAACTCCAGCTCTCTGCTCGCGCGCAGCCACCAGCTCAGCCACATTGGCCTGGTCTTGGAGCGATGCATGTGCGAGTCTTTCCCCTCTGTAACCGCTCCCCTAGAAGACTGCTGGCTGTGGCGTTGTTTTCCCTTTCTTCATATTTCTTCTGAACTTCCTTTTGTTATCCTCACCTGAGAATATATTCACTGATCTGAAAAAAGCAATTAATTTGCTGAGCTCCATCTGACTAGTCAATGAGAGCTTCAGGAGAGAATCAATCTCCATAGTATATGTGGCTCAAGTAGCCCTGGAACAGCGACTGCTGGTAAAGGAGTCAGAGCCAAGGTTATCCGGTCCAGGCTCTCATTTTCCAGATAAGAGAACTGAGTTGTGGGGAGAGGAGTGACTTGTCCAGGCTCACGCAGCCAGTCAATGGGATGGATATTATTATTGTGTGGTGTAGAGATGTAGAGATTAAAAGGCACATTTGCGGTTTATTTTATTGTCTTACAACAATCCTTATGAGAAGTGCTTGTCAAATGTCACGTAGGAGTGAACAGTTTGTTTTTTCTGCTCAGTGACCAAGAGAATTTAGAGATTAGTATTAAGACAAACCAAATGACATCTAAAACTGATTTTGGTTCTAGAATTAGTTTTCCAAATGAGGAAAATAGTTCAAAAGGAAGATGACTTGCCCAAAATATAATATTATGGCCAACTAATGGCTAAGCTCTGTTTAGGACCCAGGAAAATTTATATGCTTTGTATTCAGAAAAAAAAAAAAAAAAAAGGCCATATATACAGTTGACCCACACAGGTATTAGAACTATATTTTGGATGACATTGACATTTCATCCTGAGAGTTTTTAATTAATTACTAATGTTGACATAAGAAATATCCCAACCTATGAAGAATTTTTATAAGTTTATTTGAGCAAAATTGACAACTGCCAGGAAGCAAAATCTCAACCGATTAAAAAATGCTCCAGAGAATGGAAGTTTTGTAGCTTATTTTATACATTACCATCAAAAGAGGAGACATAAGGAGGCTACATGAAATCCACTAGTGGTAGATTAAGGCGTGGGAGAAAGCAAAGCAGGGAAATCTCTGGGGCTGGATAAAAAGTCAAATGGAGATACATACTCCTGTTACATTTGTGTGTACAGTATACTTTTAACATTAACTGGGCTTAGAGATGGTATTTGGGGAACAAGATAACAATGAGGGGTTCTGTGGTCTCCTGCTCTGGTGCCAGTGATTGTGCCCTGAAGGGTCTGGAAAAGGAGGCTACTCTGATGTTTCAAAGGTTCACTTAAGGTTAAGATTGACCTTTGTCAAGGAAGCTACAGGCCTAGGACTTGACCCACCATGACCACTTTTAGTTAGGAACTTGGATGTGCACACCATCCTCTGTGATTACTTTAGGTCTCTAAGTATGTAAGGTGCCATGCAGGCCTCCTCAGGTGTAGTATGTGGCCCCCTTTTTGTTCACACTTTTGTGGTTTTAATGTAGTAATTGCATTTTGAACCATGCATAAATCTATTAATGTTCTAAATTAATGGGCTTTTGGATATTATTTAAATCATCCTATCTAATAAAATAGTAATATGCAATTTGACTGTCACTCCAACACAAGATGGCCACCGCCATGTGGTCGAAGATGGCTGCCCCATGTGGACACAAGATGGCTGGCAGTGGAAGGCAGTTGGGGAGGACCAAGCCTGCAGGGGAGGGCATTTAGGGGTGACTAGGCTGACAGAGGAGGGAAGTTGTGGGGAACCAGGTCTGCAGGGAAGGGCAGTTGGGTTGGGGGGGGGGGGCACCCAGGCTTGCAGGGGAGAGCAGTTGGGGGAAACCAGGCCTGTAGGGAGGGCAAGTGGGGGGGTGTGGAGACCAGGCTGGCAGGGGAGGGCAGTTAAGGGTGACCAGGCTAACAGGGGAGGGCAGTTAGGAGTGACCAGGCCTGCATGAGAGGGCAGTTGGGGGCAACCAGGCCAGAAGGGAAGGGCAGTTGGGGGGATCAGGCCTGCAGAGGAGGCCAGTTAGGGTCAACAAGGCTAGCAGGAGAGGACAGTTAAGGTGACCAGGCTGGCAGGGGAGTGGTTAAAGGGCAATCAGGCAGGCAGGCGAGCGATTGGGAGCCAGCAGTCCTAGATTATGAGAGGGATGTCCGACTTCCCATGGGCCTAAATGGGCAGTTGTACATTCCTTGAGGTGTCCCAGATTGGAGAGGGTGCAAGCTGGGCTGGGGGACACAGCCCCTTCTTCCCTTCCCCAACCCCCATGTGAATTTCATGCACTGGGCCTCTGGTTTTGTATAGAAGGATATATAATATTCACAAGTCTGACTTGGACTAGAAAAAAGTAGTGAATTAAGAGAACTTTGTATTACGTGTACCTTCCTGCATATGAAAGTTAAGTTAGAGATGAATAGTCACCTTTATGGAAAGATATGACTTTAAAAAAAGATGAGAGGGCAATTTACAAATAATACATTTCAAAATTTTATTTTCCAGGATCTACTTCAGGTTCAAATTTAAAAAGTCCTGAACTGAGTTTAAATGACACCCAGCACGTCATACAAGTAGGCAAGAAGCTATCTATCAAATGCAGGTAAGTGACTGTCAGTTGGGGGATAATCTTGCTGCCCTTCCTAATGCAAAGTAGAAATGCCACCTCTCAGAGTAGAAAAGTAGAGACTTCAGTGGTCTCTTGTGATTTGCAAAGTGCAAACCACTTGTGTACTGCTTCACATGGAGGTAATTTACCTCCCAAAGAGACTCACTCATTCAAAGGCAAACAGGGGAAGGGATGCCCTAAACATTTTTGCATTATAATCTGAGTTGTTGAAAAGGTTTTCCAAATGCCTTGCTTTTCTATAAAGAGAGAGATGACTACCCTTAAGAAAGGACCTCAGAATAGTGCTGCCTCACGAGATGGGTGCCGCGGAGCTGGCCACAGCCCTAATTGTGTTTTATTTTCTTATCTGTGATTGCAGGGGGAAAGCAGACCACTCATGGTCTTTGCCTGAAACAGTGAGTAAGGAAAGCAAAAGGCTGAACATAACTAAATATGCCTGTGGAAAGGGTGGCAAGCAGTTCTGCAGCACTTTGACCTTGACCACAGCCGAGGCAAATGACACTGGCTTCTACAGCTGCAAGTATCTATCTCCTACTTCAAAGAACAAGCTAACAGAATCTACAATCTACATATTTATTAATGGTAAGCTTCCATTTTCTACATTTTGTTTTTTATAGCTTCTCAGAAGTTATAAACCTACCCTGACCCATTGGAAAGGGAGCTTTCCTAGGGAGTGGGAAAGAAAAGGCTTGGGGAAAAGGTAGAACTTTTTAGAATGCATTTTAAAAATATATTTTTTGTTGATTTCTGAGGGGAAGGGAGAGGGAGAGAGAATAACATCAGGGAGGAAAGAGAATCATTGATTGCTGCCTCCTGCACGCCCCATATTGGGGATTGAGGCTGCAACCCAGGCATGTGCCCTTACCAGGAATCGAACCAGTGACCTCTTGGTTCATGGGTTAATGCTCAACCACTGAGGTACACCAGCTGGGCTAGAATGCATTTTTAATGCATTTCCTGAGTGTTCATTTCAATTAGAATTTTCATGGATTGATCAGTCAATTGAATGCTCCCTGAAGAGAGAGATTCCTGTTTTGTTCACAAAATAGTATCCCGACCGACGCATAGTTGGATGAATAAATGAATGACAAAATTTTAGTTCTATCTCTTAATTACTGAGAAGCCCACACTATAATACAAAAGTTTTTGTCCTTTAACACAACTACACACTCTTACATGTTAAAATTATAAAATGTTGTTCTTTCTACTAAATTTATAAATATAATGTTCTTGTCTCTTGAATGCTACAAAATTGGTTCCAGTTGGTGAAGTTGTATGAGTTCATGTTCCTTAAATAAATATCTACACTAATAAAAGAGAAAGATGCAAATCGACCATACCTTCGTGACACCCACCAGCCAATCAGAAATTAGTATGCAAATTAACCCACCTTGTTGGGTTAATTTGCATACAAAGGCACTGAGCAGCCCCGGGGCAGGATGCTTACATTGTCACCTTGGTGACAACGCAGGTGTTCCATCCCAGTGGCTCCGGGCCTCTGGTCAGCATGGGAAGGCAGAAAGGCGGCTCTGGGCCAGAGTGAAGGAAGTGCTGATAGCCAGGGGTAGGAAGACCCACCCTTGCATGAATCTTCATGCTTCGGGCCTTTAGAAATGATATAAGAGTTGGCATGTGCCATTATATAGGGCAAATAAGGGCAAAAGGTAAAAATTAGTCATTTTTTCAGTTATAATCTTTATGGAACTATTTTTCCTTAGAGAATTAAAAAAAAGTAATATTCAGAGGGAAGGAGTGCAAAATTCTTAAAGAAACAAAATTGATGGTAGAAATGGATCTCTGAAGAAGTATAAGGAAGAGGGCCTGTTAAATTGTTCTTTCTTGGCAGGGAATTTTTTTTTAAATGAGGCCCTAGAGAACATACAGCAAAATTAGTAGGCACCTTAGGCACAAAAGCAAAATAAAAAGCATAGAGAAACAACCAACCAATACATTTCAGTAGCCTACATACACATCATGTTTTATGGGTGAAAGAACTGGATCCTTGCATTGGTGGCAGTACATAGAATTACATTTTGGTGGAAATATTTTTGAATTTTTGAAATAAGACAATTAGACAATATTGTATAAGAGCATGGTATGTAATTAGCAGATTCAGGATTAGTCTTGGGAGACAGTAAAACAATTGTATGATATTGGCAGTAATATCTTTTTGTTTTAAATCCTCACCCAAGGTTATTTTTTCTATTGATCTTTAGAGTGAAAGTAGAAGGGAGGGTGGGGGAGAGAGAAAGATTTAAAAAGAGAGAAACATCGATGTGAGAGAGACACAACAACTGGTTGTCTCCTGCATGTGCCCTGATTGTGATGAAATGTAAACTGAGTTATGTGTCCTTGGCCAGGAAACCAAACCTGGGGCCTAGGAATGCAATCATCCACTTAAAAATATGAGGAAGTAGACAGGGATCTTTGCCAAGGGAATGAGCCTCTGCTACAGGTGGGAATGGCAGGGACAGAAAGGAAGCCAGGTAGGGCGGAGAAAGTGCAGAATTAAGGAGAGACTTTCAGAGATGCAGCTCAGGGAGAAAGCAGACACGAAGTTTGATAGCGGTGGAAAAGGATATATATGCAGACATCTGTCTCTTTCTCTAGTTCCACACAGTAGGTTATGCATTTTCTAACACTTGTAAAGGAAAAAAACACAGCACTTTATCTCTGTCCTTCTAGGGAAGTGGGGTAAAATTCATTAATACTAAAATTCTCATAAATGACCTCCTACACAGGTTTATCATATTATGATTTGCAAATATAATACTTAAATAAGTAAAAGATTTCTCTCTCTCTCTCTCTCTCTCTCTCTCTCTCTCTCTCTCTCTCTCTCTCTCTTTCTCTCTCTCTCTTTCTCTTCCTCTCTCTCTCTACAACTAATATTCAACTCTTTTCATCTTTAATTTCTATACTGTTCAACAGACCTCATGGGTTTATGGAGCCAGTAGGTAAGGGCGTACAGAACCCACCTTCTTCAGTCCTTTTGGTAATAGGGGAGAAACAGCTATTTAGAAATATTTCCATTTAAACTGTACAACAAAGCAGATCTGCCCAGCAACATTACTGTGGATTTCAAATCAATTGGTAACCTCAGCCCCAAGAGGGCAAGGTCCATACCTCTTTAAATGCCTTTAATCTGCAATGTGCCTCCCTGGGAGAGTGCCTCATACAGTAAGAATTCAGTAATATTTGCTCAATGGGTATAGGAAGGGATTAACAGACTGTGTAGAATAAATACTATGTTGAAATTGGCATTGAGGATAAATTCCAGCTAAGTACAGTGCCATGACTAATTATTGACGTCTGTTATTAGATTGGGAGGAAGAGTAATAGCCATTGTGTCTCATATTTATCATCCCTGCTGTCCTGCGTAGTCCAAAAACATTAGCATAAAGTTACAAGTACCAGTATCTCAAAACTCCTGCACAATCTGGTTGGACACCAGGAAATGGTCTATTTCAAAGGCTAAATACAAATGCACTAATTATATTTCATAGGACTTTAGTATAGGACATATAAAGTGCTCCATTTTGTAAGTTCATTGGAAAAATTATAAGACTAATTTAATCAATAGCACTAATACTAAAAGATATTAAATTAATAATAGTAGCCATAGAGGAGTACCATAGACACACCTTTTGAAAAGGTAAAGATTTGTAGTCTGGCAGGGTTCTAAGAAAAAGAAAAAGAATCAGGGCTGCATCGCTTTATCTACAGTGTAGGGATGATGAACACACTATTAGACGCTAGTGGTTGCCGGCTGTGTAATGGGCACAGCTCCCACGTGAGCACTATGTGGATGTTCTTCTAATACGGAGTACACCGGAAAATCAGTATCAGCACTATAATCACTGCTTGTATAAACCCGCAAAACCGCTGACATAATCCATTTAGCTATTTCACTTCCTTACTAAATGTCTGATAAATTAAAATTTCCTTTAATAACTTCTTACTTTTATAGTTTCTTTTAACCTAAACAAATGGTTTTATTTACATCATGCTAGTTAAATCTGACTAATCCATGAAATCTTCTCTTCATCTTAGTGTGAACTACCTAAGACCCCTTTGCCGAGCTATGTGGGCAGTGAGGGGAAAGTGTCAGCAGCAGAGGCGGCTGGTTTTCTTCCTTAGTCTCATTGGCGGGAGGAGAAATTGGCTCCAGCCCAAACTTTTCTAAAAGTTAGAAGATTTCATTGAAATTATGATTGCACCATATAAGTTGTGACTATAAAGTAAGAAAACTGACCAAAAGAGTTTTTAATGGCATCTCCAAAGTTTTTAATACTTTGTCAGTGTCTCCAGTTTAGTTAGGAAGACCTTGAACTTGACGTGTTGAGTTCCCCACACGTGAAGTCAGCCTGTACCTCTCCAAGCCCAAGATTTTCAGGGCTATATAAATGTAATGTCTTCTCTGGAAAATTATAATTGAAAGGAGGAATATTGGGGGGGGGGGGTTGCTATGGTTGAGTGGTTGGATTCTAGCTCTTCCCTGTTAATGAAACTCATCTCTTTCCTTTTGCTTCTCTTCATTTGGTTGCTTTTCTTTCTGCATCTATTTAAGCAAATGCAAATGGGTTGGGGCATTATCATAACAGATTTTCCTCCACTGGTTCTCTCACTTATATAAATCTGATGAGATTTGAGTAGCAGCTTAATTTCAGTTTGAAAACGATCAGACACACTGTGTATGTGATTGAAAAGTAGTAGAAGTTCTAACCACCCAGATATTCTGGGAGAGAATAATCATTATGCTTTCACATCATTTTACTTTAAAAATGTCCTGCTTGGCCATGGGACCTCAAGTAAATGAAAGTACTAACAGCACAGACATTCTGAGAAGAATTCATTGTGCTCACTTGTACAGCACTTCAGATTTTCCTGAAGAACTTTTCCATAATTAGCTCTGAGAAATTTAAGTTGGTGTTATTTCTTCCATTTTATATATGAGAAAACAGCCACAGTGACCTGCACACAATGGACAGAGAATAAAATGACAAGCTGGGAGGGGACCCAGGTCAGTCCCTGGGTTAGGGCTATTCCCACCACACTGGAGTTTCAGTCATTGACTTCAAACAATGAACTAGTTTTGTTTTGTTTTTAATCTTTGAGAATATACATTATATAGTTGTTTTGTATTGTTTTTTTTTAAAATTTCAAATTCAATTTTTTCATTTTCTTTTGAGGAAAAGTTAAGTGGGTTTTAGAGTGTTTTTCTGAAGGAAATCCTGATCTTAAAGAGCCTTGTGTTGTCCCCTGATGGGGACTGAGCTCTGTTGGCACACCTACATGCACAGGGTTTCACTGCTGCGTTGTAGCTCACAAACATAGGTAGGAGACACCACACTCCTTACTAAGTTGAGCAGAGCTTTTAAAAATGTGCACCATTGCCGAAACCAGTTTGGCTCAGTGACAGAGCGTCGGTCTGTGGACTGAAAAGTCCCAGGTTCGATTCCGGTCAGGGGCATGTACTTTGGTTGCGGGCACATCCCCGGTAGGGGGTGTGCAAGAGGCAGCTGGTCGATGTTTCTCTCTCATCGACGTTTCTAGCTCTCTATCTCTCTCCCTTCCTCTTTGTAAAAAATCAATAAAATATATTTTTTGAAAAAATGTGCACCATTAAATGTGCTGTGGAGTCCAATTAGTGGGTGAGAGCAGCATTTAAAAAAAAAAAAAAGCAGAATAGAAAGAAAAATGTCCAAATATATTGCAAAAGGTATGGGTAAGTATGGTTTAGTGAAAACACTTTTTTTTTTTTATAAAGTTTTTGTATTAATTTTATACATGTACTTTCACATATACATTATACCAACATATATGTAAAATACATATGAGTGTGTGTGTGTGTGTGTGTGTGTGTGTGTGTGTGTTTGATGTAAAATGTCTTTCTTATTGTGGAACTTGGAAGAAAAAGTTTAAAAGTTGTTGCCCTGGCCAGAGTAGCTCAGTTGGTTAGGCATCGACCTATATACCTAAGATTTGCCAGTTCAATCCCTGGTCAGGGGACATACCCAGGTTGCAGGATAGATCCCCAGTGGGAGGTGTGCAGGAGGCAGCCGCAGCCAACCAATGTTTCATTCTCACATCAATGTTTTTCTCTCTCTCCTTTTAAAAAAATAAATTTAAAAGTTTTTTTTTTTTTTTTAAGAAAAGTGTTTTTAATACCCCCTGCCCATGGGGCCCTTTCCAGTCTGCCTCAGAACTGTCCTCCTCATAGCCTGTCTGAGTGCCGAGGGCCGGAGTTTGAGCCTTACCTACCTTGACTCCTTCGCCCAGGGCTGTGATGAGCGTGGCTCAGCAAGTTGTGGAACTGAAGGCAGCCAGAAAAGAAAGAAGGAAAATATGGGGCCTGGAAGGGAGCTGGGGAGTCACATGGCAATCTGGGGGCAGAGCTAGCATCGAAGCCCCCCTCCAAATTTCCCCACACCCCTGCAGTTCAAATCCTGACCCCTCTCTGTCCACAGGCAGATGGGACCAGAAGGGTGCCTCCTGAGTCTTTAGGATTCAGCCTGCCTCCCATGCAGGCCCAGGCCCAGAGGATGTCTTCATTGGTCTGCCACCTGCAAGAGGGGCTGAGGTCTGGCAGGGCAAGCTTGACCTCCGATGCCCTTGCCCCTGTATTCGTTTCTTACTGCTGCTGTAGCAAATCTCCACAAGCACAGTAGCTTAAAACAATACTTCTTTTTCAGTTCTTGAGGGCAGAGTTCTGATGCAGGTCTAGTGAGCTGAAGTCAAGGCTGGGTTCCTTCTGGAGGCTCCAGGGAGAATTCCCTGGCATCTTCCAGATTTTAGAGGCCACCCTCCCATAAACCTTGGCTCATGACCAGGTCCATTTCAAAGCCTTTTCACTTCTCTCTCACTTCCGTCTTTCACTTAAGAAAAAAAAAAAAAGAAGATGTATGTGTGTGTGAGTGTGTGTGTGTGTGTGTGTGTGTGTTTATTAATTTCAGAGAAATAGAGGGAGAGAAAGAAACATTCATGAGACAGAAACATTGTTCAGCTGCCTCCTGCACGCCCCCCACTGAGGATCAAGCCCACAACCTGGCCATGTGTCTTGATGGGGAACCGAGCCGGTCACTTCTTAGTGTAGGGGTGTCGAACTCAATCAGAGAAGGGGCCAAAATCTAAAATCCAGCCTAAATCGCGGGCCAAATGGTTTACTGAACAGTCATAAACTGACAATGTCATAAACTGACAGCGGAGTGCAGTGATGACAGCGCGGTGCGGGCCACATTGCAAGGCCTGGCGGGCTGGATTTGGCCCGCGGGCCTTGTGTTTGACACATGTGTCTTAGTGCATGGGACGACACTCAACCAACTGATCCACAGTGGCCAGGGCCCTCTTCCACTTTTTAAAGACCCCTATGATTACCTTTGGCCCACCTAGCACCCTCTCCCTATTTGTAAGGTCAGTTGATTAGCAACCTTAATTCCCCTTCGCATGGAACCTAACATAGTTACAGGTTCCAGAGATTAGGGCGTGGGCATATTTGGGGGACCATGATTTTGCCCACCACAGTCTCCATTCATCCCCTGCCCTGTGGGGCACCTAGTCCTACCCCAGGAAGACAGGGGCTCAGTGACTCTCCTGGCCTCTGCCCACCCCACAGGCCCTCTTAGCAAGAGAGTGGGCAGTTCAGACTCAGATGTGACTAAGCCTCGCCTGTGCCTCTCGGGGTGCTGCCAGGGTTGGCCCGCTCTCTGGGGTCTGTCCCCCTCTTTCCAGGTTCTTGGCCAGGAACTGGCCGGTGAAAATGGTACACAAAAGCCTTTGCACATTTGTAGGAGTTAGTAGTACTGCCTTTGTATATGTGTACTCAGGACAGGATCGGGTTTTTATAGCTCGCTATAAAGCGGATCTTGGAAGTGGGAAAAAAAATTTTAAACAAGTAAACATTAAAGTTTTAAAAGGCTCAGTTGGGGGAGGTCATCTCTATACCTTTCATTTGGGAAAAGAGCACCAAAGGGGAGCAGCGAGGTGTTTTCTGCACAGCACTGCGGGCCAGGGACCCGGAGAGACCGGGCGGGGCAGCCACCCCTGTCCTCCAGGCACTGTGGCTGCACCGCCGCTGTGTGGCTCTGTGCACGCTCCTGGCTGCACTCCTGGACGGGTTTCTCACAGCTCGCCTGACCCAGGAGATGCATCAGCAGATGGAGCCTGTGTGTGGGTGTGGATGACACACCTGCTACTTGCAAGGCCTTGTTTGTTGTGTGGGCAGCACAAAGAGCAAAGATATGGGATCTTATCATTTTGGAGTTCCCTGGTCAATTTCTAGGACCACGACTTATAATAGATTTTTAAATGCACAGGTTACCTGTTTTTCAAAAGCACTGTCTCCCCCACCCCCCAACCCCCAGGGAGTGGGAGTGGGAGGACTCTTCCAATAGTCCTGAATATGCCTTGTCTTCATGGTTCCATGTGCCTGGACGTTCTCCTCCAACACTGCCTTCCAGTAGATTCCTCCCAGGTCTGACGAATGGGGCACACATGAGGTGCCTGTCAACATTTCTCAGCCGGATGCTGGCTGAGCAGCTGGTGTTTATTGCTCGTTTTGCCACCCTGGTGTGGCGAGGTCCATCAGCACCGCTATTAGAACAAGCAGGAGCATAGATGAAAAGAGTAGCAACCAGTGGCTTTACGCTGGGCACCTCCAGCTGCCACGGTCTCCTGGGCAGTCATGGTCTTTGTGAGGAGGGAATGCATAAAGGCTGTCAGCCCCAACCTGAGCTGCAAGGCGGTCTTCCTGCTTCTGCCGGTCACACCCGGTATTGGGCCGGCAGAAGGGAGTGCGCAGACAGCAGCGGGGCTGAGTACACTTGCCAAGCCTTTAAAAGCACTTCAGTGGAATCGTGGTCATATCTTTGTGAGAGAAACTTTAAGAAGAAAATATTCGGTCTATTCCTCAAAATTCTCTGAGGAAAATAGGCTAAAACAGTTTACATGTTTTAGGAAGAAAAAAATTAAGAAATCAACTTTTACAGAAAACAACCTCTTA
Organism: Pipistrellus hanaki; assembly: GCF_964339955.1. Classification (NCBI taxonomy): domain Eukaryota; kingdom Metazoa; phylum Chordata; class Mammalia; order Chiroptera; family Vespertilionidae; genus Pipistrellus; species Pipistrellus hanaki. The sequence goes on from NC_140505.1 coordinate 100,666,911, forward strand.
GCCACACTAGTTGGCTACATTCTTTAAAAAGGCCTGGAATTCTTAGCAAATTTATGACATTATGTACTATTACTTGGTTAATGTCTAGAGTCTTCTCCAGATTTATTTTATTTATTTTCAAACTTACTCCTATTTTTAATTGAATGTATTGGGGTGACATTGGTTAATGTAATTATATAGATTTCAGGTGTACGATTCTATGGTATGCCATCCATATATTGTGTTGTGTGTTCACCACCCCAAGTCAAGTCTCTTTCCGTCACCATTTATCCCCTTCCCCCTCCTCCACCTCCCACCTCCTCCTCTCCAGACTTAAAGGTCAGTTTTCAGCACGTGCTCATTTACCCTCCCCCTGCCAGTCCACAGGGCCCTTACACCTCCCTTACCCATGTCACTGTGTCCCTAACGCCTGGCTCCTTCCATTTATTTTCTGAATCTTTTGTTTATTCTGACATGAATCTTTCAGTAAGGATTGGTTTCCAAAGTTTAGTCTCAGGGATTGTCTAAGATTCCTACCCTAGCAGCCACCTACGCCGTGGTTGTTGAGGAGAAAACTTCCCAGGCACCTTGCGTCATCACCTAGAAACCGCAAGTGTGAACAGGCTTCTTCTCACATCATCGCCTGATGTGTTTGCTCAGCAGACAGATGGACACATTGGGGTGCACAGATTTGGAAGTTGGAACTCTCACCTCTGGACTGAGACTTGTCTGAAACCCGGGGGGGAGGGGGAGGTCCTAGGATGGCAGCAATCTGAGGTTGACTTGCATTTGCCAAATTCTACTTCAGATGCTCTAGAAAAAATTCCTAGGAGTTTTCTGGCCTGTCTCTACATACAGCTTCATCAAAAATCTAGTACAAGGTCAGGTTTTTTTTGTTTGTTTGTTTGTTTTTTGAGGAAGTTGTGTAAAAGGGTAAACAAATATTTCTAGAATTAGAATATACACTGAGGACTCTTGATCAGACCTGCAGACTGCTCTGCAGCCTGGCTCTGTGTTCCCGCTAGGCCGAAGCATGAAGGAGATTATCATTCTATCCATCACTGGGGGACAGCTGATTAGGACCACATGGCTAGAGTTTAGACAAGAGTAACTTAACTCTTATCTATTCTCCTTTCCAAATACATGAAAACTTGATGGAAGACATTCTTGATCTCTTTAAGCCCTGCCATTTCACATTTCCCTTCTAGAAACATTTCTATCATTAGACACCAAGGGACTTTGCCTATAGAAAGTAGGACAGAAGTCACTAACGTTGGTGGCATGGTTGGCAGTGGGAGTGCTACAATTTCTTTCCTAAGCCCCTGCCCCTGATCTTGTGTTCACCTAGTATGTTCCCAGGGAATTTCATCCTTAGCACTTGAAGGAACCTGCCAAATGTCCAATCCATTCCTTCAAGAGAAGAGCATTTCCTGACACCCTCTAGGCTCCATCCATATCAGAAAATGTTGGCATGCTACCGGTAGCTATCAGGAGCCACATTGTTAAGTTTTGCTAGCAAAAACACAATCTATAATAAAAGTGTAATATGCTAATTAGAACGGACAGCTGAACAGCCTTCTGGATGTCATTCCAGATGTCCTTCCAGACAAAGCCGCCACAACGGGGGCCGAGGCAAAGATGGTTAGGAGTGATCAGGCAGGCAAGCAAGCAGTTAGGAGCGATCAGGCAGACAGGTGAGTGATTAGGGGTGATGAGGCAGGCAGGCAGTGTGGTTAGGGGTGATGAGGCAGGCCTGTGAGTGGTTAGGGGCAATCAAGTAGGCAGGCGAGCAGTTGGGGGTGGTTGGGCAGGTAGGTGAGCAGTTATGGGCGATCAGGCAGGCAGGCAGAGTGGTTAGGGGTGATCAGGCAGGCAGGCAGGCGAGTGGTTAGGTCCTGGATTGCAAGAGAGATGTCTCAGATTGCAAGTGGGTGCAGGCTGGGCTGAGGGATCCTTCCCCGCCCCCTCCCTGTGCACAAATTTTGTGCACTGGGCCTCTAGACTATATAATAAAAGCATAATATGCTAATTTGACCAGATGTCCTTCCAGACAAAGTTGCAGCAGGCGGGGGCTGGCCATGGCAGAAGTGGCAGAGGTCCCTGGCCGCGGTGGCTTGGGGGGGAATGTCTGGGGCCAATGCCCTTGCACAAATTTCATGCATCAGGCCTCTAGTTGCATATAACCATGCTTTGAGTACAACTACATACATACTCAAAAATAATCAGAATGAACATAGTCTTGAATGAGCCATTTGGAAACAACCTAAGACTTTGAAAAGTTTATAATTACAGCAGAATCACAAAATCTCAAGATTGGACCTTATCCTTTTATTTCCCCCCTACAAGCAAGAAATGTGAAAAATAGTCCATCAAAACTTTATGGTTTAAAGGTGTTTTGTTAAATCTGCTTCACATAATCTTGTAAGAAAAATGAGCAAGGGAGTTTTTTAGTAGAAATCACCTTCAACAGAAAAGGCTTTAAGTTTCTGACATTTTATAACTTTCTTTAACAATAATACTGAAGCACCTGCCCTGCCTGGCAATAAGGAGGTGGTCTGTTTTGGTCTTTATGATCACTTTGGATTCGCCTAAGTTTTCCTTTCGTATTTAACATTTTTGTTGTTTGGTCATCTGATGCATTTTTGCTGGGTTACCTTGGCAGCCCTCTTGGCATACTCATTGTGTATTTAAAGTCGGTGACTAGCAAAGCAGAAACACACCTCCCTTCCTTCCTTCATCAAATATCAGTTAATAAGCTGTAGTCAAAACAACATGATCTGGGATTCAAATTGGGTTCAAATCCCTGTTCCAATACATGCCAGTCATTGGTACAAATTATTTCATAAGAATAATGGTTAACACGCTGGTTTTGCTCTATGCTGAATACTGTTCTAAACACTTGCATGTTAACAGCTTCATTCTCACAACCACTCTGTGAAGTAACACTGTCATTTTCATTTCCTTTTCATGGAACAGCCAACTAATGCGCCCATAGAACTAGTCATATAAATAGTGCACATAGTCACAGAACTAGTACACGCAGAGAAGGTGGTTCCTGCTTTAACCACCTCCCATAGTCAGGAATTCTTGTATGTAAGACCCTTAGCTTTTGTGTTTGGCCTACAGTATGCATTGGGTAAGTGTTTACTATTACAACAGGGAGGCTGTGGCTGAGACAATCCTTGTGAGAACGATTTCAAGCTTTTTGTTGACTACACATTCATCAAGAAAATCCAGGCTTGGGCTGCATTAATAAATATAGAGTATGCCAAAGAAATGCATACACACATTTTGAATAATTATAAAGACAGTGTTTATTAAAATATATTTAATTTTCAAAATTGAGCTTTCAGTTTTCAAACTGTGCATACATATTTGGGGGGACACCATATATAAAGTGTTCAGAATAGAAGGGGTACCAGTCTCATGTTCAGGTTCCCACTTCATGAGGGACAAGGAAACAGGCATTCCAGACAGATTAACCTTCTGAACTTCATTTTCATCACCTGTAAAATGGGTATCTGCCTCATGGGGTTGTGACCATAAAATAATGTGATAATTTCTTATTTTCATTGGTAAAGAACAATGAAAGAACTGAAATGTTTAATCTAAAAAGTAAAAAAAAAAAAAAAAAAAAAAAGAATGGGAAAATAGGAAATACGACTGTGATGATCTCCTTCAAAGTTTTCTTAAGTGAGCAGAGGTTAAGCCTTTATAATCCAAGATGGCAGAACTACTATCTAAGAATGAAAGAATTCAAGATGGGCAGATTCCAGCTTGATGTAAGGAAATGCTTTCTAACATGAAAGCTATTCAAAAGTGGAATGACTGTCTTGGGAGATGGTGAGTTCTTCCTATGTCTAGGCTTCCCAGCACAGCACAGGTACTCACTTGGTGGGACTGGGCAAGAGGGTGCATCAAGATTCTATGTGGGCCGGGTGTGTATCAACATCACTGGCTCATGCTCATTACACATATTATCTCATTTCATTAACAACCAGATGGGATAAATTCTAATATCAGTCTCTTTTACAGGAAAATCAGAAAAATTCCATACCAAGTTCAAGAATGCATACTTTGTAAATTATTAAGTTTTGGACCCAGCTTGACTCCAAAGCCCCTGCTATTTCCAACATGGCCTTGCCTGGACTTGCCAGCCTACTTCTTCCAAGCTTTATGTGTAGAATAAACTGAAGTGATAGAGGGTTGGGGAGAGGCTGTCTGAGGGGAGGCTCTGTGCAGGGTTGCAAACTGAAAGTGTTCAGGCCAGATTCAGCTAATATACATTTTGATTGGCAGGCATAGTGTTTTTGGCCATCAGTATTTATAATTGGAGGAGTGTACATAAAAACCTGTCTTAAAGATTGGCAACTCTAGTCACATTTGGTCCAAATTCCCACTTGGCAACTACTGGCTACAGCATGCAGGGATTGCCTCTGTCACTGCCCCCACATTCTCAACTGCCACCACTCCTACTGCCTCTCATCCTCTGCTATGCTCATCTGTCTGCCTTGCAGGGCCTCCAGAGGAATGTCACTGTGTTGCGCCCATGTGACCATTTCATTGAGTACACACCATCATAAGTTCAGGAGTAGGAAAGGGCCTGTCCCATTTTCTAGATGGGAAGTTGAGCTTGAGCCCCATGGTGGCACTGGGCATCAGTGCAAGACCTCAACAAAATCCTGGCTGCTGACCCCCTACTGCACACACTCTGGAGGGAATGTTCTCCTGACGGGCAATATGGAGGCTGCTCTCTAAGAGAAATCACCCCCTCCCCCCCCCCACTCTCCCACCGTGTCCTGGCTGGAGAGGAGACTAACCAAGTCCCTGCACTTGAGGATTACTGTGTCCTTAGGAAGAATTTTATCTCTAGTTTCCATAAAATAGGACTTTCTCTGGTTTGAGTGCTCTTGGTCCTGAGGGTTTTCAGAGCCCCCTCAAGAGTCCCCAGCACCTTCTATCAGGGAGAGTTAAGCAGAAGTGAGAGGATTACTTAACAGTTTGTTATTTCATACTAGAGGCCCAGTGCATGAAATTTGTGCACAGGGGCAGAGGTGAGGGGTTGTACCTCAGCCCAGCCTGTACCCTCTCCAATCTGGGAACCCTCTCACAATCCAGGACTGTTGGCTCCCAACTGCTCACCTGCCTGCCTTCCTGATTGCCCCTAACTGCTTCTGCCTGCCAGCCTGGTCACCTCCTAACCACTCCCATGCCAGCCTGATTGATGTCTAGCTGCTCCCCTGCCAGCCTGTTTGCCCCCAACTTCGCTCCTCTGCTGGCCTGGTCACCCCTAACTGCCCTCCCCTGCAGGGTTGATCGCCTTCAACTGCCCTCCCTTGCAAGCCTGGTGCCTCCTAACTGCCCTCCCCTGCTGGCCATCTTGTGGTGGCCATCTTGTGTCCACATGGGGGCAGGATCTTTGACCACATGAGGCATCCATCTTGTGTGCTGGAATGATGGTCAATCTGCATATTACTCTTTTATTAGATAGGATAGAGGCCTGGTGTATGGGTGGGGACCAGCTGGTTTGCCCTGAAGGGTGCCCTGGATCAGGGTGGGGGTTCCCTTGGGGTGTGGGGAGGCCTGGGCAAAGGGCTGTGGTGGTTTCCAGGCCGACCATGCCCCCTAGTGACCCAAGAGGAGGCCCTGGTATCTGGGATATATTTACTTTCTACAATTGAATCTTTATACCCTGGAGTGGAGCCAAGCCTCCTGCTCGCTCCGTGGTGGCAGCCGTTTCTGTTTGGATTTGTGTAACTTCTATAATTGAAACTTTGTAGCCTGGAGTGGAAGCTTAGGCCTGCTAGGGCAGGTGGAAAGCTTGGCTTCTTCCGTTGCCAGAGAAATCCAAGCCTCTGTGGCCACAGCCATCTTGGTTGTGGTTAATTTGCATATGCGCTCTGATTGTCTGGTAGGTGTGGCTTGTGAGTGGAGTGGTGATTAATTTGCATATTACTCTTTTACTAGGTAGGATTTCTAAGTTCTTTCAGAAGATCCAAGTTTAACCCTGTCTCTGTGCCACCAATTTTATCACTGCTGTGAATATTGGAAGATGTAGTTGTCACTCCCAAGTCATTTGAGGGGATTAGGACCAGATTTTGGTGTGGTGGAGAGAGAATGGTAAAAAAATGGAATTCAGTTTTGGCTCAGCCATTAGTATAATTCCTGTGCTTGTGGGTAGGCTTCTCTCTAGGCCTCAGTTTCTTCTTCTGTAGTATAAGAGGTAATGTTAGGGCATTTTAAAAGTCCATTAACAGTTTTACAAATTCATGATTCAAAAGTAGAGCTGGGAATAATAGGACTTGGAACATGGCCAAAAATCCTGTCAGAAGAAAAAGGTATGGTAGTCCATCAGAACTCTTTGCTTCTTCCTTTCCTTTCTCTTTCATTTCCTTCCTCTTTCCCTCCTTTCTTCCTCCCTTCCTTCTTTCCTTCCTTACTTCATTCTTTCTATCCATCCATCTTTCCATCTTACCTTTTCCCCCCTTTATTTCTCCTCCCCATTGCTTCTTACCTTCCTTCCTATGTTTCTTTCCTTTTTAGATGCTGTACTTGATCAAGATGAAGATATGACAGGTCATTCACTCAGGGAACATAGAAATCAGCTAAACAGTTTTATGTGAACACCCAGGGAGCAAAGTTCTAGGAAGCATGAAGAGTCTGAAAACTTTGTTGCCTTCCCTGATTTTATAATCTAGTCAATTTTACCATCTACCCAGTACCCTACTCTCATGTAGATCTTCAACTAATTTCTTTAAATCCTATCTACACGTGTGTGTGTGTGTGTGTGTGTGTGTGTGGTTTTGTGTGTGTGTGTGTGTGTGTGTGTGTGTGTGTGTGTGTTTAATGCTATCCCTATACTCCCTCAAGGCAGAATTTAGTACCTGCTTTTTTCTCTAATTAACATGAAAGCATCTATAAGAGGAGGTACATGTGTTGACCATGCAGCTAGACTGTCAGGACCTTGAGTTCCTGGACTATGCTTTATGCGCTGTGCTGGGTACATGATATGTCCTAAATTTAACTTTTTTCTTTTTCTTTTTTTCTTTTTTTTTTTTTTTTTTTACCTCATTGAATATCTTCTCCAGAAATATCAGTTGACTGTGTGCTGTGTGTCCAGCCTATGGTAGACTCTGGGTTAAGATGATTGATCACCCTAGTCACCTGCTATAACCACACACATTTCAAGGAACAAGCTCATAGAAGATGCAAAAGGATAGAGAGAGGGGGGCCCATCATCTCTGTTCTCTCCTTTCTAACTCTTGTCTTTTTCTCTTTCCTCGCTATCCAGTCCACAGTTATAAGTAAGTCTTATAAGTAAGTCAGCGGGCCTTCATGTGAGGCTAGGCAAAACTACATGTTTCTCCTTTAAAGTTAGGTAAATAGTCGGGAAACAGCTTTTTTGGAAAGAGAAATTTCTTATTTTATACCACACATAATACATTTTTATTTTTTATTTTATTTATTTATTTATTTATTTATTTATTTATTTATTTATTTTCAGTTTAGGATAGCATCTTGAGTTTGAAATGTAATGACCTTTCTCTGTTTACCTTGCTTTAATAGAAATATTGTGTGAATTAGCTGTCTGGATGGCAGAAACTGTCAGCTGATATTCCTAGGTCAGCTGTCGTGGGATTATTCACTTTTGAATCTAGAAACTGATTCATTACTAGTGGTGACAGTGATAAATTACAACTGAAGTTTTGTGGTATTCATTTGGGTAATCAGGATAACTCACTAGGAAATACTTTATTTTATACTCCGTGTGGACCATAATACTCAGACACATCAGTCAAGTAACTTCTCATCTAAATGAAGATAGAGATACTTCACTATGTTTCCCACTGGCCTGGGCTGCCAAGGGGAACTGAAGAATATATTAGTAATCAAGATAGCTTTGTCGCAGGGGAAAATCCCACTTTTTGTGAGTTGCTCACCCAGAGGAGAGTGGGAGAAAAAGGTTGCAAAGTCCCATAAAATGAGGAGTCCACACTGAATGATCTCCAGGCACTATTCCAGCCAGGAAAACAACAGGTCATCACATCTAAGAAAGAGTCCAAAGTTCTGTTTTCTTATAAATAGGATTTTTGGGTATAACTCATATACTATACAATTTATTTAAAGTGCCCAATTTCATTGTTTTTAGCATGTTGACAGATATATACAGTCCTCACCAGGCACTGTATATATAGAACACTACATTATCTCAAAGGGTCCCCATACTCTTCAGCTATCCCTTCCCCCACCCCCATAACTTTCAGCCCTAAGCCACCACCAATCCACCAGAATAAATTTGCCTATTCTGGATTTTTCATGTAAACAAAATAATAAAATATATGACTTTTATTATTAAATAAAATGCATAAATATGTGCTATCTTTTTTCATTCAACATAATGTTTCAAGGTACCATTATCAGTACTTTGTATCTTTATATTGCTGAATAATATTACATTGTGGATCTACATTTCAGCTATCTATTTATCAGTATATGGACTCTTTCTTAGATGTGATGACCTGTTGTTTTCCTGGCTGGAATAGTTTGAGTAGTTTTCACTTTTGGGCTATTATGGATAGTTCTCCAATAAACATCTATTTAGAAGTTTTGTGTATATATATGTTTTCATCCTCTTGCATAGATACCTAGGTGAGGAATTGCTGGGTCATATGTTTAATCATTTGAAGAACTGCCAGACTCTTTTGCAAATTGACTGTACCATTTTACACAAACCAGCAGTGTATGAGGATTTTAATTCCTCCACATTCTTGCCAACACTTGATATTATGCCTTTTTTAATTCCAGCCATTCTGATGGGTATGAAGCAGTATCTCATTTTGGTCATGATGTTGAGCTATTGACCATATGTACATCTTCTTTGGAGAACTATCTATTCATATCCCTTTTCAATTTTTTAATTTGTTTTTTTTATCTTTATTATTGAGTTGTGAAGATTCTTTAAATTTATTAATATTACATATCAATAGACTTTATATAATCATGTATTATAGATATATTTATATATTCTAAAAATTTATATAAATTTTAATGTATTCTATATATAAATATATTTCATATATTCTAGATATAAGCCCTTTATCAGATATATAATTTGCACATATTTTCTCCCATTCTGTGGCTTCTCTTTTAAATTTCATGTTAGTATTTTTTGAAGCACAAAAGCTTTAAATATTAATGAAGTCCAATTGATCTATTTTTTAAATTATTTTGTTGCTTGAATCATATATAAGAAACTAATGGTAAATCTCAGATCTGAATAATTACCTCTGATTTCTTTTAAGAGTTTTACAGTTTTAGCTCTTATATGTAGGTCTTTGATCCATTTGGAGTTAATATTTGTGTGTGATGTGAAGATCCAATTCCATTATTTTGTAGCATTGCTCCAGCACCATTTGTTGAAAAGACTATTCTTTCCCCATTGGATGATCTTGGCATCTTTGTTGAAAATCAAGAGAGGAGTTCAATGGAACTCATGCTTGGAACAGACATACTCTCACTTCAGCTGGACCAAAGCCAGTGTAGCCACAGGCCTTCCCAGATTCACTGGGGTGGGGAGAGCCCCCTCCTTAATAGGAGGAGCTGAATGTCTCATTACAAAGGGCAGGGAAAAGGGTAGAGAATTGGAATTAGTTTTACATTCAGTCTATTACAATGGTCAGTCAATATTTGTTCTTGAGTCACTACAGAGACAAGGGGGAAAGGACACTGAAGGGGGTGGCTGATACATGTCATCCTCTCCCTTTCCCCAACTCAGCTTCAGAGGAACTCCATCGAGATTGAGGTTAGGGAGAAAAATGAGAGGAGTTAAATTCACGGAAAGTCTAGATTTAGATTTGGAGACAGGGTCATTCTCCCCTCTGACCCCACATCCCATCCTACATGTGTTCAGCCAAAGAACACAGCGAAGCAGCCCCTCTCCTGGGGTGAAGGCCAGGGGAAATGGGGAGTGGGGGGTGGGGAAATAAAATAAAATAAAATAAACTGACCATAGACTCATGGTCTTATTTCTGGTCTTTTAGTTCCACTTCACTGATCTATATGTCTGTCTTTATGCCAGTACAACATTGTCCTAATCGCTATTGTTTATGGTCTTAGGGGTAACTTTTGAAATTGAGAAGTAAAGTCCTCCAACTTTGTTTTCATTTTACAAAATTATTTTGACTATTCTGGTCCTTGCAATTCTAAATTTTAAAATCAGCCTGCCAATTTCTACCAAGAAGTCAGCGGTGATTCTGATAAGAATGACATGGAATTTATAGATTATCATAACAATAGTAAGTCTTCAATCTATGAACATTGGACTTTTTCATTTATTTAGATCTTTAGTTTCTTTTCACAATTTTTTTAGTTTTCAAAGTGTAAGTCTTACACTTCTTTTGTTAAATATATTCCTAAATATTTTATTCTTTTTGATTCTATTATAAGTAGAAATGTTTTCTTAATTTTATATTCAGATAGTTTCATTACAAATATATTGAAATAGAATTCAATTTTGTATGTAATTTTTTGCTAAACTCATTTAGTAGTTCTAAGAGTTTCTTAGTAAATTACTTAGGATTTTTTATATGTAGGATCATGTCATCTGAATAGAGAAATTTTCACTTATTCCTTTCAAATCTGGATGCCTTTTATTTCTTTTTCTAGCCTAATTACATTGGCTAGAATATTGCAATGTTATTTATAATAGCTATTGAATCTCTAGTATCATGATGAATAGAAGTGGCAAGAAAAGATAAACTTATCTTGTTCCTAATCTTAGGGGGAAGGTATCTAGTATTTCACCATCAAGTATGATGCTAGCTGTTAATTTTTTTTTTTGTACATGCCTTTTATCAGGTTGAGGAAGTTTCCTTCTATTCCTACTCTGTTGAGTATTTTTATCATGAAAAAGGGGTTTGAATGTTGTCAAATGCTTCTTCTGTATCTAATAAAACAATCATGTGGTGTTTGATTGTTATTCTATTGATGTGGTATTTTAGTGAATTTGATTTTTGGATGATAATGCCAATTCTTGCATTCCTAGAACAAATTTCACTTGGTCATAGCATATAATTACTTTTATATATTCAGTTTACTACTGTTTTTCTGAGCTTTTTTGCATCCACATTCATAAAAGACATTAATCTGTAGTTTCCTTGTGAAGTCTTTGGTTTTGGTGTCAAGGTAATAATGGCCTCGTAGAAAGAATTGGGAAGTTTTTTCTTCTGTTGTATATTTTAGAAAACTTTGTGCAGAATTTATATTAATTCTTTGATAGAATTCACTTGCCATCTGGGTCTGGACTTTTCTTTGTGAGAGTTTATTACTTCGTGGGCAGTTTAATTACTTAATTCAATCTCTTTACCTATAGGTCTATTTAAGTTGTCTGTTTCTTGTTGAGTTAGTTTTATGTCTCTCTAGGAACTTGCCCATTTCATCTGTTTTCTCTTTGCTGGCATATAATGAGAATATTCCTTTATATTGCTTTCTATTTTAATAATGATGATAGCAATTTCTACTGTTTCATTTCTGAATTTATTCATTTTAAAAATATATTTTTTGTTGATTTTAGAGAGGAAAGGAGAGGAAGAGAGAGATAGAAACATTAGTGATGAGAGAGAATCATTGATTGGCTGCCTCCTGCATGCTCCCCACTAGGGGTCGAGCCCGCAACCCCAACATGTGCCCTTGATTGGGAATCAAATTGTCATAGGTCAATGCTGAACCACTGAGCCACACTGGCTGGGTTGATTTTACTCATTGTCTTCCCTCTTTTTTCCTTGTTTGTCTCCTTAGAGGTTTGTCAATTGTGCTTATCTTTTCAAAGAACTGGCCTTTGGTTTCATGGATTTTTCTCTATTGTTTTTCTGTTCTCTACTTCACTAATTTCCACTCTAGTCTTTTATTTCCTCCCTTCTGCTTCCTTCAGTTTGCTGTTCTTTATATAGAATTCTAAAGTGGAAATTGGGATATTGGCTTGATATCTTTATCCTTTTTCAATCTAGGCACAGAGCTGTAAATTTCCCTCTAAACATTGTTGTAGCTCCATCCCATAAGTTTGGTGTGTTGTGTCTTCATTTTTATTCATCTCAAAGTATTTTAATTTCCCTTTTAGTTTCTTCTTCGATTCATTAGTTGTTTAATTCCACATATGAGTTTGTGAGTTTCCCAAGTTTCTTTCTGTTATTTATTTCTAATTTTATTTCACTTTAGTCAGAGAACATACTTTGTATCATAAATATCCCTTTAAATTTATTAAGGTTTGTTTTATGGCCTAAAGTATAGTTTATTCTAGAATGTTTTATGTGCATTTGAGAAAAATGTATATCCTGCTGTAATGGATGGAACACTGTATAGATGTCAGTTAGGTCTGGGTGATTATTAGTGTTGTTCAAGTCCTCAACTTCCATTTTGATCCTCTTTCTAGTTATTCTACCCATTATTGAAAGTGGGATACTATAATCTTCTATTATTGTTAAATTAACTATTGCTCTCTTTATTTCTGATGTGTATTTCAGTGCTCTGTTGTTAGTTGAATATATGTTTATAATTATTATAACTTCCTGGTTAATTGACCCTGTTATTATTAGAAAATATCCTTCTTTATATCTAGTGACATTTCTAATTCTAAAGTCTACTTATCTAATATTAGTATAGTTACTTCAGGTTTCTTGTGGTTACTCTAGTGAAGAAATTGCTTCTTCCCCACCTTTTTTACTCACATTTCCAATGAAATATTTCACCAAATAACAAATTCTCATTGGGCTCTAGGTATAGTCTACAACACAAAGACCTGTTGATGTGAAAACTCTTGTGTCTAGATAGAATTCTCTCATGGGATTGCTTAATTACTTAATTGTCCTCTTCACTTCATCCTAAACAAATTTAAAACACACCCTTTTTAAAAATAAGTAGGAGTCCTTATGACCACAACTGAAAGATAAGGAAAATGAAATTAAAGGAAAAAGAAATCAGGAAACATTTATGAATGTCATAGGAATAAACAAGTGCTAGTCCCTAGCCAGGTGACTCAGTTGTACACCAAAAGGTTGCAGGCTAGATTCCCAATCAGAGCACATACCTCAGTTGTGGATTTGATCCCTGGTAGGGAAGCAGGAAACAGCTGATTGATGATTCTCTCTGTTTCTCTATTTCTCTCTCTCTCTCCCTCTCTAAAATTAGTAAACAAAACAACAGACACACACACACACACACACACACACACACACACACACACAAGCATATCTTCAGATGAAGGTTTTTTAAAAAGTACTAATAAACAAGATATTTACTCTTGAACCCCTCAAGTCAGAAAAGCTCCCTGAATTTTTTGGATCATTCACTTGCTCCAAACCTACTAGAAGAATTTCTAGTTGATGACAGTGGTGAACAGAGTAGAGTGAGGATGACACACTGGGGCCTCTGTCTGTGTGTCCTAATGTGCCAGAGTATTATAGATTTCAAAAGGAAGAAAAAAAAACACATTAAAAAAATAGATGTAATCCTATCCTGAGCAAGGGTCCCTGTTTGATCTTTCCCTGTGTCTGAGCCCACTTGTTTTGAAGGGTGACAGCCCAGATACTCCCATTGGATGAGAAAACCTCATCTACTGTGCCAGTTTCCTGTCACTGCTTTGAGCTTCAGTAGTTCAGGGACAGGAGGGTGGCGTGACCTCTACCTAGCAGTGTGTTGGCATGAGTCCCTGGTGACAGTGTGTCTGAGCCGCAGGGACACTGGCAATCTTTGGAGTAGCTCTTCCTCACTCTTTCAACAACTAGCCAATTTGGTCTCAGGAAACCACTCTGCAGTGGTGGCTGGATTTGGAAGTCATTTTTAATTTTGTGACAAAGACAAATGTGTCCTATGGGAATAGTAAGTGGTTTTACTGGTGATATTAATGGAACTGTGACCTCTTCTGTATCTATGATCCTGCAAAACAAAAAATGTTTGTATTCTAATATGTCAGGCAAGTTCATTCTTAGCCCTTCCTTGAAGCAAACTGCAGAGGAAATATACTATTAATAAGCCCAAAGAATATTGTTTGTGAGTGCGTGTGTTTATATCTAGTCATGAGCTTATTTGCAAACACAGTGGATACAAATTGTGTTTTGAGTTATGTTAGGATGAACCCAACTCACTGGTTCTGACATCTTTGAACAGAATTGCAGTGGGTCCAGTGCTGAAATCCGTATTGAATTTTAAAGGGCAATAGCTGTAATAAAATTCAAATGTTTAGGGGATCTATGTGACAAAGAAAAAAAGAAATGCAAAGGTGCATTGAATGAACCTCTTATATTTTCATTTGGGATTGGTATTCATTAGCCTAGAAGTGATTATGCTAATGTTTACTATTTCCTGCAAGAACTTTTATACCAATGTCCTTGGTTGAAAATGGTTGCTTAAGAAGACAGTTAATTAAATGTGAATGATTTACAGTTTAGTTGCATGAATTAAACCATTTTCTGGTGTTTGTGTTTACCTTGGGACTCACAAAGGAGACAAAAATATATTCACAGGAGGAAGGAAAGGAATGATCAAATACCAATAGCCTCTACCCAATTGTCTAGCTCAGCAAATTTATTTAGGAGGTGAATTTTGTGCTGATGATGAATCTTTGTCCCTGTTAATTAGCTTTTCCTCCCTGTATATGCTATTGCACACACTGAGCTTTCCTAAACAGACACGTGATGGCTAATATCTCATCCTATTATATTGGACAAAACTAAATCAGATGCAAATTTTATACTTTTCCTCAGGTAAAAATGGATGGTGCTTTATAATTTGAGACTTAAATTCAATACTTGAAAATGTTATTATAGCCCTGGCCAGCATGGCTCTGTTGGTTGGCTGCCATCCTCTGCACTGAAGGGTTGCAGGTTCGATTCCCTATCACGGCACACGTCCAGGTTGTGGCCTCAATTCCCAGTAGGGTGCATGCAGGAGACAATAGATCAATGTTTCACTCTCGATGTTTCTCTCTCCCTCTCCCTTCCTCTCTCTCTAAAATAAAAAAAAAATCTCTTTCAAAAATGTTATTGTAAAGTAATACACAATCATTCTTGAAAAACTGACAAATACAGAAGAAGATAAATGAGAAAATAACCAATGAAACCCCTATTCAAAGATAATAATTAACATTTTAATATATGTATTTTGTCTTTTTTGGTGGCATTATATGAATATAATGAATATAACTTTTAATAATTAACAGTTAATATCATGAGTATAATTTGAGATTTTTATATATCCTAACCCCCTCTGTCGAATAAGTTAAAATTTCTCATAATAATAATACTTACACATATATAGTGCTAATCTGCCAGGCACTATTCTAAGCACATACATTAATTCGTTTAAGCCTCATTCTAACCCTTTAAAGTAGATTTTATGAGTGAGATACAGGATAAAATGATCTACTCAAAGTCTCACAACTAGTAAGGGGCAGAGCCAGGATTCAGACTCAGATTGTAAAGTGTGTGCTTTTAATTACCATGATCTAATCACCAGCTTTCCATCTGAAAGGCCCTGACCTGAAGCTGCCTTGTTTTCTTCTCAGAATTCCTCTAAGTCTAGAAAGTATGGCATGCCACATACTTTCCCCGGAACATGTGAAAATCAGCCCTGTCTCTGAAAAACAATTGCCGCATACAGCCCTTCCTGTGGGGAGTCCCCCCTCAAGAGAAGGCTGGTGATCTAGTCCCAAGGAGAAACTGGCTTCCAGGCCTGGCTCTGTTCATGTCCACACAACTGATTTCATCTGTTTACACCTCTGTTTTCTCATCTATAAAGTGATGGGGCCATACAGCCCTTCGTTCATTTATTGGCGCATTCATTCATTCATTTACTACACATTAAGCAATCTTGCCTCTATTTCCTCTCCTCTAGGAGTTCATCATCCAATGTGTAACCAGAGAAGTAAACTGCCAGTTCAGTGTCAGTGTGTGAAGTGTGGTGATAGGAGAATTCTGGGGAGAATGCTGGAGAATTCTCACCAGGCTACCACAATGTCAGCAATGGCACTTTTTTTTTTTCCTTCTTAAAATTACAGGAATTTATTGTCTCACATTTTAGAGACTAGAGGTCTGAAGTCAAGGTGTTAGTGAAAGATAAAATAGAGGGGCTGGAGAGCAGGATGTCAGGACACAGGCTTTATTGGAGGAGAGTACCGCTGCCTGCTGCTTTCCAGAGGAGAAAGAGCAAGAGGGCTGGAGTTCAGGCACCTTTTAAGGGGAGGAAAGAAAGGGGCGGGGCTTAGGGCACTCAGCACACACTGATTGGTGGTTTCATGTACAGCATATGATTAGGGACCTAGGGACTTAGGAATCGGAGGCTTAGGGTATTTGGCAGGTGCTGATTGGTGGTTCAGTGCTCAGGAATCTCCGGCTGCAGGTGGAGTTTAAGTCATTCTCCATCCATCAGTTGGGGGAAGGGAGGATCTATCAGTCGGCTGGTCTATGTTCCCCCGAAACCTGAAGGAGAGCATCCTTCCATACCTCTTCTGACCTCCTGGTGGTTGCTGGCTGTCCTTGGCTTCCCTTGCCTTAAAGCTTCATCATTCCAGTCTCTGCCCTTGTCTTCACGTGGCATTCAATGACCAACTTTTTATAAGGACACCAGTTATATTGGGCCAGGGGCCCATTTTACTTAAATGAAGTAATTACATTGGCAATAACTTTCATTTGACCCAAATGAGGTTACATTCTGAAGTACTGAGATTATAACATACCATTTGGGGGAAACACACTTCAACCCATAACAATCACTGGAGCCACCATTGAGCCTAAGCAACCATTCTCTACTTACCAGTGTGTAGCCAGAGAAGTAAACTGTCAGTTTACTTCTAGTTTGTCCAATTCACTCTTCACTCAGCATCCAGAATGAGCTTCCTCAACTCATTTCAGGTCCAGACAGAGAGATCTAACATAGACCTTCTTTCCATCTGGGCATCTCAGGCTGAAACCAAGGGGAGAAGATGGGAACTCAATAACTCCTGAAGAGATCACTGTCAGTGGATTTCCAAGGGCAAGGGAATGAATACATGTGAGGGTGTTTCTAATAGAATCTGATGCTCATTCTTGTCCCCAGAAGAATTACAGAGAAGCTAAGCAGGTGGCTTGAGTCCTAATGGCCTCTGAGACTGGCATAGTATCTTGGTGATGATTTAAAGCCCTTTCCTGACCTCATTCCATGCACTTGCTCACATTTTCTGTTAGTAGAGAAGTGGTGCATACCGAAGACACAGACCTCTAAGAGTATGGAATTAATGTGGTATTCCCCACCACTACTCCAGACTCTTCGCACCCCCTAACCTTCAATGCTTTGGTCATTCAAATGCTAATCACTTTTCAACTTGACATCTTCCCATCATCTCTGTGTCTTCTGTGCTCGAGATAGCTGATCATTGCATCTTCCTTTGACTTCTTACAAAGGCTCTAGAGGGGCTTCCTGAGGCACTTAGCATAGCTGTGGTGAGGAGTTTATACCGAATATTCTCCTTTCTCTTTCACTTGCATTTTTATAGCTTTTCCCCATACCAGTCCCCCATCACAATTGCATATTAGGTCATCTGGGCAATCTAACAGAAGGCCAAGACTTGAGTTTAAAGATAAATAAATAAATAAATAAATAAATAAATAAGAATGTAAATGTGTGGATTACATTACAGAATGATGTTTTGTGGCAGCTTCCATATTGCCTCACCAGCTATGGGGTCTAGATGTTTGTAACATAATCATTGATGTATACATATATTTCTCCATTTTCTTCTCATTCAGATACAAGTCGACCTTTCTTGGAAATGCACAGTGAACTACCTGAACCGATACATATGACTGAAGGAAGGGCGTTAGTCATTCCCTGCCGGGTTTCGTCACCTGACATCGTTGTTACTTTAAAAAAGGTAAAGTTAAGCAATGCTATTCTCAGAATATTTTTACTGCAAATGAGCATAGTAATTAATTGATTTTTTTTTCCTTATAGACAGTTGGACTTCTTGGTGGGGCTTTTAAATCACATCCTTTTACCATATAGCATGAGTACTACATGTTATACCATGCATGTATTTAAATGGAATAAAATTATCATGTCTTAAGCAAAAATCAATGTGAATAATGAAAGAACTAAAATCATGAAAAATTTTGTATTTGCCACAAATCCAAGTATCTGCAAAGGTGAGAAAAAGCAATTCTATTGCTTACACAAATGATTCGCAGATTTTCGTTAAAGACAGCTCTGTGAGGCAGGCGCCCACCCAGCTCCCACCTTTGGCCTGAGTCAGGAAATACTTGGTAACAAAAGGCTTTGCTCCTGCTGGGCATCCAAACGTAGCCTCTTGGGGGTGTGAGGGGGAAGGAAAATAATGTTATAAATGAGATTTTTCTTCCTATTGTGCTATAAGATGTTCATGAGGATAAGAAAAAAAATATTTAAAGTCAAAATTAATAAAAACAAATGCTTAACTGTGGCAGTCCCATGAATTCACCAGCTACAAGAGTTTAGGAACACACTAAGACTAAGAATTGAATAACAGCTACTATACTAAGAAGAGAAAAAAAAAAAAAAAAAAAAAACAAGAAAAGAAAAGAAGAAGAAAAAACTAGTGGATCCGGAGAGCTTAGAGCTTTAAGAGAAAAAGTTAAGGATGTCTCATCACATAGTAGTTACTCAGGGTGTGTGTGTGGTGATGGTCAATTGGAGAAGTTTAGGGTAATTTGCAGTATCCCCTAGGGACATTGGGTACTGAGATGTGATGAGGTATCTATCTCCCTGTTGTCTTCCTTTGCATTCACTCTCCTATGTTGTTCATTTATGCCTTCATTACCGTCCATCAGAGACAGGTTTGGGCTTCTATTACATCTGTGCATCGTTGCCAGAAAATATATAATAAAATCCTTGTGTGTCAGAGTTGGAAATAGCAGAGGAGTCTAACTCCATTGGCCTTAAAAAAAAAACCTGAGAGTAAGGGACCCATATCCAGACTTCTTCAGCGCCCTTGCTGTAACTGCCTCATTGGCACTGGAGGAAGCTCCGTGTGGCTAAGAACAAAGTCCCAGGCCTCCCTGCATGGCTTCTTATCACTCTGCCCTCACCTGCTGGACAAGCTGGCAGGCGACCAACCCTCGCTCTACCTCAGTGTCCTCGTTTTAGAGATGGGAGCAATTGCAGCAGCACCCGCCTCACATGGCTGTTAGGAAGGCCAAGTGAGGTCATCTAAGGAAAGCACAAGGAACAATGCCAGGTGCACGTAAGCCGTAATCAAGGGTGAGCAATTGTATTATTTAATACTCAATACTGGATTACTGTCAAGTTGTGTTTTCAATAGATGGCATTACTCCTCTTAGTCTGATATGTCAATTGCTATGTGATTGATATGAAACTTCTCTGTTTCATGCAAGCCTCCTGTTTTTTACCCTAATGCAGATCTGCTGCAAGGAACATTCCCAAATTTCCACATGTAAAATTTTATTTACTCTATTTTTTTACCTAAGATCAATAAGAGAGAGGGAGAGAGAGGGAGGGAGGGGAGAGAGAGAGAGAGAGAGAGAGAGAGAGAGAGAGAGAGAGAGAGAAGCTCTAACGAAAATTCTAGTTTGACACATGTTTACTGAAAATGATCTAACCTATTACATATATATATTGACATGAAATTAATATAAGGTCCCTTCCATTTCTCCTATTGGGCCTTTTCTTCCACTAATCACCCGCTCTCTCTCCTTTCCTGTGCCTCCTTTTTCAGAGCCATCACCTGCTGGACACCGGCCTCCCTGTCAGTCCTTTCTTTCAAGGCCCCCATTCTCCTGCCTCTATAATATGTGCAGCCACTGCCGCAGCTGATGAGCCACATAATCTTTTGCTATTTTAGCTCTTGACAGCTAGAAATAAAGTAATTTGTCAATGAAACCCTACTGGTGGCAGTAATGGATAGATTGGAATAAGATAAACACCTTAGAGGGAATATTACTGTTTTTAAGCTGTGCTGAGGAAATCTGTCAGCAACCCATCTTTCAGATTCAGCACATTTTCACATATTATTAAACCATCATGACTTCAATCCCTGACTTAATTTTTTCTGATATTTTTCCTTCATAGTTTGCACTAAGTTAGAATATTGGGTCGCCCCCCCCCCCCCCCCCCACTGAATGCAAAGCATCCCTCAGTTTGCAGAGGGATCCTGATTTACTAAAACATGAAATGCACCCTCAGTCTCTCTCAGTTCTTCATAAGCAGGATGTCATTGATTTCAAACCCAAGTAACACTCAGGTAACATACTTGCGTATCCAGACATTCACTGGGAGAGAGGCACTGGTGACTTTGGGGATAGAAATTCAGCCCCAGGACCACAAATTCCAGCCAGATTAGCTTCTTCAACAAGTAATATAAACAAATGATAAATGGACAGAGTGATGTAAGGTACGCTTTTTAAAAGAAAATAGAAAAGATTAGAAACTTCTTCCTGGCGGTTTGGCCTTTCCTTTAGGTAATCTGTTGTTTTCCCTTTTCCAAGTTGGGACAACAATAGTGGCAGTCAGAGGTAGGCACTGCCCCTGCCCGGGGCTGGCAACCTGGCATCGGGGGACTGGGCCGGGCCTTTCTGTGGAGCACTGATCCTTTAAAATGTCTAATCCCAAGGCAGACTGTTTATACTATAGTCTTTCAAAATGAAGTCCTTAGGGCCTACCAGAAGGCATAAGGGGAAATCAGATGTTGGATTCTTCTCTTCTATTTGGACTCACTGGGCTTGGGAGCACTTCAAAGAGTTGGAGAGCACTCCGGCCATCACAGTGCCGCCGGCCTCCACATCTGCTGGCAGCTGTCTTCACTGTTGGCAGCCTCAACTTGGGGAGGGTCGGGAGTCCCCTCCAGAGGCAGTCGGTGCCTTTGGCCTTCTCAGAATTACAACCCCAGTGTGTGCTCTGGATCTTGGAGGATCTGGAAGGATCCAGTCCTTTAAAGACTGTTGCCTCTAGAGAATCATGCAAAATAGAAGGACAACTTACAGCTTGTTAACAGTTCCAGATAAAGACATTCATGAGGATATCCTGGCAGCCCCAGTGGAAAAACACACTAATTGGTTTCTCTGTTGGGTATCAGGCCAGCTTATTACTAAGGTTCTCAGAGGCCAAAGAGACATGGGTTCCCACTAGAAGTCTGACCTGACCTCTGGGCCCATCCTGGGTAGGTGCAGCTTGTTGCTAAGGTTGATAATCAATTATTCTAATTACTCTAATTTATCATAATAAATATATAAGTTGCTACATATAAAGAAAACTGAAGACCCATTTATAATAAACTGGATTTTTTTTTTTACCTGTGCTATTTGTATTTTAGATGAAAATTATGTTTTCAAAACCTACTGGTAAGCACTACAGCCACGGGGTCAATATGATTTTATTAAAGCTTGTTCCTTCCTTTTCAGGTTCCATTTCAGATTCTGATCCCTGATGGAGAAAGAATAATCTGGGACAGTAGGAAGGGCTTTTTAATTTCAAATGCAACATACAAAGAAATAGGCCTTCTAACTTGTGAGGCAACAGTCAACGGACATTTGTACCAGACACACTATCTCACATATCGACAAAGTAAGTGATGTGCCAAAGGCGTGAACATAAACAAGAAGGGTTTAATCTGCTTAATGACACCTTGATCTTTTAAAATGTTATTTCTTATACTTGCAGCCACTACAATCTTAGATGTCCAAATGAGCACACCAGGCCCTGTCAAGTTACTTAGAGGTCAAACTCTGACCCTCAACTGTACTGTCACCGCATCCTTCAATACCAGAGTTCAAATAAACTGGACTTACCCTGGTGAAGTGAGTGACCAGTTTTTCTATTTCTTCTGTAGGATGGGATTTATTTTTAGTAAGTGAATGCCACTGTGTTTTTGCAATGGGAAAATCAGAATATTTGACTCCTATGGCAGTTTGAGTCAATAAAGAAGCTTTGGGTTTGGTGAGTGTTTTCCTTGCCTGGCATTTCATGAATCTGGTAGGTATAGATATGGTCTTTTGATGTCCAGAGGTTTTTGTTTTGAAGTGTATAGACTGGTATTTCTATTGCATGATTCTGAGTGGAAAAAGGGATTGTTTCATCCTGGAAACCATTCTCTAGGATTTAGAGATGAGAGAGAAATTTATCACTAATGCCAGGCAGGGACTATCTTTTGTAACAACAAAACAAAAAGTTGTCGGCGCATTAATTTAAGATAACGCAGACAGTCAGGCTCCTGATTGGAGCATGTTTGGAAAAGATAATACAACCCGGCCATCCAGTGCTCCATTTGTTAAGTGACAGAGAGCAATTCTGTCCTTCAGAAAAATGAGAAGAATGAAGACTGAGTTGGGTTCCCTTACACAAGTTAAACATCCTTGCAAATAATTATTTTTAAAATATGTAGATGGAGAACCTATGATAAACTATTCAGAAATGTTTGACAGTAGGTCCAGCCTCCATTTCTTATGTATCAGTATGAGTTATGTGGCATATCCCAAGTACAGTCATCTGTTATGCTATTCAGATCACCCAATCACTAAGTTCATTTATGATTAAATTATATGCAAAAGTTTAATACATCAGCCCCAAGCTATTGCTTTTCATCAGCATTTCTTGCCATGGAAATTGAATAACTTAGCAACAAAAAGGTATAACAAGTGCCCTGTAGGAACACATTAAGGATACATTAGTCTAAGAATTTTCTAGAAAATGGTATTGTTTCATTTAAATAGAAATGCTATGACTTGTAGCAATATTTTCTGGGTTTTAATCGAAATCAAATATTCTTGATCAATCAACTGTTCTGAGTAAATGCCAAGAGGGGAGAAACTTTTATCCTGTTAGTGTTACCACTCTAAGTAAGAGAGTGATGGTACATCTTTTTAAAGACAATAACCTTCTAAAATGGCACCATCCAGTAGAACTTCCTGTGATAGAAATATTTTATATCTCTGTATCCTATACAGTAACCACTAGCCACATATGGTTATGAGCACTCAGAATATGGCTGGTGTGACTGAGGAGCTGAATTTTTTGTCTTGTTTACTCTTTAACTTAAATAGCTGCGTGTGGCTGGTAGTTCAGTACTGGACAACTCAGTTCTGAAATACAGGGTCAGCTGTTTTCCAAGGCAGAAAGGACATTGATGGTACTCAGACTTGGAAAGGAACATATTCTCAAAGGGAGAGTAATAGCTCCATAACTGAAGTTGCTGAAAGCCCCTCAATCTGTTAGTTCAGAAGATTTTTGATGTTGAAGAGCGATATTTTCTCTCTAGTTACTGTAGAGAATGAAGAACATGAGTTAAATGTGTATCTGTTCCAACAAGGCAATAAAAGGATAGGTAGGTAGAAATTATTAAACATGGCACAGAGGAGACAAGTTCACGACGCAAAGATCGGTTCTGGACAGTTTCCAAAGTCTTTTTTCCATGCCCCCTCATGAGGAAGAATTGAGAGAAGGAAATAACATATTATGTGCTATAAAGTGTAATGCAAAAAAAAAAAAAAAAAAAAAAGGAAGAAACAATGAAAGGAAAAGGCAATGTGATCTCATCTTCTCAAAGCTGGAGCAGTCACTGTGGCCAGGTCACAGCGCAGACTCTCGGCCTGCTCTCGGTCTCCCCTGAAAGCAAACATGGGACAGCACCCTCCGAGTGAGGTTTTGTATGTCCCCTGATCTATTTGGTGTGATTTAGCAGAAATGGGCAAGCATTGTTCAGATGGTGAAATAATGAAGCTGGGAGTGTTACACCTTAATAGGTGTGGCCAGGACTCGCTATCTTTTCCTTCAATTCAAGTAAGGAAGCAGAAGAAAACTCACACGGTGATTTATTAAGAAAAACACCATCATTAATTCAGATGCTTAGATATTGCCTGCATTTGTGCGTGAGATATATGCCTAGAGAATACGTTACTGTTTAGAGAGGTGTGTGTACTGGAGGTGAGACTAGATTTCTGCTCAAAGACTTACTTTTGCCTTCTCTGGCTGGTGTCTTTGACACTTCATTATGCATCTGTAAAAGGACAATACCCCTGCCAGTCTGACTGGGTAGTGGTGAGAAACGATTGAAATGATGTATGTGCAAGTCCATCTGAAGAAGAGGAAGTCCTCAAAAAATTCCACTGTGTGCATACTTGAAATATCCAGACAGAGATGTAATTTCCAAACCTTTTGCTCCAGGTGGGTTTGCTTCTCAACATCAAATGTTGATCTCGGTAATAATCCAAGAAGTGCTACTACTTTAAGCGTGAACAATTACTACTTCTAATTTGTTATACATTTTATTTCTAGACAAATAAGAGTGCCTCTATAAGACGTCGATTTGACCAAAGCCATCCCCATTACAATATATTCTACAGTGTTCTTACTATTAACAAAGTGCAGAGCAAAGACAGCGGCATTTATGCCTGTCATGTGACAAGTGGCCCATCCTTCAGATCTGTGAACACCTCAGTGCGTGTATATGGTAAGCAGCTCAAGCTCTTTCTGGCCATTGTGCTTTTGGGGAGGGTTCTAGACACCAAGTAAATTTCTTTTTGCAACATTGTTCTCCTCTTCCCCCTGCCAAAAAGCAGACCACACCAAGTGCTCTCTAAATGGTTTTGAATTGAACAGAGAATCTTTTCCTTACAAATTTGTTGTGGTTATTAATAACTCAATTAGGTCACATTAAAATCTATAGGAAATCCTTTATTTAGTGTTCCTTATAAACAAAATAGAAAAATAGGATAATTTTTAACTTTATTTTCAGGGGGAAATTTCTAAGGTATTACTGTGATTTAGAGAAATAAAAATATGGTCAGTAAATTATTTAGAATTTATGCTCATTTATCCCTGGTTTTACTCTCAAGAAATCTCAATTTTTTTAATCAATTACAATAGGCAAATTCTTTTAAGAAAATACTTAATCCTCTTTAGAACCCTCAAAAGCCTTATTCATCTCCAGTGCTGAAACAAAAAACAGTATGAGGAGCAGAAACTAGGGAAAAATTCTGTCAATGCCTTTGATACCCATTTTATTGATACTTTCTCCAGTTGGTTTTTCATATCAGATTAGCTGTTTTAGGGTGCATGGAGCAACTTTCTCTCGGTGTATTCATGGCTGGGGAGATGTTTAGAAGTACCTTTTAAATATTTTGTTATTGTGATATAGATACCTAAGGCCACTTTCTGTTGGCCTGACACTGCTTTTATACCTCTGGAACTTGCAACCGCTTTATTTGAAAGTTTTTCACCAGTTAGAGTACTTTTAAGTTTTATTCATTGATCACTATTTGGGCTCATTGATAGGCTTGACCATAATTCAGCTGTATTTTTATTCATTGCTTAGACCCTCCTTACTGAGGGAGTGAGTTAGTGTTTTTGTTTTTGCTTTGTTTACATAAATATAGCCTTTTCTAATATATTGATAATTTCTCCTTTCAAAGATGAACCATTCATCAGCATGAAACATCGAAAACAGCCGGTGCTTGAAACTGTAGCTGGCAAGAAGTCTTACCGGCTAGCGATGAAAGTGAGGGCCTTTCCCCCGCCGGAAGTGACATGGTAGGACTGAAATTATTTTCCTATCAGTTCATGACAAGGTTGTAAGTCTGAAAATGCAGGAGCTCACTGGCTTTATTCCCTAAAAATAACCAAGATAAGTTCCCCAGACAGCAGTGGAGAGCTGAGAACCGTGTTGAGCCTGGCAGAGTTGTTGTAGGCTTGTAGGCGGGGAGGGCTGAGGGAGGAGCAGTCCTGTGCCAGGACGGAGCGGGATTAGGGTCTTTTGGGTGCTCATTGCAGTTCAGGCACTCATTCACTCTGACTACATTTCTGCATCTCTAAACCTTTCTATGATGTCAACATCCTCTGAATGGAACGTGTTGGCAATGACTAGGAAGCCTCGTGAATAAATAACATGCTCTATTAACCCTGGAGAAGTGGACCCTTGTGACGAGGATAATAATTCTTTTATTATCTGAAAATAATTATTTTATATACAGCTGGGTGAAAGTACCAGTCTTGTTTTAAAATCAAACAAACATTAATAAAGTCAAGACTTATTCCATTGTAAGAGTGGACAAATGCACCTACTTGAACTAATTAAGTTTTTTTTGGCTCAAAGTTTGCATATTCAGAAACTTCTTAAGCAGGTTTTTTTTTTTTTTCAGTCACTAAGTAGCAAGGACCTAATACAAAAGAGAAAAATCAATCCATTTTTAAAAATACTGACTCGTTAATAGGAAATATCTTAAAGTAATACTAAGATGATATTTGTAATCACAAAACAGAGCACAGTTACTTTAAGTGCTTTGGAACTGAGACCCATTAGTGACAGGAATTTGTTGCAGGCCTGTGTGGTACATGCATGGATAGGAAGTAAAACCACTCCCAATAGCATATACCTTTACACCAGGGGCCCTCAAACTTTTTGAAGTGGGGGCCAGATCACAGTCCCTCAGAGAGCTGGAGGGCCGGACTATATGAACTACTAATTCCTACTGTAACACCTCGGCTGCGCTCACTGCCCAAAAAACCTGGCGGGCAGGATCAGACTCCTCTGCGGGCCGCATGTGGCCCGCGGGCAGTAGTTTGAAGACCCCTGCACAGAACACAATACACTCCTAATGGATTAAAAACTGCTCATTTTAAAAACCTTGCAGTTTAATGAAGTTACAGGATTTTAAAGTTAGAAGAGATTTTTTAGAAATTCTACTGAAAACTTGGAGAAACCGAGGCTTGCACAGGCATGTCAGGTGCTCAAGTGCAGGCCTCCTGGATCTCAGTGCTGTAGGAAGCTGCATGCTATCAGGCATCAATTCTACATTTAAAGTTAAAATTTTTAAAAAGTTTATATCTTTTTTTTTTTAATGAGTTTTGTGCCTTACCTATTCTTCAGGGGGAAAATCTTGATAAACTTGATTCTCTATAGTTTTTGAAAGGGACAACTGCTGTGACCATTTATATAGCTAATAAGAACTCCACATGAGATCACAATAGAAAAGTCTATTTTTATTTTTATCTGGAGAAGTGATCTAGTTGATCTGACTTACAATGGCCCTTGTATTGCTGGTGGAACCTCATGGAAAATATCTTGGAGGGAATCGCCCAGTGCTTCTGGGTTACTACTTAATTTCTCTGTCTCCCTCAGCTCACTTATTTCTCTTTGCCAATAAATATGAAGTGTTTCCCAGATAAAAATTATACCTGACTCTGGCTCAGTTGGTTGGGAGTCGTCCTAGGCACCAAAAGTTGCGTTAGATTCCCAGTCAGGGCACATGCCCAGGGCTTGGGGCTAGATCCTCAGTGGGGGAATGCAAAAGGCAGCCAATCAATATTTTTGTTCTCATATCAATTTTTCTCTCTCTCCCTTTCTCTCTCTCTAAAATTCGATTAAAAATCTCAAAAAAAATAAAGAATAAAAATTATACCTGGTTTTACTGAAAAGTTAGTATCTAAGTTTTTTTAAATGCATGCTGAGAATCAAAGGCTTAAAATGCATAAATTTGAGTTCACAAATGTAAATGGCAGTGTGATCATGCAGACTTACTGATCATCCGTTTAACCACAGGCTAAAAGATGGGTTACCTCTCACGGAGAAATCTGCTCGCTATTTTGTTCATGCCTATTCGTTAATTATTAAAGATGTAGCTGCTGAGGACACAGGGAATTACACAGTCTTGCTGAACATAAACCAGTCAAACGTGTTTAAAAACCTCACAACCACTCTCATCGTAAACGGTAAGTTTACTGTTCAGACTTTCTCCTGATTTTGGTAGGAGTAAAATTAATGAAAATTTTGTAAATGAAAAGTCAGTATAACAACATCAAAGAAAACAAAATTTTAAGTAATTATTTTAAAAACCACCTACACACCCATAATAGCTATTTCATATATACTTTGTTCACTTCCATAGTAATACGGCCTATTACTATCATAATCATATCTACCATGGGATTAATTTTTCTAATGTTCTCCAAACATTTCTGCTTTAAGAAATTGGTATTATAATGACAAATATGAGAGTTTCTTTGTTTTTTTGCTCATGTTTTGAATTCCTAACATCAAAACCAGTGACAACATGGTCCTTCTGGTTGTGGCCCAGGAGCAAGGCAATAGAACAGCTCTTGACTTCTGTCCTGTTCTCCTTTCCAGTGAAACCCCAGATTTACGAAAAGGCTGTGTCACCATTCCCAGAACCAATTCTCTATCCACTTGGCAGCAGACAAATCCTGACCTGCACCGTTTACGGTATTCCTCAACCTACGATCAAGTGGCTCTGGCGTCCCTGTAACCACAATCATTCAAAAGCAAGGTAGGGACAGATCGTTTCTTGAATACCTTTTACATACTTTTGGTCACCTGGACTCAAGATTCTTTAATGAAAACTGATGGGAGTTTGCAGAGAGGATGTACAATATATCGGGGACAAAGACTTTGCTTGCCTCGGGAAGATGTAGGCAATATCTATTCTTCTTCCTTACCCGTTTCGAATTGTTCTCCCTGGCTTATGGTTTCAGGAGCACAGGGACAGAATTAAGGTCACCTGTGAGCCATTGTTTAGGATTCGGGTTAGAACGCCAGTCTCTTGTTTTCCAGTGGAGAACCCCGGACTTTGGCTCCACCACTGATCTTCCCCGTTCTCACCTTCTAAGCATCGGCTATCACATGAGATCTTCCCAACTCGAGCGTCACCACTGTTCATAGGCTTTGCTCATACTTTCCACCTGTCTGAAAGGCGCTTCTACCCATTTTCTATTTCCTGAGAAGTCATCCTTTATCCTCCAAGGCTCAGCCCTTATGTCGCCTTCTCCGTGAACCTCCTGATTACCTCATTCTGACTCCTCTCTCCCTCCCCATCATAACGGCGCTTTGTGTACACCGCTGCCAGGCACCATGTGCACACATTGTCAGCTCCACAAGCTCTGAACTGATGGAGAGCACCTCTGCATCTTAGAGCCTGGCACACAGTAGATACCAAAGCATATTTGCTGAATGAGTACATCCCCAGCCTCTGTTAACTCTGCAGCATCCCCTTGACCTAGTGTGTGACTGAGTCCTGGCTGCTTTTTTTTCCATTTCTGTTTGTTTTAGAGCAGTGGTCGGCAAACCCATTAGTCAACAGAGCCAAATATCAACAGTACAACGATTGAAACTTCTTTTGAGAGCCAAATTTTTAAAACTTAAACTTCTTCTAACATCACTTCTTCAAAATAGACTCACCCAGGCTGTGGTATTTTGTGGAAGAGCCACACTCAAGTGGCCAAAGAGCCGCATGTGGCTCTTGAGCCACAGTTTGCTGACCACGGGTTTAGAGCAATGGTACAAATGATAGTTCATGGGACTAATTTGGTGAACAGGTATAGAATTGATAGGTAAAACAAAATGATATTATTGAGATCGCCCAATAATTGTCATTATGCCAAATATTTCCTTTATAGTTTTTAGTTCCACTTGCAGAATGTTTGAGAGAATTGCTATTAGAAAATTTAGCTTGATAAAAAGCAAACAAGACATAACCCTACCATAAGCAGATAGAAGTGGCTCTTTTTTATTTTCTAGATTCCTCCTTTTAAAAAAGCAAATGTGGTAAACTGCTGAGCTATGTGTTAACTGAATGACATTGTGGTTTGGGATTCACCTAAAATTTGTTCCTATAAAACATGAAGAATAAAAGAGAGGAGGAAAAAGTGGTTACTTTTAAACTCATACCTGATGAGCTGAGAATAATACAGCAGAATCTTTCTCCCTTTTACTTTTCTGCATATTTGGGTGGTAAAGTAGCAGAACTAGAATATTTCTTTTGAGCTTTTAATAACATGAATGTAAGTTATTAACACTGAATGAAGTGGAATTTTGGATTTTTCTCATCCTCAGAAACCGGCAGAGACTTTAAGTAGACATCCCTAAGTTTGCTCCAGGTCAGCATGTACATGAGCCTCAGTGGCATGCATGAAGCCTGTAGTACCTTTCACATGTTTATAGTTCACTGCTTCTGTTCATATAAAAAAAAGATAATTATACACACTTGATAGGGAGAACATAAGGGTCAAATGAAATAATATACATGGTATTCCAAAGCACTTAACAGCTGATAGCTCAATTTTGAAAATGAAATATATTTTAATAAACACTGCCTTTATAATCATGCAAAGTCTGTGTATACATTTTTTTTGAGACACCCTATATTTGAGAAAGGTAAAGAGAGCGAAATAAATGCAAGGTTGTAATTACTGCTAGCATTTGGGGTTAAATAAGACCCCAAAACTTGTAAGAAACTTTGAAAGAACTGTAGGACTGATTTCACAACAGTGAGAATTTTCGCCTAACATTTCTGAGAAGTGAACGCAAACTGTGGAAAGTAAAATGTAATTTTGTTGTGCTCTAGAAATAGAAATTTAGCGGGTCTCAGTTGTAGAATTGAGGAAAATATGACATGACTTTTTAGAAGAAGAAAAAGGAAGGAAATACAGATGTTAAGCCAAAGTAAAAGTAAGAACAAATAAAAGCGTGTAAGAGGGGATGAAGTCCCTCTTCCAGTTTGTGTGACCTGTCCCCTTTGCTTGTTTCCAGTCATGGGAGGGAAGTGGTTTTGGCCTGTGGGTTGGCTATGACTGGGGTGGGGCATAGTGGGACATAAGAGAGCTGACTCCTCCCTGGGAGTTCCCATTAGAGTTCTAGAACCTTACCTCCCCCTGGCTTTCGAACTAAGTAAGACTGCAAAATTGTGCATGCAATGAGCTTGTCTTCATCTTGTAGTCCTTGGTGAGCTTTGCCACGATGCTAGTACCGACTAGGGAAATACTGTTTGGATAAGGTTGCCCACTGCAAGGAGATCGGTCTCTACAGGAACAGTAACTGTGCTGGAGGGAAGAGCCAGAAAAGATGGATTTGAGGAGCCCATGAGGGAATGGGGGAAAGACAGTCTTGGTATATTAACTCCAGATTTGAACTGCACGTTTTCTCAGGAAGAATCTAAGATGTTGAAAGACTGCTTTTACTCACATGCACACAAAAGCCAAGAAGCCCCTCTGGTAGTGACTGACAGCTGTCTGCAAGACAAGTCGTCCATGCCCCGAGCAGGAGGGTGGTGAGTCAGCTTCTGCTGGGCCGTCCTTTCTGGGAGTCTCCGGGAATGTGACCACCTCTCCATCTACCTGGCTGTCTTTTTAAAATATTGAATGATTGTTGGGCCTTTTACATAGGGAGGGTTAAGGCCTGCAGCCCTTCATCAGTACATTTTGTTTCATTTTTTTATGTTTTGTTTTTAGAGCACACATTCTTTAGATCATAGACTGCTTTAATTCTCTCCCTCCATCTAATGAACACAAATGATAATTTCAAGATAGATGATAATAAATAGCATTGCAACACATACATGTTGCTGTCCTTTAATGGAAAAAATGGTAGATACATTGGGTTCTTTGTGAAAATCTCATTTTCTTCATCTGTGAAGATCAGTAAAAATATGTAACAAGAAACTTCTGGTCCTTCTGTGTTAACACTGCTCACTTCTTATACATGCATTTTTCAAATTATTGGTACTCAAAGTAAATACACTGTCAACCATCTGCTTATTACACAGATATTTATTGGTTACCAACCATGTGCAAAACAAAAAATACACAATTTGTTTTCAACATTTATGCTTTAATCATATAAGATGAAACATGTTTAGTGATCATTTATTCTATCTATATGGCCTTGCAGAATATCTCCACCATAGTATCAGTGTCACAGACCTGAGAATCAAAGAAATGGGTTCTATTTTTGGCAAGGCCCTGACTTCTGGGTCCCCCTGGCTGGTTACTTAGTCTGTGCTTCAATTTCCCTTTCTGTAAGTGTAACCACCATGCTTCCCCTTTCTTATAATAAACTAGAGGCCTAGTGCATTAATTTGTATATGGGTGGGTTCCCTTGGTGATTGGGGCCTATTGGGGAGGCCAGCCTGCTGGTGGGAGGGACTGCAGGAGTTTGGCCGGCCCTCCCCCCCCAACTATTGAGGGCCTTTTGGTGGGGGCCAGCTTGAGGTAGGGACCATGGGAAGTTGGCCCCAGCAGCAAGCTAAGGCACGGCCGATTCCACGAGGAATTGGGCTCCCTTCTCTCTCCTGTCTGGGTCCAGGATGCAGGTAAACTAGATTTGGGGCTGTCGGAGCCCTAGTAGCAAGGTCTGGATCAGTGTACATCATAGCTACTGCTGGTCATCCGGTTGTTTCAGTCATTCAGTCGTATGGGTCGCTTAGGCTTTTATATATTTAGACAGCTATTAATGAGTGGGATGGGAAAATCACTCCAAATTATATTTTAATTTTTCAAAAATAGCTTGAAATTTCCTGCTTGTTGCACACTGATAGTTCCCTTCTGCTTCCTATAAATTAAAAAGCAATTTGGCCTGAGGATTAACTCTGAGGATCAGTGCAAAATTAATGGAAAAAAATTAATTTGTGAAAGTAAAATAGTTGTAAGAGGAGTCTTACATGCAAGTCTGTATTCTGTGGTTTAGAACTTACTCTGTAATTATAATGTCAATAATTACCCTTCAAGGAATGAAATCGAGCAGCTCCTTTGCCATTCATGTCAACCTATATTTTCTTCATTGCCAACCTGTCCTGTACCACACACAAGAACACATAAGCATTCTTTCCTGGTTAGCCCCACATTTTGCTTGCTTTATTTGGTCTTTTGCCAAGGAACCCCTTCAGAAAATATCATAGGATTCTCATTCAAAGGATGTGGAGAGAGAGTAGAGTATTATTTTTTGAATTTCTTAGCTAAAATGGTGGATTTTCTAAGAAAACCCTAACATATACCCATGGAATCTCAAGGAACTGCTTTCAAAACTCTAACTTAGGCCAGACCTGGACCTACATTAACAGAATATTATATTCCCTGCCACACAATTTGGATGTTCCCTTTCTAAAACACTCTTCATATGCCCAAGCAGTAGAGTCCTTGAGGAGTCTAGAGAAAGCTGACCATTCCAGAACTAAGTGTGGTTTGCTAGGGTGTTGGGGGGATGTATTGGAGAGGTGACCTACAAAGTAAGAGAAGGCAGAGGCATCTAGAAACTCTGAGATGGACTCGCCTAATTGCATTTCTCTACTGTTTACGTCAGCAAATTGGCAAAGAAAGGAAGGCCTGAGTCATTAGGGATGTGTTGAGGGTAGATCATTTGGACAAAACACAGTTTTGTGCATCAGTGGGGTATGTAAAATTAACAGGACGAAGACAGCAATTGTTAATGGTACTTAATTAGAAATGTACTCAAGGACCCATATTTAATTGATTGCCAGCATGAATGGCTATTATTTTTATGCTGAAACAGTTTTATGTTCTGTATTAAACTTCCTATCTACAAAAGAAAAGTTTTAATCATTTAAACATGAAAAAGTGAACATTTCCTGGGCGCTAACTGTAGGTCAAATATCCGAGAGCCTCTTCTTTTGAAAGTATGGTTACATACCCTATGTTTTCATCTTTTAAAATATATATATATATATATATATATATATATATATATATATATATATATATATATATTTCAGAGAGGAAGGGAAAGGGAGAAAGAGAGAGACATAGAAACATCAATGATGAGAGAGAATCATTGATCAGCTGCCTCTTGCATGCCCCCCACTGGGGATCTAGCCCGCAACCCTGGCATGTGCTCTGACTGGGCATTGAACCATGACCTCCTGGTTAATAGGTCGATGCTCAACCACTGAGCCATGGTGGCCAGGCCCCATATTTTAATATTTATTATACTCCTCTTAAGTATATATACAATTTGTATCCATGTCTCTTGACATATACTGTGTAGTGTGTGTATGGGTAGACAGATCCAAACTAGGTATGCTACAGAGAATTTTAATTTGCCACACATACAACCTTGAATCAAAATGGGGGCAATAAAGACCACTTGACCAAAGACCACTTGAACAGGACTTTGAGCTTGAACAAACAATCCAACAAATCTTGCCATCTTATACAGTAGGCTTTCATCATCAGCCAAAAGTGAATGTTCACTTACTAATGAGAAACTTTGTATTTTCTGTTATGTAATTACTGGATGAGGAAGTGCATGCTGCCCAGTGTGAGTGTTCAGACAACAGCCCTTATTAATATTTCATACAAAGTCCTGAGAACTGAGCACGAGTTCATTTGCCAAATGCTCCTTTGTCATTTTTCTATGCTTTGTGAGATTTTCATTTTCCCCACTCTTCATAGCTATACCATGAGTTTGATAAGTAATTGTTTCTTGTGATTTAACTGTCTCCTCTAATTACTATCAAATATTTCATTGTGTGTTTAAGTTAAACTAAAAGGCTGAGTAATAGGAAGGCTATGCTGGGTGGCTTTTATAGGAATGTTTTTAGCAAAATTCAATGGAGCTTCTCAAGATTAGGAATCCCAGAAGGCAGTGGTGTACAGTTTGGAAGATTCCTTAAGATTGGCAGAACACCTTAACTTTTCTTGGCCATATACACAGATTTTTAAAAATTAAATAAGCACTTTCATTACTGAATCTAGAAACTAGTATCCTCTTTAGGTAATGAGTAAATAAGACATATCATTTATAAAACATGCTCCTATTCTTAAAAATCTACATTTTAGTTCTATCTCCATTGACTTGGTAGACTGTTTCTTGAAATATGGATTCTAGCCCGTGGTTTTAATGTAACCTCCTGCTCTTTTAGGTGAAAAGGCAGAACTTGGTGGATTGAGAACATGGAAAAGGTGTTATGGATTTAGTCTAAGGCCCAGATAGTGCCTTATAATGAGCTTCAACCCTGTTTTTTCATACTTTCCCTAAAAGCCTTGTATGATGTTTTACAACCTTCAGTGCAATTTTCTACTTGATGATAATAGCTGTAATAGATTTAATCAATGTGCCCTTACTAGTGTCAAAGCAGTGTGTCCTTTTACATATATTCTCCCTAAACTATGCAATAATTTTACATAATGGACCCAATTTCCCCAACTTTCCCAAAAGGAAACTGAAGCTCAGAAAATTATTTCTCAGGTGTTTTCAGATCATGGAATTAAAGAAGGTTGGCATTTCAGAAATTTACTTGTCATTGGTGTCCTATGGGACCTCTCAAAGTCTATGCCTGTGAGTTCCCAGATGAAGGAGCAGAAATCCTTAAAGGACAGGTTTGGGGGAGCACTGGCCTAAACTGTTGGGTTTAGTCTTGTCACCAGTGATCCACCTGTGGTGTTAGAGCTGAACCGAGGGTGGGAGAGAAAAGGAGAAAGAAGTTTTCAGTAACTGGGAGAAATAGACTCAAATTTCACTATTTCTTTGGGAACCATTGATGACCTGCAGCTGGTTCAGGACCCAAACCCACGGGTCCTGGGAGTAGACCTGTTAAACAGGTATAAACCCCAATGGGATGAGCAAATTTGAACAAGACAAACCTTAGGAGGTTAGCAGGTCTGACACTTCTAGGGCACTTTCCCCTAACAGTACTGTCCCTCTCTGTGACTTCTCACCATGCAGGAGCATTTGATCTTTTGCAGTAAAGTCCCATTTCCTTATTTGTTGCTCAGGATTAATTTTCAGGTCAGCAAGCACTCAGCTCCCAGTGGATGTTTAGGCAAGAGGCATGGGAGAGGAGATAAAGAAGGATAGGTCAAAAGAAAATGAAGAAGAAAGCACAGGGTTTCCAATTGATGAGTGAACAAAATGAGGAGAAGGCAGGCTGCAAAGTTCAACCTCAGTATGCCTTTGAATGACTAATTCACTCAGAATTAGGGAGTTTTAGAGGTGTGAGTTTTTTATATAATAGCCTGTTTTATAGGTGAGAAACTGATGCTCAAAGATAAACAATTACCCCTCATCTTTCAGCTAGTTAACAGCAAGCTCAAGACTAAACCCAAATCTCTGATTCCCTGTCTATTATTCCTTTTTATTCTTATTTACATGATAACACTGTACTGAGTCTTCATGGAAGGTGCTGATAATCTGGTTGAATAAATTAACCAACATGGTATCAGTGGCTTGTAGATGGTGAGTGCTTCCGTTTAGCGGAAGCACCCTGAAGAAAGTAAGATCTGGGTCCTAAGGATGGTGGGTGAGTGCTGGAACATTAATGAAAATGGGCACAGAGTGGCATGGGATAGGAATGAGTGAGGATTTGAAGAAGACATGCTTGAAGAGTAATTTGGCTGGTTCATTGGATTTGGATTGGGGGGAGGGGGGAAAAAAAAGAAAAAAGGAAAGGTACACTTGGACCTGACATGGGATTTCTTGAATTAGGGCTGAATAGTTGAGTTCATCAGTCATTCTACTTCAGCTTGCCTTCCCTGGATAACGCCTAGGTACTCAGCCATCTATTTATCATAGTCCCACCCTGTCATTCTTATAGGTTGATGGGCTTTTACAGACTCATTGGTGGTCTTATTCCTGTGACACATCTTAAGCAGAATATGTGCATTGTAAACAATATGTGCATTGTATCTCTGAAACTCTGCCTTCTATGTCTAAAGATCAAAACCTTAGAATCCAAGAACTTGGATTTTTGTTCAGTCTTTTTAAAAAAAAATTACATGGGTACATAATATCCAATTTCCTTAGGCTCCTAATGTTCCATCTGCCTTGTCCTCATCATTAAAAGTATGTAAGGTGATCATGTATTGCCACCTTATTAAGAAATGCTTTCTTGTATAAAAAAGTCTTCAGATAAGTAAGGTGAGGGAATAAAAAATGAGAATTTAGACACTCTGTAGAGCCAAATGGAAGACTGAAGACTGTAGCTTGTAGAAGACTGCATGGTTTAGGATATATATATATATATATATATATATATATATATATATATATATATATGTTTGTAAGCATGTATCTTCAGGATTTTAAGTGCTTAATATGTGCTTTATATGTATTATCTCATCAAATTAATATAGAACTTCTATGAGGCCAGCAATGTGATTATTACCATTTTCTATATGAGGCACAGAGAGTTCAAGTTCCTTGTTAGGAAAACAGTCTTGGTTGAAATGTCAGAGACTGTAACTTAGTGGCCATCTAGCACATCAACAACCAGGCACTTCATCTGACTTTACAAGTATTGCTTCTGTAACAACCACTTGGACATTACAATGAGTCATTTTTGGTGAAAATCTCATGATCCAGAAAGCAAATATGTTTTGAGGAGCCTATGTATGACATCAAGAGCCAATTTTAAAAGTATTAGGATGCAGAAAGGCAATAGAATCTATAGTTCAAGGACATGGGCTTTTAAGCCTGAAGCCTGAATCCTCACTCTGGCACCTACTACCAATTGACTGGCAAAATAAACCACCAGTCTGGACCTGCGTTTCCTGATCTGCCTAATAGATAGAACACTGACCCTGTAAGGTTGGTTGGGGGAATTAAATGAGGTAACATATTATATGAAGTCTTTAGTCCGGTGGCTGGTGCATTGGAAGTGCTAAGTTTGTTTGCTGAAAGTTGTTCAGTGTTTTTAAGTTGTTCTTGGGTTGTTGACTCAAAACAACTTCCCTCTGAGGTGGCATCTCATACACTAATATCCTGAGAAAACTGATGACAATCTGACAGAATGAGCTGTGCTGTTAGGTTAATGTTTGCCCAGGAAATGCCCACATCTCTGAACTGGTCTTCTAACTATGTTGATTTACTCCTAAGAAATTCAGATGGGACCAGAAATGATGGAATTTTCAGATTATTTAGGGAATCAGAGAAATTATAATATTCTGGGTCTACTCACATTTGTGAATTCTAATCAGTCATTGACCCAAGTGTTGTTCAGCCTATAACAAATAAGGGCTCTTAACTTTCACTTGCCTGTGCTCAATTGTATTCTGATACTTTCCCATGTATTTGACTTGTCTCTTCAATAAATGTTTATGTTCCCTTATAACAGAAGGAACTAAATCTTGTACTTCTTTTAAACTTTTTAAATTAATTTGAGAGAGAAAGAGAGAAACATCAATTTGTTGTTTCACTTACTTACGTCTTCATTGGTTGATTCTTGTATGTGCCCTGACTGGGGCTTGAACCTGCAACCTTAGCATATTGGGATGATGCTCTAAGCAACTAAGTTATCCAGCCAGAGCTAAATCTTGTGCTTCTTTTAGAGGACGTGATTTTATTTCTTTTTTTAAAAAAAATATATGTTTTATTGATTTTTTACAGAAAGGAAGGGATAAGGATAGAGAGTTAGAAGCATCGATGGGAAAGAAATATCAATCAGCTGCCTCCTGCACCTCCCACTGGGGATGTATCTGCAACCAAGGTATATGCCCTTGACCAGAATCGAACCCGGGACCCCTCAGTCCATAGGCCAATGCTCTATCCACTGAGCCAAACCAACCATGGCTGATTTTATTTCTTAAATAGAATGTATGTGAACAAATTATTTATTTGACTAACAGGATGCTAGTCATTATGAGCCAATATTTTTTGCCTACCCTTGAAGAAAGGAGAAGACCATTGCTGGTTAGTATTCTATTAGATCAGAAGATGCTTCTCCACATGTCAGCACTGTTGCCTAAGTTAAAATTGTCCATGACTGTCCTGGTCTATGAGGCTCAGGTGGTTGAGCACTGTCCTTTGCACCAAAAGGTCATAGGTTCAATTCCTGATCAGGGCCCATACTCAGGTTGCAAGTTTGATCACAACCAATGGATGTTTCTCTCTCACATCTTTTCCTCTCTCTCTAAAATATCAATAAAAACATTTTATTTTTAAAAGGAAAGAAATTGTCTTTGACCATCAGTTTGTCAGATATTGACACTGATGTGAGGAGCTTATCCAGTCCCTGTCTTCATTGACACTCCTCATTGCGACTGGATAGGCACTGATGGTGGTGACATAGTGCTTAGTTGAGGGGATCTGTGTGAGGTCATTTGAGGGTCAGTAGTGCCCTTTTTCAGCACATTTTAGGTAAGTGATGGATGGCAGGGTTGCTGCCTGACATGACATTTCGTTCACATCAGTCAGGCCATTATCAGGACTCATTCTTCACCGGCAGTCACACGATCCAGAGACGTGTGCTCTTTTACTGCTCACCGGCGGTTGGCTAGACCCTAAGGTTATAAAGATGAGTAAGACAGAGCCCCTGCTACTAAACAGCTCTTATCTAGTCAGATAATAAAATCATAGCTAACACTTACCATCTGTCTGCTGTCTGCCAGGCACTGTGCTAAGTATGTTACACAAGTTAACTCACTTAGTATCAACTTCATGTTTGCTGATGCAAAAGGATCTTAAGTCATTTCCCCTCTGTTTCTTTTTAACTCCTTTAGTAGAATCAGTAAGGTGTGGGAACATGTGGTAGCATCTTTTGAGTTGGCTGTGTTAAGAGCACATCCATTTCCAAAGAATTCAAGATGATTCACAAAAAGTACAATAAGTAATTGAGCAAACCTGGATGAAAGGAGAAAATGGCATTAAACTAATATGGAGATTGGCCCACAAGCTTTACTTCCTAGTTGTCCAGTGAGAAAGAGAAATAAAATAGACATTTGCAAGCATAAGAGACCCATGAGTTAAGAACAAACCAAGAGAAGTATAGAAGTACAACCTTTCAGGGAACTGAGAGCTGAGGGAAATGACTTCTCTCGTGATGTGTGGGGTTCATCCCACAAACTCCTCAGCCACAGCTTTCGGAGAGGGGTGTCAGGTATAATGCCCTTCAGTGGTGACCAACGCATAACATCCAAACAGAACTTATTTAAAGTGACATGATTCAACAATTGCAGAACTATTCAAGGATTGAAACTTCTGAGCAGTTTTCTGTGACTCTGATTCTCACAAGGGGGTTTTTGCTATCCAGGGTTATGTAACTAGAAAGTTATAAAATAATGATTTGAAATTAGGTCTGACTAGCTTTAGGATCTCTGGACCTTAGGGTAAATTGTGACTTCCCATCCCTATCCCAGAAGGCTTTCTGAATGTTTTAGTATCAACCACTAGATAAGTAATCTGTTCTCTTCCTTTTCATGATAACAAAATGTAACAATATTGAAATATTCTTCATGGAATAGAGTTAATACTTTAAAACTCCTTACATGTAAGAGATAAAGGTATTTGTAGCCACACCTAACATTTCCCTAAAGACAACTGTTTATCAATCCACTCTTCCTCAGCTGACAGTCTCCTATAAGTAAATTAATAGAAAAAAAATGAATGAACAAAATAGGTGTTCTCTTTGAAGCCCATATCTGGTTTTAACCAAGTAAATAACCGCCCCTTTAGACTCCCGGTCACCCCTCTTGGACTAAAAGGCTGCCTTGTCCTGGCTCAGATTCTGTAAAAGAGAGAGTCAGAGTCAGGGGAGGGGGATTGCTGGGGCTCCTGGTGGCAGCAAACAGGCGAGGAGAGGAAGGAAAGCAGAGACTAGGAAGACAGGCCTTGTTCTTAGTGTGAATGGACCATGGGGTCCTCGAGAGCAGGAAGCATTGCAGGCCAAGACGCTCACGGAAAAGCTCTTATCTAAACAGAGGTGGGCAGGACGCTGGATCTCCTCCACCATTGTCCGAGGAGCTGACCCGAAGCCTCCTATCCCTGAAAAGTCTTCTCCACTCCCCCTGCTCCATTCAGACAAGAAGTAATTTTCAGTGTGCGCCCCAAGGCGTCACCGGGTCTCTCACTGCACAAGAAAGTCACTCCGCCAGAATCCTCTCGGCCTGACCCTGTGACCACCCGAAGGCCTAGGCCCTTTTCCTGGAGCAAAGAAGCAGGAACCATTCTGTCTAAACACTCCTTCCAGCGCTGCACCTTTTGCTGCCAGCATCCTTTCCCCTATATTGTTTTATTTGTTTTAAGAGAATGTGAGAAGAGGGGAAAAGATAGTGTTTGCAGATTCTACTAATCTGATGGCTCAGACACGCTATGGGTGATGTGTTGACACAGCGCACAGGAGCAGAGGGAAGTTTACATCAGGCCGGGCTGCAGGGCGGCTGCCCCAGCAGCCCAGCGGCCCTGGCCGCGCCCGCTGGCCAGCTTCCAGGTGGGCTTTGCTTTCCTTTCTATTTTTTCAAAGGTTTTTTTTTTTTTTTTTTTTTTGTGTGTGTGTGTGTGTGTGTGTGTGTGTGTGTGTTTACAGCCTCGATGTGTTCTTTACTGCTGTTCTACCCCTTTGTTTCCTAACTTGAAATGATTTAATATTCTTTACAAATAGATTCTAATCACAGTGAGCACGTGCAGTTTAATCTCATTAAACACATAAGAGTCCACACAAAAATCCTCAGATTTCATCATCCAAAAAAGAAAGAAGGAAATTATTGTCTCAAGACTCAATAGAGCTATCTAAAGCCCCCTGCCCCCCGGTAAAGGTGCTGTATTTATAAATTATATATATACAGTCACTGCTAGCCAATGGCCCAGGCTCAAATAAGCAGCCATAGGCTATTGGGGTGCTCAGCTCACCACTGCACACTGCCACCCCCAGCCAGAGGCCTCCATAAACTGAGCTGCCTGCTATAAATGATTGGAGTTAAAATAAACAGGCCAACCTTACCTCATAGCAATCAGGCATCATGCAGACAAAATAAGTCAACAGGGAAAGAGAAAGATTGTGATATATTTTGTTGCAAACATTTTTTAAATGATAAAATTTATCAACTAATAGAGGACCAAGAGTTCCTATAATTTTGGCATCAAAACATTTTTATTACCAAAACTAACCAAAATTTGCATCAAAATGTAATTATGAAGTATTCCTCTCCTCTTCCCTCTCCGCCAAAGGACTGGGCGCCACTGCTCCCTTTGGGAGCGAACGCTTCTTTCTCTGTGTCTGGCGCTGGGCCAGAGCTTTCCTCTCAGGTGCCTGAGCCAGAGAACCCTGGCGAAGTGTGGGGAGGTAAAGTTTGGGAGGTTACTTGGTGGAGAGTGTTAAGAACTCTGGGTTCTAATCCCAGGGCTGCTCCTTTCTCTGTGAGTCTGAGCAAGGCATTTGATTTTTCAGAGTTTCGTTTTCCTCGTTGCTGAAAGGATCTGTGAACCGGGGATCATAATACCTGCTTCACTGGGTGACTGTGAGACTTTGTGGCCCTTAAATATGTACATATAGCTCCTAGCCAAGCCTGGCTCTAGTTTTACCTCAGCCAATCAAGAATCAGAATTTAGGACAACAAAGATTTTAAAAGAAAGTTCAGCTTAATATCATGTATCATAGGGAGAAAGGAGAAAACGCCACACACACACACACACACACACACACACACACACAAGCACCTCTTTATCTTAAGATTCAGGCTGTAGAGTAGACTCTTTAGAATTGGGGTGGTTAGGGAATTGCTAGAAATCATTTAGGAAATGAGATTTTTCTAACTTTAATTATGGAGTCTTGGTTCGATATCAGGCACTAAACAGATGGGCAATCTCTAGAAAGGCCAAGTGAAGGGTTGAACCCTCTCACCTTGTTCTTCAGAGTACGTTTTCTCACAAGAGAGAGTCACTTCAAAGCAAATACAGACACTAACTTTCAGTGGCTGAGCTCAGCCAGCTGGACTCTCCTTCTGATTCCATCAGATGCCACGGCCCCTCCTCTGAAGAAAGAACAGTGCCCCTGCAGTGTAGGTAGGAGGGGAGGAAGAAAGGCAGGGAATGAAGAAAGTCTGAAAGTTGGAATTGTCCAAATTGAGCACCTAAGGAACAGCACAGGGGATCACAACGCGCCCTGTGGGTGTATATCTGGAGTTGGGCTTCTGAAGGTGACTGGGATTGAGTTCAGGAACTGTGGGATGATAAAATGAGCTCCAGTGTAAATTTACCGCAGACCAGGCACACACTGCACATGCAACACGGGTTGCATATGATGAGAGCTGTATGCCAGATTTTGGAAATAAGTTCACCATACCATGCAAAAAGGGCTAAAAAAGACTGAAATTGCCACTGCACTGATGATATTTGTGTAGTGAATATTTGACAAGCCATGTGTTGCTATATACAAAGAAACAGTGCAGTAAAGCAATTTCTTGTCCTATGATGATTGTACATGGATATTACTACCTACAGTATAAGGGTTAAGTGCACAGATTCTGGAGTGAGCCAGAACTGATGATAAATTCTGTTTCTGCCATTTCTTAGCTGGTTAGCCTTGGGTACTTACTTAACCTCTGTAATCCTCAATTTCTTTATCCATGAAATGGGAAGTGAGAGTAACTACATTTTTAGGATTTTGTACAGATTAGTGAGATAGTGTTTAAGAAATGCCTAGAGCATAGAAAGTATAATCCTTACTGTAGTAGAGAATAATATGCATGGTGCATATTATAATTTTTACAACTATGGCTGGTTAACTTGCCTCTTAAGACGAGCAGTCAATATTGTCAAGTTTGTCGGTCTGACCCCAGTGTTGGCTTTGCCTTTTTCTGTGGCCCCAGACTGCCTCTATCTCTCTTTGCTCTCAGAGGAGCCAAGTATTTATGAGCATTAAGGGAACAAGGCAAATTCCTCGCCACTACCGGAAAACCAACCCAAGCATGTGGGTCAGTAATGTCATCTCCATCTCCTGAGGGTGGTGTTTCCCCAATAAGTGTGGGGAGAAGAGGCCCGTCACTGAGAGCGGCCGGGAGCCCCACACACGGCTTCTGCCCGGAGTTACACCCACTGGCACGTCACACGCAGGGCCCATGCCATGTGCTGGGCCCATAATCGGCTGCTTTCTTTGAATTTTTTTATATCAATCTATAGTCTGAAACTAATTTGTCTCAACTCTAGGGCAATGGATGAGTTGACATGGAGTGTACACTCTTACCCCGGAAACTTTTTTTCTCTCTCAATGGTTATAAATAACCTCCATGATGTTGTACTTGGCATGCTGCATGCAGATGGAGGTCGGATCCTAAAGCTCATTAGGAAAGGGATGGAGGCTCGGAGCAGAGAGAGGACAGCGTGGAGCTGAAGCTGATAAGGTGGCCTTGTCCAGAACTGTGCCTGGGAGCTTTCTTATCTCTCTCTGGCAGGAGGTGCTGTGGGCTTCCTGTGCGAAATCAGGAGTGAGCGCGGCTTTCCTCTCGTTGTTCGGCTTCCTCCCCCCTCAAGACAGTTCCCAGCACAGTGGTTATCTTTGCATCTTCAAACATGGCACAATCCACTTCCTTAAGAGCTTGATGTATTCTTAAGACTTAGGCAAACTCCCCTCCCCCTAAATTTCTTTTCAAGTGCTATTATATAGTCAGGCTCCTAAATGACATTCTATTTTTGTGGTTGCAATTACAAAGAGGGAAAAATAACAGTCCTCGGATTAGAAAACAGCCACCGAACCTGTCCTTTT
The DNA here is from genome assembly GCF_964339955.1 of Pipistrellus hanaki. Classification (NCBI taxonomy): domain Eukaryota; kingdom Metazoa; phylum Chordata; class Mammalia; order Chiroptera; family Vespertilionidae; genus Pipistrellus; species Pipistrellus hanaki. Next base: position 100,711,112 of record NC_140505.1, read on the forward strand.
TGTTTGGAGGATCTTGCCGCCGTGGTCCGGTCTCTAGTTTCCACGCTGGGGCTTGTGCCCTCCGTTACTGCCCTTAGACTTAGTGGTGGGGGTGAAGGTCAGAGGTCGGCAGCCTCTCGTGAACTCAGAGCAGACTGCACTTCCCTCGGGAAATGCCTAGACTTGCTTTACTCTCACATATTTCTTTGCGTTTCCTGAAGACCAAGAGTATGAAACTAAGATCTTTGTCTGAGGCCTCTCTTATCTTTTCCCCCTCTTTAAGGGAAAAAGAATGAAATTAAGAGAATTTCTGTTGTTTGATGTCCCAATATGCAGTACACACACATGACTAATATAGGTGTACACGTATTCATAGAAGTGTACACACGTCATAAGCCTCATATGCCTGTAATGCACATATATACATTACATATACATATATGTATTGAGTGCGTGTGAAGGATGTGAGGTCAAATACTAGCTCAAGGTATGGAGGTTACAGTCTAGAAAATGGTGCCCTGCCCAGTGTTGCTTAGTGGAGCATCAGCCCACTCACTGAAGGGCTTCGGGTTTGATTCCCAGCCCCAGTCAGGGTGGGTACCGAAGGCAACTGATTGATGTATATCTCTCACATCATTTCTCACTCTCTCTCTCTCTCCCTTTCTCCTTCTCTCCCACTCTCTCTAAAAATCAATGGGGTGAAAAACCTCAAGTGAGAATTAACAAAAAACAAACAAACAAGAAGAAAAGAAAATGCAGAATACTAATAATGAAAACTAGGGCAAAATAACATGATTTTAAAAGCTTCATCAATAAAATGTCTTAAGTAAAGGAGAAAGTGTCTAATTTCTCTTTGGTTCCATTTTCTCTACTAATAGAGAACACTAATCAATAGAGTTAATTAGTAAAGAAAACTGCTTTCACTTATTTTACCTGATGATTATAAGATTAGCTAGTAGAAATCCTTAACAGAAATTCCTTAAGCGTGGTTACTCCTTGCCCTACCCAGTTTGGCTCAGTGGATAGAGTATTGACTTAAGACTGAAGAGTTCCAGGTTCACTTCTAGTCAAGGGTATTGTACCTCAGTTGTAGGCTCCATTCCTGGCCCTGGTCAGGACACATGCAGGAGACAACCAATCGCTGTGTCTCTCTCACATTGATGTTTCTCTCTCTGTCTCTCCCCCTCCCTTCCACTCTAAAAAATCAGTGGAAAATGTCCTTGGGTGATGATTAACAACAACAATAAATGGCCACTCCTTATTAATTCTTTTTTAATTTAATTTTATATTCTAACTGTAAAAACAGACATTTTAAAAACATTTGGACTGGGTACAAACAACATCGTTGCTAATTCTATTAGGTGTAATAATGACACTGTAGTTAAATTAGGAAATAAGCATTTTTTGGAGATATGCACGGAAATATGTAGGGCAAAAATGACATGATGTCTAGCATTTGCTTTAAAATATAGAAAACAAGAAGAAATAAGGGATAAATGAAACGAATGTGGCAAAAATCATAAAAGTCAAATCTGGGTGGTGAATATATGAGGTTTCATTACATTATGTCTTTTATCACTATGTTTGAAAATAATAAACTAAAACAAATGAATACTCTTATTAGAAACAACATATCAGTATCTCATGCCTATTTATAAGTTCTGCATGCTTATGTGGTGCCAATTACCTGCTGGGCCCTCGCTTAATGCTGAGAACAGAGGGAGTAAGTACCTGTGGCCCTGCTCCCCTGCCGCTGCTGGCCCAGTGGGGCCCGGAAGCACTAAATGGCAACTTAGGAAGGGTGGGTGCTCTGGAGGGGGTCTCACCGGGCAGCATGCCCAGGAGGGGAAACTCTCTGGAAGACTAGATAGGGTCACACTCTGGAGTCCTTCCTTGGCTCCAAGGCCATAGAGAAACAGCCACGGAACTTTCTCCTGGCCATTACAATCCCTTCGGTCTTCCCTTTTTCTCGCTTATTTTATCTTCTCACCTTCATCTCACATAAGTCATGGCTGCCCTTGGCTCCTTAAGATCATCCCCTCAATTCTTCCTGGAAATTGGACTTTCAAAGATCCTCCTGGTTTCAAAATCTCTAAAAATCTACCCAAATCTCTAAAATCTTCTATATATATAAAGAAGTAATATGCTAATCGGTCTTAACAGTGTCCCGGTCATGACGGTTCAACAGGCTGTACACGCACAGGAGCTGGTGGGCAGGGACGAGGCAGGGACTTGTGCCACTGGGACATGAGGTTGCCTCTTGGGGCTGCCCCCCTGGTGGAGTGCATGCAGGCCCACTGCACAGCCTGGCCCGGAGGAAATGTCAGGACAGGGCCATCCTCCCCACAAGCAGAAGCACATGCAGGCCTGCCGTGCTGCCCAGACCCAAGGGGGGCATCAGGACAGGCTGTGGTGCCCCCCCCCCCAGTGGAGGCACATGTAGGCCTGCCACGGTGGCCCCCACAGCAAAGGCACCCTCAGGCCCACCATGCCACCTGGCCCAGAGTGGGGCATCAGGACAGGGACGGCCCCCCTAGTGGAGGTGCACACAGGACCACTGAGCCACTCAGCTTGGAGGGGGGATGTCAGGATGGGGGCGGGACCTCAGCGGACAGCTCTCATCACTCCTGTGCCGGGGTCTGAAGGCACAGAGAGGAAGGAGGAGCAGATGGGCAGTTAGAGGGATCAGGCCAGGAGGGGAGAGCAGTTCAGCCATCAGGCTGGCATGGGAGCAGTTAGGGGCATCAGACAGGCAGGCAGGTGAGCACTTGGGAGCCAGTGGTTCTGGATTGCTAGAGGGATCCCAGATTGGAGAGGGTGCAGGCCAGGCTGAGGGATATCTCCCCACCCCTATGCATGAATTTTGTGCACTGGGACTCTAATGTACAAAATAAAGCCCAGCAAACTTTTTGTTCACCACAAATTCTAGTCCAAAAGGTAACAATACAAAATGTTTCAGTGAGTCTGGCCTGTATGGCTCAGTAGTTGAGCGTCAACCTATGAACTAGATCACGGTTTGATTTTCTGTCAGGGCACATGCCCAGGTTGCAGGCTTGATCTCCAGTGTAGAGCATACAGGAGGCAGCCAATCAATGATTCTCTCTCATCATTGATGTGTCCTTCCCCCTTCTCTCTTCTTCTCTGAAAACAATATATATATATATTAAAAATCCTTCAGAGAAATGGTCCCTGTGCAAGTAAACAGAAAAATCTACACCGTAGTTCATCGGCAACAGAGGCATGGCTGGCTGAGGGTGACTGCAGGGAATCGAGTCAGGCTCCTGCAGGCACATCTCTCCAAACCTTGGGAGCCTGACAGATACAGTTTTGAGGCACCTAAAATATATCTCTATTTGCACTGTCTCAAATAAATTTGTATTTAAATCTCAAGGGATGTTTTAAGGTGAACTTGCTATAAGCTCAATGAGTGGTAAGTGAGAGCAATGAGGGGTCACAATGGTCAGAATAAGCTGTTAGACAAGACCGCGTTATGGATGGTGGGGGTGCCTAGTCCATGGTAGCTACCTGAGTGAAGACGAAGGGATCTGAGTGCACATGGCATACCCCTGTGATACGGGGAGGATAACTCCTTATTTTCCTCTGTCTTTAATTTACAAAACGTCTGCAAGTAAATTAAGCCATATAATGCTTAAATAATCCTGTGAGATTAACAAGGCAAGTATATTTAGTTTGCAGAAGAGAAAACTTGTCATACAGTTAGGAGAAGTCGTGGCGAGACTAGGACCTAAGTCCCCTCTGACTCCTGGCCCAGTACTCTGAACTAAACAAACCAAAACACAATTTGACCAGAACAAAGGGCTTCTTATAGGTTACATTTGGAAAAGCAGGTAGGGATGGACTGTGGATGGCCTTGACCATCAGACAAAAAAAAAGCCTGAAATTTCTACAGTCCCGTTGTTAAAGCTTTTGGAACAAAAAGGATTTCACTGAAAACCAGGGGTTAGTCTGACGCAGTTTGGTGGTTGTTGGAAGTGTGGAAAAAGCCAGCTGGCAGCAAGGCCAGTTAAGATACTAGTTTACTGCACAGTCAGCATGGACTTAAATGTCTTTTTTTGTTGTTTGGGTTTTTTTATTCATGTAGGATGTAGGATACATAAAACATAATAAATGAGCAATAACTATATTTCATATGCATAGCAAACCATATGAAAACAGAAGCTTACTGATAATAATGTGTCTGAGAAAACATGCTAACTTCCAGATATACACTGAGTGGCCAGATTATTATGATCTCTGAATGCATAATAATCTGGCGACTCAGTGTGTGTGAGTGTGTGTGTATATATATATATATATATATAATATATAATTAGAAGCCCAGTGCATGAATTCATGCATGGGTGGGGTCCAGCCAGCCTGGCCAGGGAGAGGGGACATGAGCTGTTGGCCGGCCTGCCTACTGGTCAAGGGGACAATTTGCATTTTAGCCTTTTATTATATAGGATATACACTGAGTGGCCAGATTGTTATGCATCCAGAGATCGTAATAATCTGGCCATTCAGTGTAGGTCAAAATCTCTCTTTAAAATGGTACTCAGCCAAGACCGGTTTGGCTCAATGAATAGAGCATTGGCTTAGGGACTGAAAGGTCCCGGGTTCGATTCCGGTCAAGGGCATGTACCTTGGTTGCGGGCATATCCCCAGTAGGGGGTGTGCAAGAGGCAGCTGATCGATGTCTATCATCGATGTTTCTAACTCTCTGTCTCTCTCCCTTCCTCTCTGTACAAAATCAATAAAATATATTTAAAAAAAATAATAAAAAATAAAATGGTACTCAAGTAGCTAGTTCAAAATAATAAGAGAGAGTTTTCATGAATTTTTAGAATAAAAATAGATCTTAAAGATAAACAACTTCAAACGCTTATTTTATAATTAGATACTTGAGGCCTGAGAAGTTGAAGAGCTTACCATGAAACCGCCAAACTTGAAAAGAAATAGACTGAAATTAATAATTGCTCCATCATGTGTGCTTGCATATGCACTTAATTAGCCTGGGAAAAGTTACCTGCATAATGGAATGTTCTGATTAGCAGCCAGCCTTATATAGATGTGATTTCTTTGATGTTTTCCATTCATTAACATAACTTCATTTTTTTTTCTGGTTTGCATATTTCCTCCACTAGGAGCTAATTAAAATCTATATATTAAATTTTCTAATTTATGCATTTTGTTTCATATTTAATATTCAGAATATGAAGGACGTTTGGAGATACCTTGATGTGGGTTTTTCAGATCAGGCAAAATATATTTGCTATTTTTAAGTTATGAGAATGGATATTGGGGAAAATTTAAAGAAAAGAGAAAGTGTACTTTTGTTGCCAGAGCACTTGTCTAATGATTTTCATTTCACCTTGGTCTGGACCATGCTGCAAAGCAACATAATAATGACTTACTTTTTTAAAAATAGGTATGACTTTTGCTCCAATAATGAAGAGTCCTATATCCTGGATCCTGACAGCATCATAGGAAACAGAATTGAGAGCATCACTCAACGCATGGCAATCATAGAAGGAAAAAATAAGGTATTCTTTGTAAAAATAAACTTTGGGATACTTATTCTTAAAACACACACTCAGCTCCCTGCTCTGGGTTTATTAGGACCAGAAATCACTCAAAAGCTCAAACAAAAGTCCAGAGAGAAGAAGATTTTGAGATACCTCTTCATGGAGAGATGCACTGAAGTCACTCACATGGTGGTATTCTCCAGCCACTCACCAGTCCCAAGGAATGAGTCCACTCTCCCAGTAGAAGAGGTGGAACTGCCTGTTGAACATCAGGCTTGTCCACATCAGTGGTTCTCAACCCTGGCTGCATATTCGAATACTCTCCCAATTATCATTACTTTAGAATCTCTTGGGTGGAGCCCAAGGTTCATGAAAGCTCACAGCAGATTCTGGCATGTAATCAGGACTGAGACCCACTTCCACAAATAAAGCAGGGTAGCAATAAGCAAAATCTGATATGGAGTGCTCCCATTCCACAAAATATCTTGTTTTCCCCTCTGTCTTTGCAAAGGCAAAGCCTGACTAACACTAGGGTATACAAACACACAGAATCCCAAGATTCTCTGACTCAAGAGATGCAAATCAAAACCAGAATGAGATACTACTCACACCTGTTAGAATGGCTATCATCAAAAAGACAAGAGATAGCAAGTGTTGTTGAGGATGTGGAGAAAAGGGAACCATCGTGCACTGTTGGTGGGAATGTAAATTGGTGTAGCGGCTATGGAAAAGGGTATGGAGTTCCTCAAACAAATATCCAACTACCATGTGATCCAGCAATCCCACTTTTGGGTGTTTAAAGAAAATGAAAATACTAACTCAGTAAGATAGATGCACCTCTGTGTTCATTACAGCATTACGCACAATCACCAAGACACAGTAACAATCTAAGTGTTCATTAATGGATGAGTGAATAAAGAAAATACGGTGTGTATACACAGAATATTATTTAGCCATAATAGCAAATGAAATCTTGCCATTTGTGACAACATGGACGGATGTTGAGGACATTATGCTGAAATAAATCAGAGAAAATCAAATATCTCACTTTATTGTGGAATCTAAAACAAACAAACAACAAACTCATAGATACAAAGAAGAGATTGGTCATTGCCAGCGGCAGAGGATGGGGGTGGGTAAAATGGGTAAAGAAGGTCAACAGGTATAAACTTCCATTTAAAATAAAAAGTCCTGCCGAAACTGGTTTGGCTCAGTGGTAGAGCGTCGGTCTGTGGACTGAAAGATCCCAGGTTCGATTCCAGTCAAGGGCATGTACATTGGTTGCGGGCACATCCCCAGTAGGGGGTGTGCTAGAGGCAGCTGTTCAATGTTTCTCTCTCATCGATCTTTGTAGCTCTCTATCCCTCTCTCCTCCTCTCTGTAAAAAAAATCAATAAAATATATTTAAAAAATAAAAATAAAATAAAATAAAAAGTCCTGGGGACATAATGTGCAGCGTGGTGACTGTAGTGGTGACACTGCATTGCATATGTGAACGTTGCTGAGAAAGTAGATTTTAAAAGTCTCATCACAAGAAAAAAGTTGTAACACCTGGTGACAGGTGTTAACTAGAGTTGTTATGGTGATCATTTTGTAATATATACAAATATCAAATTATCATGCTATACATCAAAACTAATATGTTGTATGTCAATTATATCTTATTTTAAAAGAGAGAGAGAGAGAGAGAGAGAGAGAGAGAGAGAGAGAGAGACTTCAACCCTTCTTCCCACAAAAAAAAAAAGGCATCTTTTCTGCCATCCTATAATTCATTCTCTACTCCCCTAACCTCCGCTGAGCCTTAGCAGAGCTGACACTTTGTGAACCATGCAACAAATATCAGTGGATCTCAGACCTGGTGGCTTTTTATTTTTATTTTTATTGAATTAGTGAAAAAATACACACTAAAAAACTGTGTTTACAGGCATGGGTTAGTGGTTAATATATATATTAAACCCCTTGCTAAAATGTCTTTTTCTACTTGCATGTCTTGATTTGGAGTAGTCATTACTATGAATGCCATCTGCTGGAGAGTGATTATGTCTATGTTATCTATTTATTGAGCTGTATTCTTTGCACTTGAAGGTGACAAAGTAGATGGCATCATTTTCTATGGAGGATTTGACAATAATAACAAGTAACATCTGAATTCTTCACTGTGTGACACTTTTTGACATGTGCTAATGTCAATGTCACTCTTAGGCTGACCAAAATGGTTATCTCCATTTTAAAGATAAGAAAAACTGGGGTGATAGGATGATTAATTCAAAGCCATGCAGCTTAAAGTGGAAAATGCAAAACTCAAACCAGAGTCTTCCTGTTCCCAAACCCAGGCCTCTGCCAACTTAAGCCAATACAGAAATCAGTTCAAATGGTGACGGCTGGCATGATGCTATCAGCAATCATTTGTCAAGGATTCAGGAAATGTTTTTATAACTAACAGGAGTTGTAGGTGGCTTAAAAATTTTTTTTCTAATACAAATGAATGGTAGTTTAAAATATTCCCTGATGTGTAACTATTGATGAGAGAGCTGTTTAGTGAAATACTCAGGAAAGAGGAAATTCTATAAACTTGAAAGTTAAATTTGTGACTACATAAAAAAAAAAAATGGAAATTGCCTCAAGATAGAAATCCAGTTAGTTGTCACAAAGTACTAGAAATTTTCCAGATGGCATTAATTGTGTCAGTTTCATTTGCCTTTTCCTGACCCTAACTGCTGGATATTAAAACAGAGCTTAGAAACTTAATTTATGTGGTAACTTCTAGCCCTATTTTGATATCCTATCCACAAAAATACTCAATAAAAAAGAAAATGGAAAATGAGAAAGCTGTGTGAGGTCTGTAAGTAGCCTGACCCATGAAGTGGCGAGCTGACTCCATAGAGAATAACTGTGAGAAATGGTGGGAATGAGGTAACAAAACCAGGGTTAGAAAAGGAACTTCCCTGATTCACATGTAATTTTGTAGAGTTGCAAAGGTTTTAAATAAAGATTTCCAGACCAGACCCAGTGGCACTTGTGCAACCCCACATGCAGTCCAGCCCTGGGACCCAGCTCCTGCCACTTTCTGTATAAAGACATGCAAGCCAGTTCACCCCTCTGAACCTGTGTTCTCTCCTCCAAAAAATGGAGTTAGAAATATTTGCCCTACCTAATTTGCATGTTGTTATGAAGGTGATTATCATATAGACCCTAATGCAATTCCAAAATTGATCGTGATCATACATAATTAAGACTATTTGTTAAACAATTATTTGCAATGAAAAAAAACACAATACTTTCGAAACGAAGTTTGAGATATATAGGTATATTTATATACATGATATCCTCTTGGTAGCTGCAACTGCAACACAATCTTTAAGTAAATTATTAATTTAATATTTTAAATTCAAAAGAATTTTCCACTTTTACTTTTAGCATCTACTAATATATCTTTTGTGTATGAAAAATTATCTTTCATATAATGATGACAAAGGGAAGTTTTGCTATTTCAGAATTATTTGCGCTGGTCTTCTCTTTACATTTAAAATGTTTACTTTCTGTACATTTTAAGAAAGTAAAGTCCCACCTCAGACAATACGTTACTCGTACCTGTGGTCGTAGTGCAGCACGCCCAGCAGCACATCCACAGGTCAGGGGTGGAGGGCTCCCTGGAGCCCCTGTTCGATTTCAGGGACTTGAATTTTTTTTCTTTGTTTTGTTTTGCTTTTTCCATGTAATTCAAGTAAGGGTTCAGGGGACAATAAAATTCAGTTCCTTACTGGAAAGTTTTGGCCTAGATTTGTGAAAAGTGAGTCATCAATGGAGTTACTAATAGCAAACGTGGCGATTTCATATTGTTTAAATGGGGCAACCAGGCTATTAATTGGGTCTGTAGATATGGAGTAGGAAGTAGAAGGAGCCCTGTGTTAGAAAAAAACACACACACAGGAAATACTTATCCCAGCATTAGTTCTGTGAGGCTGGAGAACTGTGACATCCTTACAACATTTTAGCAACATTTCCACTGAAATTATTTTGAGGTGAGAATGGGAAATGTGTGCATGGTATGGGACAAACCCGTGACGGAGCACTAGTGCCGAACACAGGATTACAGCTTGTGCTGCATTTCCCACACATTCCCCCATTTCTCCTAATTCTCACGTTCCATTTTCCCATCACTTGGCTCAAATGAGCCACGCTAGGTTAAATTTAGATTCTTCCATGACCTTTCTCCCTGTCTACTTTTATTTCTCTCTGAGACACTTAAAAGGAAACTATATTAGAAACATTCTGAGATTAAAATCACTGTTCCATATATAGATTTTTTGTAAATGAATGCTGAAGATTAGGCTGAATTACACATCATCCCATCCATTCTATTCCGTGAGGCTCAAACCACATTGTAGTGATGAGTGACTAATGCTTAGTGAAAGGGAAGGAAGGAATATGAATAACTTCCAAACTTACAGTCCCTGACGACAGTTTTCATCAGCATTCCTGAGTCATACAAAAGAACCAGAGAATGGCCTTTAAGAGTCTGTTTCTAGTGTCTAAATTCTTGAGGTCGTGGCAGGGCAAGTAGAGGCACCCCCGAAGTGTGGGTTCGGAACTAAAAAAACAAAACAAAAAAAAAACAATGTTGTGACAAATGAAAACTAATTACAGAAATAATACAAGCATAAATCTTGGAGAATTTCTTTTGGTGTACCTTATAAAATAAATGATTATAATTTCAAACACATTTCACAACTCAAATTCTTGGCACTTTGTCTTTTAAAGTATTAAGTTGATATTTGGTGTTCCAACTGTTATGCTATTTTTATTTTTTTTTTCCTCTTGGAACAGTTACATGAGCACCAGGGGATGTATCTGTCCCTTTAAATCAGAAGAGGCCTGCATTGAGACTTACCTTTCTCTGTCCAGACACTGTATACTCACCTACAGCTCACAGCTGAGCTCTTTTTTTCTGATCCTATAAAGTTTATACTTTAGCTAAAGATAGATTTTGTTTTTATTCAAAATATGTTTTAAGTTATATTCTCTGGGGGAAAAGAGAAGTACTCTAGAAATCAGATAGTTTATAGTAAAGTTGATCATAGGATACAAGTTTCTTTTTCTTTTTAATTTTTTTTACTCCTCAATCATATTTTCAAACTCTATAACACTGTATCCATTGAAAAAATAGCTTGCAGCTTATATAAAAATACTAAGAAAGAAACTGGTCTTTCCTGTATGTAGCATTTAGCTTACATGGTTTATCTCTGCTGACCAAAGGAGGTATTCTTGAGGAAAAACCCGATTCAAAAAATAGAACTCTAGCAATAAATCTATGCTATTATATTTAAAGACTTGTAGGTGAGAAGCAGTTCTGTATAAAGATTCAGAGCATACGCACTGGAGTCAGACAAACTTGAACATAGTTTTCACTCTGGTATAGTGAGGATTGCATACATGGCTCCTCTTCTGTTTGTTGCATCTGTTTAATTACACATACCATGTATCCTCTGTGTGTTGAAATGATTGGACATAAAAGTATCTATAATATGTGGCATACGCAGGTCTGTTTGTGCTGCTGTGTATGTTTGAGTGAGTCATGGAGCCTCTATAACCTCAGTTGCTGCTTCTGCAGAAGGGGGCACCTCACAAGCTTCTCTCCTCACTACTTTCATTTTCTCCCATGCCTCTGAGGTGGTAGGTGCAATAATTCAAAGGAAATGGCTACCCAGGATTTTTTTTATTTCCACCTGTTAAAGATTAATGATCAAAATAGGGAGGCCCCTGGGCTCCTTTCATATTCTCTTTAACTGACTTCGTGTGAGTGTTCCTTTGCAGAAGAGAGGAATGGGAATTTGATCTTCAGTAGGGACATTCCTCTCTATCACCTCTGCGGTTAAGAATATCCTTCAAGGTTAAGAATAGGGATTGTGTCATATTCACCCCTGTCTCCCTTAAAATATCTGGACAATGCCCAGTAAATATCTGCTAAATTGAATGCAAAATGCCACATATTGTAGATACTTTTATGTCCAATCATTTCAATACACAGAGGATATCTGGTATGTGTAATAAAACAGATGCAACAAACAGAAGAGGAGCCATGTATGCAATCCTCACTATACCAGAGTGAAAATTACAAAAAATTGGGAGCAATGAACTTGACTAAACCGTGAGGAATATAGTCTTATTCTTCCTAATTCGTAGAATAAAGACAGAAATACCTTATTGAATGGGATATGAGAACCGTAAAGTGCCTAGCACATTACTTATAAACTCAGAAAAATGTGAAGATGTTTTGTATTCGCCACTGTAAGAAGCCCACGGTCACATTTCAGCCCATGTATTACTTTAGCCTGTAGGTCACTCGACCACTGTACTTCAGCTAGGACACCCCAGTAGTCTGGAAGCTTCAGCACAGCCTCTATCACTTCAAACCCAGTCAGCTGTGTCTTAGGAGATAGGCTGCAATCACTTATAAGTAGTTGGATCAACATTTTCAAAATAATTTTAAATATGAAAAGCTTACTTTTTTGTTTTTCCTATATAGTATGTATCTTCCTATATAGTATGTATTTTGTTTTCTGTAAGGTTGGGTCGGATTTTAAAACTAAATAATTTTTTTTCATCTAACTAATTTTTAATCTTTAAAAGAAGATAGCAATGCAAGCCTTTAAGCTGTATAAATGTGTTTTTCAGTACTTTTGAAATATCACAGTGTGTAAAGTGCTTTAAAATTCATACACATTTGACTCCTATTGCCTTTTCAGGGGCTAATTTGTCAAATAGCAGCACTAAAGTCTAGTGAAACTATAGTGTATTAATTTGTAGCCTACATCTTCATTTCCTAGATAAGGAACTGACAGACTGAGAAATGAAGTAATTTACAAACACACACAATAGCCTAGTGAGCTCTCCTGCCCCTCCTCAGCACCATCGGGCTGCAGTGCCACATTCTATGAGCACATGAAAGACATGGTTCAGCCAACCTTCTCCTCTGTCCTTGCTAAGGCTCCTGTTCCCAAACAGCAGCCACAAGCTCAGGTCAGCCCGACAGAAGGACTCCGCCTCCCCTGGTGCTCTCATTCACGTGGACTGACCGCTCAGAGAGTAGGACGTGCAGTCCCTCACCTCAGCCTCAGGTCTGTAATTGTTGCGCCAGCAGCATGAGATAAATAAGCCTGAAGCCCTCGTCCCAGTCGGATGTCATAGCCCCCGGTCTCCTGAGGACCTGCTTTCCTGTTATTTTTTCCATTCTTGCTGGAGCTCGGAAAGGGGAGAGCCTTCTGGTAACCACTACTTATGCAATTAATATCTTGGTTGAATGAATGAAATAGCTGAATCATTTCAATCCTCAGACGTAGCTGGTGGATGTTCAAATGGTTCTTTGTCCTATCACTAGCTGAAATTTCCTTTTCTTTTGTAGACCGCTAGCTCCTTGGTTGTGGCTGACTCTAGAATTTCTGGAATCTACACCTGCATGGCTTCCAATAAAGTAGGCACTGTGGAAAGAAACATAAAGTTTTATATCACAGGTAAGCTACATACCTTATACTCACAAAAACAACCTGGTGACCTCAGTCTCTCTTCAAATCTTGTTTCTTTTAGTGCACTCATACATAGAGTGGTTTTTATTTAAAGAAAACACTCCATAGAATTGTTAAACTTGAATAATTTCATCTTTGCTCTTAGGAATAGTACCATCATTGAATCTTCTAAAGAATAGTTTCTCTGAATTCTCTTTTAGAACCATTTGTGGATGTCTGGCTCCCAGGCTGGGTTGTGAATGTGGGATCTTGTCATATTCATTTTTTATTCCCTTCAGTACCTGCCACAGGGTCTGGCACACAGTGGTTGTTCAAGAGTAGTCCAGGAGCCCTGGCAAGGTGGCTCTGTTGGTTAGAGCAACATCCTGTGCTCCAAAAAGTTGTGGACTTGATTCCCAGTGAGGGGGGGCATATGGAAAACAACCAATCTCTCTCTCTCTTTCCTTTTCCCTCTCCCTTTCTCCCTTTCTCTCTCAAATCAATAAACATATAGCCCAGGGTAAGGATTTTTTTTAAAAAAGAATAATCAAGGAAATAAATTATAATACATATGATAACATTTTTTTAAGCCAGAAAGCTAATTGTTTCACAACTTTATTTTAACTTTTTGGGAAATGAGGCTCTCCTATAGAAATCTGAAGCTGAGCTTTGTTGACAATAACTAATGTACTCTTTTTTGGTAGCATTTAAGAATTTTTAGCCTTAAATAGGACCATCCTGCAAATCTTAAAACTTCCAAGGTACACAAATGACACTCCCTATGTCCCTCCATGGGTACAGGAAGGAAGTAAGTAGCTCAAAGTATAAAAACAATTGCCTGGCTCCACACTCCCCAATTTCTGAGGAAGCCTGGGCAGTTTGCCAACTCGGGAAACTTCGCACTGCATGAGGCAGGCTGCAGTACTTGCCTGGAGTTCTCCAGAAAGAAAGAACAGGTCTGGTTTCATGAGACCATGTGGGCTGTCAGCTCACAGGGAGCCTCTGGCGAGTCAGCCAACCCTCTGCCGCGGAGATGCCCTGAGAGGCTGTCACAGAGCAGCGGAGCTGGGGGAGATTCAGAGGCGTTCTAGCCCTGCGTTCTAGCCCTGCGTTCTAGCCCTGATGAGGAAATGGCTTTGGAGACGTGGGGAGGCAGAGCTGCTCTAGACTGCTTCAGTCCCTGTTCTCTCAGATTTGAGAGGTGGAAGGGAAATCATCTTTGCATCCATTCCAAGTAGGAAAACCCTTTCTTTCAAGGATTCAGAGCAATTTCACACAGATGCAATCTCAGATGATTTGGACTAATTAAATACCAAGGTTTGTATTGTCCTGGATATTTGGTTAGAAACAAGTTACCAAATCTATAGCCACTATATGTGTGATTTAGAGGACAAAAGACTGAGCAACTCCTGTTCTGTTCTGAGCAGTCAACACATTTGTACAAGTTTAGCAGCACCTGCTATTAGATAGTCTCATTCAACTCTGCACTGGGCACATGCAGAGATATCAGTGAGGCCCTGTCTTTCTAGAAAGACATTTTAACACCCAGGAAACAAAGCAGAAAGTATATATATATATATCCTAGTATCCAAAGGTTTGTGCAGAAGTAGTGTGATAGACAAATTTACCAATGGTAAGCCAATGATGTCCAATTGAAATATAATGTAAGCTATATATGTAATTTAAAATTTTCTAGTGTCCATATTTTTAAAAATAAAAAGTGAAATTAATTTTACTTAACTCAATATACTCAAAATATTATCACTTCAAAATGTCATTGACATTTTAAAAAATATTATACTGCTTCCATTTTTAAATTAATTGGAATAAAGACTTGAATGAAATTCTCTAGTCATGCTAGCCATGTTGTAAATGCTCAACAGCCGCATGGTCCTATGGGTTCTGTACTACACAGTGTAGCTGGAAGCCTCTGAGAGGAAAGCAGGATGCAAAATGTCCCAGGATTTGAGGTGGCACAGAGAAAGGTGTGCATCTGAACAGGGAGAAAGAAGATAATCTTGCCCTGACATCCAAATTCTGTCCACACCCCTCATGAACAGTCTTCCCTGGGATCTAGAAGTGAGCCCCGTGACAAGTGGTCTGACATCAGAAGGACAGACCTTGAGAAGAGCAAAGAGGCTGAGACAGTCTGGAAACAGACTTGGGATAATTTCTACAGGGAATTCTGGGATCCCAGAGACCCCAGGAAAGACCAGAAGTGGGGTTAGCATAGACTCTGGGTGGGCATGCCACTTGGCCCACAAACACTTTACATTGTGAAGAGGACGGCCAGTCAGAGCCATCCACAGCCCAGGACAGGGCGCCCCTCCTGCCTGAGTCTGAAGGCAGCACTGGAAGCGGATGTTCCCGAGTGGAGGGGAACGGCATGCCCGTTTCCATATCGTTCAGCACCCCCAGGAAAGGTGCCCAGCACGAACTGCAGCACCAGCACCTACCTCTCCGTCCCCCGAGTTTCTCCTTGTCATATCATATATCCATGCACGGTATTGTTGCTGACAGGTGCCCGTCAAGCTAATCAGCTGAATTCAGAAATTCCCTCTCTCCTCCCACCACTTTACACAATTAATAACCATGGAGTGGTTGAGACCTTTCCTGAATCTCAAGGCTTGTCCACAGAAAGGAGCAATGAGAATTCAATTCAAATATACCTACTAGAAGCTCTCGCCATTTTTCCTCTAGGAATTCAGGAACCTTAACCTTAATCTGAGCACAAAGTCAGCCAATCAAGCTTCCATTTCCTGGAATATAATTTCTCTGAATTATTGTCTACCAGTTCTGAAAAGTTCTAGTTGGTGATAAGATTAGTGATAACAGATTCATTTGCTTGCACACATTATTTTAAAACTAATTATCTTTTTCTTAGTCAAATTTTTGTCACGAGACTTGCCCTCACTAGAGATGAGACTGAATAATGTGCGGTACGATGCACCTTACATGTCTGTTTTCTGTGTTTCTTCGTGGACCTGGTGAAGATAATGCTTTAAAAGACCTGTCTGAAATTTAACTGCTTTAAATCTAGATCTGGATTTGGATCTTTATTGAGACTCATCTCCATCATGTTGCCCCTTAAAGTATAATAATAACTTACAGCTGCCTCCCAAACTCATGAAAGGTAGTTACCTGTGGCCACTAGAACCCTCCACTGCTTCGACTCTGTACTGCGCCATTATGTGTACACAGGTAACTATTTGAAAAAGCAAAACTTTCTAGTAACCACTCACTGTCTTTTTAGAGAATGTTATTACTAGTCTCCATTAGAAGAGAAGCCTTCTTTATCCCCACCTGACAAATGAGGCACCTTTCATCTTTTTCATTTCTATGCTTGCCTCTTTCATGAATTCAATTCACTCACTTGACCAACCAAGTCTAAATGAGACTAGATGACTCACCTAACCCTAGGCTGAATGTGTCTCCTCTCTCCTGAGTTAGTGCTGATTCCTCTCCTTGACACCTCATAAACCGCCATGGGTGTGATACATGTAATAGATAAGTGTTAGTTGGTGCTGATGATGCTTGTGCTGAATCGTCAACAGATACTTTAAGTGTGGGAAGATTTCTTGTTTTCACTCTGAGTGTTAGAAGGCAATTCTTTCTTGGGTTTGTTTTTGTACTCAGGCAACAACAACAAAAAATCAACATGAATTAAGGAGAAAAATCCCTATAGATTCATTAACTCATTTTAGGACATTTTATTTATTCTTTTCTATGGATCAAAAGAGAATACCAAATGGGTGATGCTGAGAAATAGGTAATCATTTCTAAGAGGCTGTCTGATAACCAAATTAGCTTCAATGACAGTGCCCACCATGTGGGAAATGGACCTCAAACCTATTTGGTTCTTTTCTTTTCTGATGTGTGTGTTTTTGCTGTTGGCTGGCACTCAGCATGACTATGGGTGTGTTAGCAATTACTGAGTGTGAAACAGGAACAGCACTGCCTTATCTCCCTGGCTTCCCAATGTCACTAAATGCATTTTATTTTGAGATTCCTGGTGGTGCTTGGCAAAGATAAACAAAATCTTCCATCAGGAAACCTGTGAGCTAATTTCCACAGGAAGTTTCAAATCACTGAAGTAAATAGAAACTCTACTTGCTCTCAATAGTGTGTCTTGGGCTCACTTAGGTTCTAATACCAGATGAGACCTCATAAATGGAGTCAGTGCTCTTTAAATAAATGATTTGATTGAAACCAGTATACCCTACTTCTGTTCTAGTATGTGTGTAAAAGTTGATGGCTGCTGATTTAATCCTTATGCTTGGAAAATGTCCCAAATATAAAATGACTCTAAGTTACAGGGGCTATTTCAGACATCTTATTGTTAACTTAAAAATGATTGTCAGCTGCTTCTGCATCTTCTGGCACATCCTTAGGTTTTCATTTTTAAAGCAGGAAAACCTCCACTGGTCTCTCTTTCCAACTACTAACAGCTTCATAAGCCACTGTTACCCCCCTCCCAGGTTTCAAATGAATACTTTGGCATTTCTTCAGACGTGACACTCTATAATAAAGCCAAAGCCCAGAAAAATCAGAAAAACAAGCAAAGTGAGATTTAGGAAAGAGTTGATATGATATCTAATTTTGGACTATTGTCCCTTTAAGGTTTAAAGGTTTCTTTATAGCTTTGTGTCCAAAGGATAATAATAATAATAGCATAACATAGTGCTTTTCATCTTCAAAGTACTTTGTAAAATGTTGGCCCAAATTCTTTGCTCAAATACAGATACACAACTAGTAACAGTCAATGCAAGGGTTTTGAGAGCAGATCAGTTCAGGGCCAGTAGCCAATGGGTTTTTTTTTTTTTAATCCTCCGGTGACACGGTCTAAAATGAGACTAGGAACTCTCAAGGCAAAAGCTAAATGATGGTCCAGGGTAAGAAAGCTCAGGAGGAAAGTTCAGGAGGTGGTGCCAGAGGCACTTAGAGATGGAGATGAAGGTTAGCCGGGAACGAACATTGGAGCAAATGGCTTTTAATGACAGTCACTTTCAGAAAATGTTTAATAAGCTTCTGATTTTTAAAATTATTTTCCCCTCCCACAATCGCCCCCATATTGCAATCTAGCAACTCTTCCAGATTAGTTGTCCACATTTTCAGAAGACATCTTTTCTCTTTATGACTGGGTGGAACAACCACCAGTAGGGAACCTGAACAAGTAAGTTGGCTCTTCTCTGCACACTCTGCCCACCGTGCCAGCAAAGAGCAAGCAAGGGAGTGAGACAGCAGCTTGGAGGATGCCAGCCACTCAGTGCAGGAAGCTTGGGGAGTCAGTCACTCTTTTACTGGATACGTGAGGATCGCAGTGGTGTTGACTGGCAGGACTGGATCTCCATTTTTGTGTGTGTGTTTTTTTAATAAATCTTTATTGTTCATATTATTACAAATGTTCCTCATTTTTTCCCCCTCCATTGCTCCCACCCGACCCTCTGCCCTTTCCCCACCCCCCATTGTCCTCATCCAGGTGCACAGTTTATGTTCAGTCTCTTCCCGCACCTCCCACTCCCCTTTTCCCCAAGAATCCTCAGTTCACTCCCCTTCCATACCTCTGATTCTATTATGTTCAACAGTTAATATTGTTCATCAGTTTGTTTGTTTTTTTAATTTCCTTGGTTTTTAGATTCACTTGTTGATAGTTACGTATTTGTTGTTTATAATTTTTATCTTTATTTACTTTCTCTTCCAAAAGAACCCCCTTCAGCAATTCATATAATTCTGGTTTGGTGGTGATGAACTCCTTTGGCTTTTTTTTTTTTTATTAGTGAAGCTCTTTATGTGGCCTTCGATTATGAGTGATAGATTTGCTGGGTAGAGTATTTTTGGCTGTAGGTTCTTACTATTCATCACCTTGAATATTTCTTGCCATTCCCGTCTGGCCTGCATGGTTTCTGTTGAGAAATCAGCTGACAACAGTATAGGTGCTCCTTTATAGGTAACTACCTGCTTTGCTCTTGCTGCTTTTAATATTCTCTCTTTGTCTTTTGCTCTTGGAATTTTAATTATGATGTGTCTTGGTGTGGTCTTCTTTGGTTCCTTTTGTTTGGAGTTCTGTGCGCTTCCTGGTCATGTAAGTCTAATTCTTTCACAAGGTGGGGGAAGTTTTCTGTCACTATTTCTTTCAGTATGTTTTCGATATCTTACTCTCTCTCATCTTCTGGGATCCCCATAATTCTGATGTTGGTTTGCTTGAAGTTGTCCCAGAGGTTTCTTACATTATCTTCAATTTTCTGGATTCTCGTGCCTTCTTGCATCTGTGGAGGAGTGTCTTCTGGCTCTTTATGTTCCAAATCTTTGACTTGATTCTTGCGATCTTCCATTCTGTTTTTAGGACTCTGTATAATATTTTTATTTCAGACAATGTATTCTTTATTTCTAGTTGATCCCTTTTCATATCCTCTTAGATCTCGTTTATTTTATCGGCCTTTTCTAGGAAATTCTTGAAAAACCTTATAACTGTGGTTTTGAACTCTATATCCAGTCACTTTTTGTCCTCCATTTCTTTTGTTTGTGATCTGTTTCCTTGTCTCGGCATTTTCGCTGCTTCTCTGAGTTGGTAGGGTGGCTTTGTGTGCTAAGGTGTCCTATATGATTCAGTGGGTCAGCCTCCCAGTTACCTGAGGTGGACACTCTGAGTGGACCCTTTTGTGGACTGTGTGTACAGCCTTATTGTAGTTAAGTCTTGATTGTTGGTGGTATCATTGGGAGGAACTGACCTCCAGGCCAATTGGCTGAGAGGATCAGCTGTGTCCATGCCGGGAGACAGCCTTATTCAACTAGACTTGGAAAATTGCAAAAGCCTCTGTGCTCAGCTTGGATGGGGCGGAGTTTCAGGGTGGAGTCTGCAGCCTTGGCTTCCTGTCAACCCCACCCTATGAGGTTTCTGAATCTCAGTGTTCCTCAGTGTCCTTCGGTACTTGCTGCAAGCACCTCTAAGAGAAAGGTGCCCTCGAGTTTCGCCTGCTACCAGACTGTCTAGTCTCTCCCCCAATGAGCCCGGAACTGGGGTTCAGTGCAGCTGGAAGTGGGTTGGAAGTGGTATTAAGAGCAGTCTGGAGCTTTTGTCTCCTTCCTGCTAGGGCAATCCAGCGGCACAGTCAACAGTCCATCCTCTGCGGACAACGTGCGTGCCTCAGGGACTCTGCCTTTTGCCGCTCCCCTGAGTTTCCACCTTACAGCCTAGATTCCCTGTGTATGAGACTGGGTCCCCAGGGTCTCATCCAGAACTGGAGTTCAGTGCAGCCGGAACTGGGGTTCAGCACAGTCTGAAGCTTTTATCTCCTCGCTGCTAGGGAATGCCAGCCAGGCACTCAGCCGCCCCCTCCTCTCCGGCTCTGTCCTCTCCCCACACGCGCACTGTGTCTCCGTACCTTAGGCTTTTACAGCTCCTCTGATTTTCCTTCTGGTTTTCTCTTTCCTTCTAGTTGTAGAATTTCCAGTCAGTCAACTTTCCTGTAGTTCTAGATAATGTCCATTTTGTATTTTAGTTGTATTTTTTTGAAATTGTTGTGCGAGGCTGCAGTTAGGCATTTACCTATGCTGCCATCTTGGTTTCTCTCAGGACTGGATCTCTTAACATGTACCTAAGACTTCTTAGTCTCGCTTTCCCTTCTTTGGGGTAAATTTGATGATAAAAGCATATTTGATTTTTAGTACAAATTGCTATTATCACTTTACTATCGATATTTTGTCCATTTACCAGTAGTTCTGTCCATGGTAAAGAAATGGGAAATGTAGTTACCACCCCAGGTTGTACAAGACAATTAAAATTTGAAGAGCAGTTTGAGGCAAATAAGAAAAATGTTCTATCATACTCACTGTCCAGTCTGGCACTTCCTGCTTATGGTGGCATGAACTTAGTTGGTTCCCCCTGATGTTGTTTGAGCAGTTCTCTAAAATAAACAAGTAAATAGTCATTCTCTTCATGCTGATGCTGAGAGAATCTCTGCAGGAATAATTCAGCAGATCTTTGAATATCTCCTGATAAGATATGGCCTCCGTATGACATGTTGGTTTTCCTGTGAACCAAAGTTCTTTTTTCTTATTTTATAGATGTGCCAAATGGGTTCCACGTTCACTTGGAAAAAATGCCTACGAAAGGAGAGGACCTGAAACTATCTTGCACAGTTAGCAAGTTCTTATACAGAGACATCACTTGGCTTCAGCTGCGGACAGCTAACAACCGGAGCGCGCACCACAGGATCCGCAGACAGAAAACGGCCGTCACCACGGAGCACTCCGTCACGCTCCACCTCCTCATTAAGAACGTGTCCCTGGACGACTCGGGCACCTATGCGTGCAGAGCCAGGAACATATTCACAGGGGAAGACACCCTTCAGAAGAAAGAAGTTACAGTTAGAGGTGAGCACTGCCACAAAAAGGCTGCTTTCTCTCGGATCTCCAAATTTAAAAGCACAAGGAATGATTGTACCACACAAAGTAATGTAAAACATTAAAGGACATTCAAAAGTAACAGTTGTCTCATATCATCTTGATTTATTGCCACTGTTGCTAACTTTCTGGCTCAGAGGAGATGCTCCTCCCAAAATGAGTTTGGAGACGATGGGAGTAATAACGAAACCCCAGGCCCACGCGGGGCTCCCCATCAGGCTGAGGTCTCCCTGGGACCCGCCTGGTGACCTGTGCGTGTTTGATTTGGAGGATCCCGGCAGGCGCGCTCTGTGCTTTTGCTCTTCGCTGTCTCCTGCCTGATAAACAACAACTGGAAGCTGATCCTTTCCTTCCACTTTGATGCCAACCTCTTTATTTTTAAGTTTCAAAGCTGCACAAACTGAATAATTTAAACAGATGCTGGTTTCTGCCAAAGATGGACATGTATAAGTTAATTTTCCACAGCTCAGAATGAGTACAGTGAATTTGAGACTCTGTCGGACCTCTGCCTGGTTCTGTTTTGTATTAATTCGTCTGTTTTTCATTTGTAAATAGCACCTGGATAGCACGTTATAATGCTTATTTATTTGAAAATGCTTTTTTTACATTAAGCACATTAATCTTAAACTGGAGCTCTAAAATGGGTCTCATGGGTGCAAGTGTTGGTATAATTCAGAGGTGTTAAAGGTTTATCACAGTATGAATCGGGAAAATCCACCCAAATCAAGCTCACTCTGGTCTTATGCAATTCTGGGGAGCTGGTAAACCAGAGCCGGGCCAGTTTCCTCCTCACTGCTCCTGAGTGGACTAAACAGCTATCGAAAGAGGATCATGCCTTTGGTTTAAATATTCTTGTCCCCTGGTTAGTCTTTTAAAGAACTTTGTCCTGTTTAATTAATGGCATTCTAATGTGTTCCACAATCAATGATTAAACAAATAAAGGCCATTGTGACCAGAAGGTTAAGTTTAAGGCATTCTTCTAAATATAAATCTAAAAATGTGCCCACCAAAAAAAGTCTACTTCCCCATATACCTATGTTAATAGGATTTTATTGGAGATTAAGAAATAGCAAAACTACAAAAGCAGAGATCAGAATCATTGAAAAATACACATTATTTTTCAATCAAGACAAATTATGTTTCTTGTTTCAAGCTTGCATTTGAGGGGAAAGTGACTTTTTCCCCCCTCCAGTTTAATATGTACTGCTCTGCTGTTTTCATTTATGATTGATCATTATAAGTGTCTTGTGTGAACTATTGGAAAACAAATCATACTGACCAAAATAGCCATGGCTGAGAACACAGTGGCTGGGCAGTCAACAAGACCTGACAATATGACAATGTTTCAGGCTTGGGAACGCTCTGGACTGTTTCCTACTTTAGGTAACAGGCTCTGTCCCACGCTAAACTTGTCTTTCACGTGGGAATTGCTTTTGTCAAAGTGTGAACGAGTAAACAATACCATTTCCCCAGAATGCCAGTGTTATGGAGCCCCGAATGCTCTGAAAACAATTAGTAACCTGGAAGTTGTCAGCCAAAGGAAAGAATAATCAATTGTATCTTTTACCTATGGCTCTTGTGTAGGCGTCTTTGTTCATTATAAGTCAGTGTGTTCCTTCAGGAAACAGTGCGTTAGGACCCCACAGCTCGGGAGCCTCCATTTCTAGGAAAGCTCAAAAAGAAATAGAATGGTTGGGGGTGATTTTGAAAGCAAGATGAATTGGACACGCAGAATTTATCATTTCCTTTCCTGTAAAATTACAATTGCAATTTTCATGGAGAGAGGAAGGGTCTTTGTATTCACAGAAGATGATTTTAAGCACTTCCACGAGATGATTTTAAGGATGCTGTAATTGTTCACTGTGTAATTAATCCTTCCAGAGAGTTTCAAAAAGAAAAAAAAATTTTTTTTTAATTACTTACTTTTTTAAGTGCGGAGTAAGGGGAAGATAACAGGAAAAGGGAAAAGAAAGAGCCAGTGTGGAGAATGAGTGCGATGGAGTGGAGGGCATGAGGCTGGTTCCTCAGACCCCATTCCAATGGAGAACAGACACTGTATTCATCGGGCTGGCGGATCTCTGGGGCAGTAACACCGAAAAGTAAGAGAAGAGCCTGTTGGGAGCACTCTTTGGCTATTGATAACCGGCAGAAATATTGTATTAGTTCTGATTTTTTCAGTTTGAAGGGATCAGCTCCAATTAACTTTTGGGAAGCAGCTACCTATAGCCATCAAATAACTTAGGTTTAAAAATATGGGTTTGGTGTACTTTTCTTATTTAAAATGTCAAAAAGAGATTACTGTAAAGCATAAAGTGAAAATTAGATAAAAATGATTCCTTGGTTGATTGGTGATTTAGAAACTAGCCAAAAAAGAGAATTTTCTCATAATAGAATGTTTTTTCAGAAATGGGTACAAAGAAAAACATCATAATCTTGTATATCTCAGGCATGTTTCTGTAAACTTGTACTTAATTGAAAGTCCTATGTTAATTCTGCAGCCTTTCTGCTGTTTCTCTTGTCTGAAGTGTGTGTAGGACAGATAGAGCCCTTGGGAATTCTTCATGACATTTTTGTTAAAAGCAAATGTTCTCGTCTCCATAAGCATTGCTTTCCAATACACCTGCCAGGAAAGCACAATTCTGCCTGGATTGATGATGTTGCCACTTTCAGCTATGAAAATTATCTGGGGGCTGGAGGCCCTATATTCAGGCTTTCTTTTTATAATAAGGCCAGTGGGCAATGATAGATTATTTTAGCATTTTCAGTACTCAGGAAATAGCAAATGTGCTCAGAGAAACTATTGAAAGTATAACTCGGTAAACTGGGTCTGAGTTTTAATGAGATATGTCAAAGTTGGCTTGCCACTGTAAAAGACATTAAATAGTAAATGATACTATTATTTATTCTCTTCCGTATTTCACTGGCATGTCTAGGGTCTTTCCCATGTAAAAATTGTAATGATTAAGCATGTTACCAAATTTAAAGATTTTGATAGATGACTGCATTTTCCACCAGTAAAAGCAATTTGACATATTGCACTGAATTCAGACCCAGAAATATTCAAATGGCTCTGCTTGGGGGCAAGATAGATGAGGAAAGATGCACAGAAACAGGCAAACGGATCATTGCTATAGTTCATTCCACACAATGTTCGAAGCATTTAAAGATCAGAGCATTTCCTTCAGCATTCTTATTTGGCTTCAGATTTCATTTTGTATAAAATGAGAAAAGACTAATGATAAGCTATGGAAATCAAAATATAATGAGAAATCTGTTTCTTCTAACATAGTTACCCTACCATGTTATATATACTATATCAACATGTTTAGAAGTTGTATGATAATAGAGTTTTTGACCTGAGATCTCTAAGTTGCTTTAATGAATGCTAACCCTGAGAGTTTCCCTGCAGGAATAAGAGAAAGGTTTGGGGACTTGGCAGAACCCTGCAGGGACATGGAACCAAAGCCATGGCACTGTGTCATCTCTTATAGCTTGTAACCACTCCTAAGCTGCTCTCACAGTCTTAGTACAATAAGATGAGAAAATCAGAAATGGTCAGAGAAAGCTCATAATTGAAACCAGTGATGCAGAATGTGTAAGTTATGCCAAGACTCTTTTGATTTCTTCCAGAATTTGCTACAAGGAGGCAAAAGGATGACTTGGGAGGGTTTGGGAAAGACATTAGGAGTTGTCTTTATTCTTTTACCTTAAAAGCTTGAGTACCCACCTAACTAGAATGTATACACATCAGCAGGACTGACTACTTTATTAAATAGACACTGTGCTCATTGGGGCCTTGGGGGTACTGCTGTTCCTTTGTCAGATTTTAATGTTGTAATGTATTGCATCCTAATGTATTAAGTTCATTTTGTTGTACTATATGGGTTGGCATTTTATTAAAATAAATTGTATTGTATCATATTTGTATGTTTTAAGAGAAAATAATATAAAATACATTATTGTACTATTATATAGTGCAAAAACCACAAGTCTGTACCTCTGCCTCTTGAATGGATCCTTTGGTGGCTTGCATTTGGGAAGGGAACGGAGTAAAGAAATAATCAATAAAGCTTTCAAAGTTCAAGAAATTCTCCTGTTTGGTCTGCTGCCTTGCAACTCAGGTTACTGACAGCTGATTAACACAAACATGCCCTCACGAACACAGCCATACAAGCACATACAAACTCACAGTGACTCATCACCATCATGCTATACATCTACGGAAAATGTCAGTCCAAACCTATATCCAAAATCATGTGTTTTTTTTCTAGTTCCCAAAATATTATACAAAAATCCTTAGGTTTTAGAAATGCTTCTCTCAAAATAAAAACAAAAAAAAGAAAGAAAGAAGTTGGTCAGATAAAAAATCCTTGATATTAAAATCTAAAAATAAGAATTTAGTTCATGATTTTACTCTGTGTTCTAATGCATTCCAATGTAGTGTACCATCTTAATAAAGAGGAAGCAGTAGGTTAATCACAGGAGAGAAATTTAGGGAACAAATATGAATGAAACCTTATAGTCAAGTTTTGTTATTTATATATTTTAAATGTTGAGCTGCATATACAATAAAAAATAAAACTGATGAGTAATAATTCTCTTTCTTTATTCACTAGATCAGGAAGCACCATACCTCCTGCGAAACCTCAGTGATCACACAGTGGCTGTCAGCAGCTCCACTACTCTAGACTGTCCTGCTAACGGCATCCCTGAGCCTCAGATCACCTGGTTTAAAAACAACCACAAAATACAACAAGGACCTGGTAAGAGATGCCTTCCTTGTCTTTACTCTTCCTTGTTGTCCCCTTCTCCCCTTAATGTTCTCTATCCTCTCCCCCCAAGCCAGTATAGCTAGAACCACCTGCTGATGGAGCTGCAAGAAACTGGGCTCTGGTTCATACTTATATCAACTTCCAATGGGGACTATTTGAGCCAGGTCCTAAGAAGACCACATTTCTAACCTGATGGCATCTGCTTTAAACAGTGCATTCAGAAAGAAATGCTAAGAGCCACTCAGGAAAGCTTCTAGTTCACCATGACAGCAGGAAAGTGTTGTGAGGATTAGTTCCTTGGCTTGAGGGATAGCAGAGCTTTGAACACTTAGCATAGATAAAGTTCAGAGTGGATTTATAATCTTTTAAATTCACTTATACCAATTTTAATGATTTGGTAAAAAGAAGAATATTTTAAATGATATTTTATAATACTGGTAAATAAAATCTAAACTAATGGTCATTAGTTCATTTTCCTTTAACAAGAAATATATTTTAAAGCAACTAAACTTAAATCAGAAAGTATAAACACTATCTATTGCTTGCCTCATAATTCTATGGTTAAATAAATTTAAAATAAACTTATTTATAATTCTGATTAATAATAACATTTATATTAAAAATAATTTGCCATTTATTTGCAATACCCCAACAACCTAAATCAAAGAACTGGCAATATGAAGTGGTCCTAAAATGTGAGTCTTCTATTCAAAGTCTCCATTTGAATTTAATGCACAGAAAGGATTGTGGTATAAAGACCTTTCTTTCACCCTACTCCTCTAATCAGTCACCAGGTTGAGCAGGTTAAACCTCCTAAGTACTAAATATTTCTCAAGTCCATCCTTTCCTCTGCTTTCCTATTATTATTCTCTTGGTTCGGGCCCATAGCTATCCTCTCAACATCTTCTGCGCTGTCCTAACTGGTCCCCTTAGCTCTCTTTTCTCTCTTTGTATCTATTTTCCACACAGCTGTATAAAATGCAACTGGGAACATATCACTTCCCTTTTCAAGTGTTCCATTGGCTCTTCATCACAGGACCAAGTTCAAGCATCTGACAGCAAAGGCCCTCAACAACTGCCCTGACTACCCCTACAACCCTATACTCACCTTAAACTTTATATTCCAGCAAGTGCCAAACTCTCAGAGACCACTGAGAACTCCCGGAGGCCACTGCACACTGCGCACACACATGATGCCACTTCATGTGGCCCCTGTCTTCCTGTCTTCCCTTCACCTAATACCTACACATCCCTAAGTCCCAGACTGGGTGTTCACCCTCCAGAAAGCCTTACTTGTCTCCGAAAAGAAGAGACAGGTCCTCCATGAGGCTATTATTTATGAAAGTTTGATTCTCTCTTCCTAAGTTGTATAATCATCAGTTCATATGTCTTTACTATCTTTGCATAATCCGATTGCCCTCTTACTCTATTGTGATGTCTTTTCTGGGTATACTCCCTTATTATCTGTGCATCATCATATCATGTCTTCATCCTGAAGGCAGTTAGTGTAGCTTTGTCTTATTTGCATCTTATTTGTCTCTTTATCCTCAAAACCTGCCATAGTGCTTGGTAATCAAT
This sequence comes from Pipistrellus hanaki, assembly GCF_964339955.1. NCBI lineage: Eukaryota > Metazoa > Chordata > Mammalia > Chiroptera > Vespertilionidae > Pipistrellus > Pipistrellus hanaki. The sequence continues at coordinate 100,738,871 of NC_140505.1, forward strand.
AAATGTTTCATGAATGAATGAATGAATGATTGATTTCCAGAAAACCTTAGCAAGTTCACCTCATAGCACAAATGCCTATACTTGGTCAGGGGGAAAAGGGCCATGTCATAGAACTCTTAAAGCTAAAGGGAGCTTTGGAATATCTTTAGCCTCATTTGTAAGATGTGTAGTTTCATAGAAAACTAATCCCTTGAGGTATTCTATCAAAATAAAAAGATGAATAAATAAATAGCTTGCGTAACCATATCTATAAATAATGTCTTCCCCTTAGAGATTCAGTATTCACACCAGTATGTTAAACACCCAAAGACGTCCTGAACTAAAAAAATCAGGTAAACTATGGTTTCAAGTTCTGTATTCCCCAACTTTCTCAGTCACAAAATGCTCTTCATGAAATGCTAATGTAAGATGCTGGGTGATTTTTTGAAAAAAGTAAATTTGACTTAAGTTCTGTTTTCATACTTTGGATATAAGTTAAAGAATTAGAGTTGGCCAATTTTGAAAGCTTAAGGGTATTCTAGGACTAGAAGATGAACAAGGCAAGATAATGAACAAGGCAAGCTAAGGCAATTACTACAAATAGAAAAAGGTTATGAGGTGTTAGGGAGGTTTGAGTCTTAACATTGTCCTCATGGGTCAGAGAATTTGGGCAACTCATCCTTTAATCTCTGAGCCTCTATTTCCTTATTTATAGAATTGGGATAATACTGACCACACAGGCATGTGGTGAGGCTTAAATGAGTTAATATGATTCAGCTGGCACACTATTATGACTTAGTAAATGCTATCTCTGACCCACATCACTTATATAGAATAATTTCAATGAACTGTCAAATGTTAAACAGCTCTAAATCCAATAAAGGTAACTTCCTCCCAGTTTTCTTTGATCTTCTGAGGTCCAAAAGAAAAATATGTAAAGAGTCTTATAGAAATTCTTATATAAAATATTTTCTGAATGTTATTCTAATATGCTATTATTAGAATTTATTGAGTTCAACTATACTAAGTTGTCTATTTTATCTCCCTTCCCCCTTTTTTACCCTTTAAAACTACTACAGCTCTTTGGAAAGAGATGTCTTAATTTTCTGAAGATAATCTCTTATGTGCATATAGTATTTAAAAAGTTTTATATGTAATTTTCCTATCTGGGGCAGTGAATTCAACAGCCAATGCAATACACTCTGTGACTATCACACTTATGTTCATGCATGTAGATATCTTCAGATATACCAATTATTTTATGCTTTTTTCTTTTTACAAACCTCTGAGTAAAGATTACTGGTAATCAAAGTGATCATCCTTGACTCACTGGTTGTTCCAAAGCTGAGATGGAAAAACATTGAGATCACAGCCTGAAAAAGACTGAAAACTACTCCGTAATATATTAAGTCTTTGGAAAGCTGGACTGAGTTTAAAAGCTCTGAAAATAAACTACATTCTTTAGAGACTTGAGAGGCATCTTTTGTATTAAGCCTGGCAACTCAAGAATGTATATACTGACAGTATTTTAGTGACCTTAGATCACTGATAGAATTGGGCCCATTATCACATTATTTGTTAAATGGCAACTCACTCTATTCCAAAGAAAACAGGAGAGAGGAAGCAGGGCACACATGAGAGCTCACGCTCTAGAGCCACATTTCCCGTCAGGAAAACCTTGCAGTGGGGCACAGCCATTCTATAGAAGAAATGCAATTTTAAGAAAGTGTTATGAAAGCTGAGTAGTATAGTCTTGGGCCAAAGGGCATCAAACAGAAGCAAAAGAGATGCTCAGCACACAGGCTCAGGAAAGCATGTGCACAGGGGACATGAGGCGAGTCCGCCAGGGCACCCCAGATGGAAGGACTCAGGCTCTCTGGAAGCTGTGCTGCTGGAGCTCACGGAGCGCGCTCTGCTGCCAGCCTGGCAGCTCCAGCCCAAGTTCAGGCTCTCTGGGCCTTTCCCACTCACCCCTGCTCCCACACAAGTCAGTCTCTCCCTCTCCTTTTTCCACTTCACTTCGGGCCAAAGGCTGTCTCCATTAGGGACCCTTCTTTTCCACTCCTCTTCTCTGCGGTCTGGGTTTAGTTTCAGTTCCTGTCACGGAGCACATCACCCAGTTGTTCTCTTGTCTTATGTGTGCTTATTTTTAAATATATATATATTTTTTTTATTGATTTCAGAGAGGAAAGGAGAGGGAAAGAGAGGTAGAAACATCAATGATGAGAAAGAATCATCAATTGGCTGCCTCCTGACCCCCGCACTGGGGTCAACCCCGCAACCTTGGCATGTGCCCTGACCAGGAATCAAACCATGACCTGGCTCATAGGTCAATGCTCAACCACTGAGCCACGCTGGCCGAGCTATGTGTGCTCATTTTTAAAACCTTTGTAGTTAGCTATAATATCTTAATACATCTTCATTGAATAAATAATAAAGATTGATTGAGCATTCACCAGATAAACTGTTAGGAGTTTTACAAATATCTCATTTAATTTCACAAGTGTCATCTGAGGTGGGTAATATTATTAGATGCATTTCACAGTCTGTTTTAATTTAGCAAGCGCTTGTCAGGTACCTTGTTCCATTCCGAGCACTTTATTAATACTATTTGTTTGCTCCTCAAAACAATTCTATGAAGTTTGCTAAATTATTATGCCTGATTTACAGACCAAAGGATGAGGGAGTGGAGACAGGAGGAATAAAAGGCTCCAAATCATAGAGTTAGTGGGTGAGTGACCAAGGCTCCTGCCAGAAGCGTGGCTGTGGGCTGTGCACGCACCCGGGGGCTGTGCAGCTCAGCAACGCCTCACAGCTCTCAGGAAGGACAGACAGGTACTAGTTTTAAATGACCGTGTGTATTTAAAACAATGAACATCTTCTCGTTTCACCCCTTAAAGACTGAGCTTCCTAAAGACTACAGTTTAATTTTTAAGTTTACTAATTTTTTAAAAATATTTAGAGTGTTTTTTAAAGCTTGGGCATGCCATATATAAGGTTAAAAAATCATTTTGAACCCAAATCTAATTACTTTTCAGTTTTAAAAGATCCAAAATGCATTCCATATTAGCCCAACACTCTTCTACTCATTCAACAAGCATTAATATGACAGAGATTTTGTATCTGGTGCTGTGCCAGGCTTGGAGAATACAGCAGTGAACAGGAAAACTAAAATCTACCCTGACCAGTGCACTCAATGGTTAGAGCATTGGCCCACACTCTGAAGGGTCATGGGCTCTATTGCTGGTCAAGGGCATGGACCTGGATTGCAGGTTTGGTCCCAGCCCGTCGGCGCATGTGCAGGAGGCAACTAATCAATGTGTCTCACATCAATGTTTGACTCTCTCTCTTCCTCCTTTCCTTCCTTCTACTTTCTCTGAAAAAGTCAATGGAAAAAATACCTTTGAGTGAAGATTAATAAAACAAACAAACAAACAAACAAAATACTAAAATCTGAATAACATAATATCTAAAGTAATTAATTCGTGGGTTTAAATGCATGCAGCTTCTTCAAGAGCAACCTTGTGTGTTCTAACTTATTCCTTATCATCATGTCAATTGGGCACCAGATTTAATGAGTCTAAAAATGGAATAAAGTGAATTAACAAATGGACAATAGAAATAATTATGGCTCAATCACAGGATTAAAATACAGAGAATGGGCCAAGGCCAGGTTAGAGAACTGTCCCAATACTCTAAGGTTTCGGGTTCAATCCTTAGTCAGGGCACATACAATAATCAACCAATGAATGCATAAATAAATGGAACAACAACAATATATATATATATATATATATATATATATATATATATATATCTTAAAATAAATAATATTTTCTTGAAAATAAAGAGAATGGCAAAGAGTTGAAGAGGAAACAAGAGAAAATATGCAAGAAGAAATAAAGGCAGGAGAACCTCCACATTAAAACTGAGTAAAGAAGCAACTGGTAACTATTAAGTGGGACTAATGAGTTGCAAATAGTTGAATAAGGAAGGTAATTTGAATAATATTTACTTTGAAGAGGCAGGTGAAAAGAGAATGGACCAGCTAACATAAGTACAGCATAATGGACTGGGGATAAAAAATAAAAAGTGTAGTCTGAAAGGACCAATACCAAAAAGCACCACACAGAGCTCTAATTGGAGATAAATTCTATGTGACAGTGGCTGCTTTGAGTATGATTTGATTCTTAGGGGTATAGAGGCAGCAAAGCTCTTTTAAGAAACATGTAAAAGGCATGCATCCAGACTTGGAACAATGGGATGAGGTTGTGGGTTCAATTCCTGGTCTGGGCACACACAAGAATGAATGAATCCCTTGTCTTCATTACTACTCCAGCCACCTACCCAAGGGACCAACAGTTCCTTCAACAATCGCCTTTCTACATCATACTGCACAATTTCTCCAATGAGGCCCTATGTTTAAAAGACATATTGTATGAGCAAGGTATGCTGTTGGCACCTTCCTTCAGAGTTGGCCCTGTGAGGAGTCAAGATATGTTTGCAAAGCGGGTAAAGACCTATCTAGCCTGGGTTTACACTGACACAGAATGAACAATCTCACAAACGACTGTGCAGAGAAAACTGGGTTCCTGAAAAAGTTATTAAAATGGTGAACCAAATAACAAACTCTCCTCTGAAAATATTTAAGAGAACAGAAGGCAGTATTGACCTGCAATGTTTTTAGTCAATCCTGCCTGAACCCCCCAAAACTCATCAAACTATTGCTTAAACTAAATTTCTGTGACAGCAAAACATTTTCAGAATACTTTAAAGCAGTAAGGCTGGAACAAGAAAGAGTTTGGAAAGAATAAGTTCTGTCTGAAGTAGACTGTGGACATTGACTTAGTTACTGAGTCTGCTGTCTGTTGATATAGCTCTAGATCACATGTGTCAAACACAAGGCCCGCGGGCCAAATCCAGCCCGCCAGGCCTTGCAGTGTGGCCCGCACCGCGCTGTCATCACTGCACTCCGCTGTCAGTTTATGACATTGTCAGTTTATGACTGTTCAGTAAACCATTCGGCCCGCGATTTAGGCTGGATTTTAGATTTTGGCCCCTTCTCTGATTGAGTTCGACACCCCTACTCTAGATCCTGAGGACTCAGTAATGAATAAGGCAGTTATTGCTCTCCAAGAGCTCACAGTGAAGTGGGCAAGTAAGAAAGTAAGTTTACTACGAAATGGTAAGTGCCAGAGCAGAGGCATGCACAAGGTGGTATGAGAGGAACAGAAAAGAGGCCAAAGAGCATCAGAAGGTGCCCTGCCGTTGTGGCTGAGTGGTTAAGGTGATGGTTTGATTCCAGGTCAGGGCACATACCCGGGTTGCAGGCTCAATTGTCAGTAAGGAAAGTGCAAGAGACAACCAAATGATGATTGTCTCTCATCATGGATGGTTCTATCTCTCCTTCTCCTTCCTCTCTCTAAAATCAATAAAAACATTAAAAAAAAAAAAAAAAAAACAGCATCAGAAGATACTTTCCAGAGCAAATCAAGTGGCCAGGTCAAGAAAGTAACGTGCAAAGTTGCCAAGGCTTATCATGAACTGTCAATAGATTAGTATAGTTCACACCAGTTACATTTAGGGATATAGCAGGGACAGAAATTAGAGGTCTCTGCCTAATGAAAACATAGCAGCAGATCACCATGTATAACCTCTAAGTCAAAGTTGTGTCTAATCTACCTAGAAGAAGAAAGGATCATGCCATACCAAACATCAAAATACATTCTCAAGATATCAACCAAAACCAGTTTGGCTCAGTGGTAGAGCGTCGGTTCTGAAGGATCCCAGGTTCGATTCAGGTCAAGGGCATGTACATTGGTTGTGGGCACATCCCCGGTAAGGGGTGTGCTGGAGGCAGCTGGTTGATGTTTCTCTCTCATTGACGTTTCTAGCTCTCTATCTCTCTCCCTTCCTCTCTGTAAAAAATCAATAAAATATATATTTTTTTAAAAGAAATCATAACTTGTACGGGATAGATAAAGAGGTCATTGTGAACAAATAAAGATCCTAAAAACAACACATACAAATATATGGAAACTTACCATCTGACAGTACTGACACCAAAACTCAGTGAGAAGAGAATAAATTATTGAATAAATTATCCTGGGATAATTGGCTATTTACATGGTAAAAATCAGATTTCTACCTCAAACCTAACACATACGCCCTTTTCACACAAACACACACACACACACACACACACACACACACACACACACACAAAATGAATAAATAAATAAATCCAGGTGAATTAAAGACCTAAGTGAGAAAAGACAAAAATCTAAGTAGATCTTTCAAGCAGAATTTTCTTTAATTTTTAAAAGAAAGCCTATTAGGAGAATACTTCATATCAGAGTAGAAAAAGAAATTTTTAAACAAGTAATAGAAAGCACAAGGATAATAGAAAATATTGATAAATTTTACTATGTTGTCATTTTAAAGGCTTTTGTATTAAAATTTCACCATAAAGAAAGTTTAAAACTATTCATGGAATGGGGAAAACTTAACTTATTTAACCAACAAAACATCAGTATCCAAAACATATTTAATACAACTAAAATCATTGAGAAAAAGACAAATAGGTTAATAGAAATATGGGCAAAAGACATATTGTGTGTTCAGGCAATTCACAGGAAAAGAAGCCTGAATGGACAGCAAAAATGGAAAAAGATATCCCATCTAACTAGTAATCAGAGAAATGTAAATGCCATTTCACACCCATCATTTTGCCAGCAATTAAAACATCAGGAATTTCAGATAGCAGATTAGAGGGACACTGCACTCAGCTCTTCCCATGACTACATCAAAGTTACTGAATTACAGAACCATCAACCTGGATAACCATCTGAAGACTAGCTGAAGAGACATCCTATAACTAAGGATATAAAGAAGCAACATGGAGAAAGAGGGGAGGAGATGCACAACTAGCTGGCCCCACACCCATGCTGCAGTTGAGAATCCTGAGGGTTTTCTCAGATGCAGAGGTACATCCTGGAGGGGGAAGGTCTCAGCCCCAGGTCAAGCACTCCAGCTGACACACCAGTTTTGGGAAAAGGAGCTCACTTGGTTGAGAAAATCAGCAGGGATTCTGTCCTTTGAGCTAGCCAAAAGGCTGCTGGAAACTCAGGTGCCCTCTTAAAGGGCCAGCACACAAACTCTCTTACAGGCACTCACCTTAGGTTCTGGTGGAAGGATAGTGGCTCACGGGCGCCAGAGTCAAAGGGAGAAAAGTTGAGTAGTGTGGCTTTGGGGCAAGGGCTGGAGAGATGGCCACTAATGTCCCCGTGTTAAGCCCTCTCTCCACACAACCAGATCTGAATCTGCATTAGCCTGTGAACTCCACTGTGAACCTTCTCCCTGATTACTTCCTGAGACCCCACCCCACCACCAAGGTCTGCAAGCCCCAGGCAGTGGCAGCTGACCTTGGTGTACCCTTAGATCTTTTCTGAGTAGCTCACACCTAGCACTGACACCAAATCTGAATGTAGTTATTGATGAACACCACTTCCCCCACCGTGGGAACTCCCTGAGACCGTGCCTTCCCCAGCCCAGGGCTCTTTCAGCAACAGAGCCTTATGGGTAGCCAGCAGGTAGTGGCAGGTCTCAGAGTGCCTTGGGTCTTTTACTGCCCTGTTCCTGGCCCAGTACTGGTTGCAGCCAGTCTCAGATCACAGCATGGCCCCTCCCACACACATCAGGCCTAACACAGGCAGCTACCAACCTCAGATCACTTTGTAGCTACTAACAGATAGCTTTGGACCTGTCACAAGCAGCATCTGAGGTTGATCTCCTCCCGAGTCCTTCCCAAGAGGCCCCAGAACCAACATACCCAGGTGCCAGCTTCAAAACAGAAAACCACCTAATTAGCTTCATATAAGGGGCACACCAGAAGAGAGGTCTCAGCTGGGGCACATCCTGCTCTGTGGAGTCAGCCCATGACAGCAGCTTGTACATTATGATTATGGCCAATCCTCACAGCCAGCAAGCCTGAGGATGCCACTCACTGATGTGCCAATAGAAATCAAGATGAAATTACAACAGAAGGGAACACAAGGGACCTTCCTGGAGCACTCAGCTCAGGCTGTGCCACTGGGCCTCAGAGGACACCTATTACATAAGGCCACCCTGCCAAGACTTAGAGACATAGAATATCTACCTAATACATAGAAACAAACAGAGAGACAGGTAAAATGAGGAGACAAAGAAATGTGTCCCATATGAAAGACAGACAGACAGAGAGAGAGAGAGAGAGAGAGAGAGAGAGAGAGAGAGAGAGAGAGAGAATTCTCCAGAAAAAGAACTAAATGACATGGAAGCAAGTAATCTACCAGACACAGAATTCAAAACACTGGTTAAAAGGATGCTCAAGGAACTTAAAGAAAAATATATAAACTTGGTAAGAACATCAACAAAGAGATAGTAAGCATAAAAAAAGGACACTTAAGCCATAAGAAAGAATAAATCAAAAATGAATAATAAAATAACTAAACTGAAGAATATATCCTAAAAAACTCAAAACACCAATCAGAAAGAATATATGCACCCCTATGTTCATAGCAGCGCTATTTAAAATAGCTAAGATCCACAGTAGATGAGTGGATAAAAATGCAATGGTACATTTACAGGATGGAATACTATCAGCTGTGAAAAATAAAGATCTCTTACCCTTTGAGACAGCATGGAGGGACCTGGAGAGTATTATGCTAAGTGAAACAAGCCAAATCAAGTATCACATGATCTCACTTATATGTGGAATGTAGTGAACAAAACAAACTGATGTACAAAATAAGTCCAGAGGCATAGAAGCATGGTACAGACTGACAGAACTCAGAAGGAAGGGTAAGTGGGAAGAGATTAAGCAAAGAATTTAAAGACATATATGCATAGCCCATGGACACAGACAATAATGTGATGAAGGCCTGGGGGGTGGGGGAGAACCAGATGGATTGAGGCAATGGGAGAAAAATGGCAGAGACCTGTAACACTCTCAACAATGAAGATGAATAAGTAAATAAGTAAATAAGTAAATAAGTAAATAAATAAGAATACACTGGAAGGACTTAACAGCAGATTAGATTCAGCAGAGAATCAAGTCAATGATTTGGAAGACAAGGTAGCAGAAAACAATCAGAACAGCAAAAAGAGAGATTCCTGGGAGAATCCAAGATGGCTGCACAGGTAAACACCTAGCCGCAGCCGCACACAACAAATTCAATAAAATACAACTAAAATATAAAATGGACATTACCCAGAACTACAGGAAAGTCAACAGACTGGAAATTCTACAACGAGAAGCAAGGAGAAAACCAGAAGGAAGAGCGCAGGAGCTGTAAAAGCCTAAGGTACGGAGACACGTGGCGCGAGCGTAGAGAACGGAGCCGGAGAGGAGGGGCAGCTGAGTGCCTGGCTGGTGTTCCCTAGCAGGAAGGAGATAAAAGCTCCGACTGTGATGAACCCCAGACCCGACAGCGCTAAACCCCAGTTCTAGGCCAGACCCTGGGGACCCAGGCTCAAACAGAGGGAGCCAGGACTATGAGGCTGAATCCCAGGGGAGCAGCGAAAGGCAGAGACCCCGGAGGCTTGCACATTGCGTGCAGAGAAGGGACTGTTGGCTGTGCTGCTAGATTGCTCTGGCAGGAAGTAGACAAAGGCTCCGGACTGTGCTGGGCCCCAGTTCCGACTGCTCTGAACCCCAGTTCTAGGCCAGACCCTGGGGACACAGGCTCATCCATAGGGAGCTGGGCTGTAAGGCGGAACCCCAGGGGAGCGGTGAAAGGAGGTCCCAGAGGAGCGCACATTGCGCGCAGAGAAGTGACTGTTGGCTGTGCTGAGGGATTGTCCTGGCGGGAAGGAGACAAAAGCTCCAGACTGCTCTGAATGCCACCTCCAACCCCATTTCCAAATAAACTGAACCCCAGTGCCGGGCTCATTGGGGAAGAGCCTAGACTGTTTGGTAGCAGGCAAAAATCGAGGGCACCTTTCTCTCAGAGGTGCTTGCAGCAAGTACTGAAGGACCCTGAAAAATACTGAGACTCAGGAGCCTCATAGGGCATGGCTTATGGAAGCCAAGGCTGTAGGCTCCACCCTGAAACTCTGCCCCATCAAGGAAGCTGCGAAAATGCCCAGACAAGAAAATAGATCACAAATGAAAGAAATTGAGGACAAAAAGTGACTGGATATAGAGTTCAAATCTACGCTTATAAGGTTTTTCAAGAATTTCCTAGAAAAGGTCGATAAGACCTATGAGGAGATGAAAAGGGACCAACTAGAATTAATAAGGAATCAACAAGAAATAATAAGATATCAACAAGAAATAAAGAATACATTGTTTGAAATAAAAAATATTATACAGAGTCCTGAAAACAGAATGGAAGATCACAAGAATCAAGTCAAAGATTTGGAACATGAAGAGCCAGAAGACACTCCTCTGCAGATGCAAGAAGGCAAGAGAATCCAGAAAATTGAAGATAATGTAAGAAACCTCTGGGACAACTTCAAGCAAACCAACATCAGAATTATGGGGGTCCCAGAAGATGAGAGAGAGAGCAAGATATCGAAAACATACTGAAAGAAATAGTGACAGAAAACTTCCCCCACCTGGTGAAAGAATTAGACTTACAAGTCCAGGAAGCGCACAGAACTCCAAACAAAATGAACCAAAGAAGACCACACCAAGACACATCATAATTAAAATTCCAAGAGCAAAAGACAAAGAGAGAATATTTAAAGCAGCAAGAGTAAAGGAGGTAGTTACCTATAAAGGAGCACCTATACGGTTGTCAGCTGATTTCTCAACAGAAACCATGCAGGCCAGACGGGAATGGCAAGAAATATTCAAGGTGATGAATAGTAAGAACCTACAGCCAAAAATACTCTACCCAGAAAATCTATCACTCAGAATCGAAGGCCAGATAAAGAGCTTCACTAATAAAAAAAAGCTAAAGGAGTTCATCACCACCAAACCAGAATTATATGAATTGCTGAGGGGGTTCTTTTGGAAGAGAAAGTAAATAAAGATAAAAACTATGAACAACAAATACGTAACTATCAACAAGTCAATCTAAAAACCAAGGGAATTAAAGAAAAATATGATGAACAATATTAACTGGTGAATATAATAGAATCAAAGGTATGGAAGGGGAGTGAACTGACGATTCTTGGGGAAAAAGGGAGAGGGGGATGTGGGAAGAGACTGAACATAAACTGTGCACCTATGGATGAGGCCAATGGGGGGTGGGGAAAGGGCAGAGGATGGGGTGGGAACCTGGTGGAGGAGAGCAATGGAGGGGGTGGGGGGAGAGGAACATTTGTAATAATATGAACAATAAAGATTTATTTTAAAAAAAAAAAAAAAAAGAACAGCAAAAAGAAAAAATAATTTAAAATTTGACAATAGCCTAAGGGATTTCTGGGACAACATCAAAAGTAACAATATTGGCATCATAGGGACACCAAAAGGAGAAGAGAGAGAGCAAGGGATTAAAAATCTATTTAAAGAAATAACGACTGAAAATTTCCTTAACCTAGCAAAGGACAAAGACATACAAGTCCAGGAAGCACAGTCCAAATCAAGATAAACCCAAAGAGACCCACACTGAGACACATCATAATTAAAATTGCAAAGGTGAAAGACAAAGAGAGAATCTTAAAAGCAGCAAGAGAAAAACAGTTATTTACCTATAGGAGAGCTTCCAAAAGACTGTCAGCTGATTTCTCAACAGAAACTTTTCAGGCTAGAAGGATTAGCGTGAAATATTCAAAGTGATGAAAAGCAATCAAGATGAAAAGCAATAACACACCAAGGTTATTCATTTAAAATTGAAGGAGTGGTAAAGAGCTTCCCAGGCTAAATGAGTTCATCCCCACCAAATCAGCATCACAAGAAATGTTAAAGGAACTTATTTAAGAAGAAAAAATAAATAAAAAGGAACATAAATATGAATAATAAAATATCAATAACAGCATTCCTATAAATAATTACTTTGAATGTGAATGGATTTACTGCTCCAATCAGGGAGCATGGATTAGAAAATAAAACCCATATATATATGCTGTCTACAAGAGATGCACTTCAGATCAAAACACACATGCAGACTGAACATAAAGGGATGGAAAAATATATTTCATCCAAATGGAAATATTTAAAAAGCTGGTGTAGCAATACTTACATGAGACAAAATTAGACTTTAAAACAAAGGCTATAATAATAGATAAAGGACTTTATATAATGGCAAAGTGATCAATCCAACAAGAGGATATAATACTTGTAAACAGTTATGCACCCAACATAGGACCACCTAAGTATATAAAGCAGATAGTGATGGAAATAAAGGGAGAGATCTACAGTAATAGTGTCATAGTAGGGGACTTTAACTCCTATTGACAACAATGAATAGATTTTTCAGACAGAAAGCCAATAGGACAACAGTGGCTTTAAATGACACATTAGACCAGATGAATTTAATTTACATGTTCAGAGCATTCCACCCCAAAGCATTAGAATATACATTCTTTTCAAGTGCACATGGAACATTTCCCAGACAGACATGTTAAGCAAAAAAAAAGCCTCTATAAATTTAAGAAAATTGAAATAATCCCAAGACAATGATATGAAACTAAAAATCAATTACAAGAAAAAACTGAAAAACACACAAACACATGGAGACTAAATAACATGCTACTAACATACTCAATGTGAAATAGCTAAAAGTGTTTTCCTTGAGGAACAAGATAGCATTGTCCACTTTCACCACTTTTATTCAATACTAGGCACCTTTTGCAGGAATATTCCTGCAAGACTTCCGGTGGGCTTCCCTCCTGTCACCCCCACCTCTCCCACCCGCCCACCTTTCCAGCTGTGGCGGGTAGGGAGGGGAAGGGTGGAATGAGGGGGGCACACCCCCACCTCTCCCACTGAGTCGGGTAGGGAGGGGCAGGCAGGATGGGTGGGACACGCCCTGCCCATCCAGCCCAACCCACCGTGTCTGCAGCCACATCCGCACCATCTCAGAGGCGCACCATGGCCCAGAGGTGGCGGCACCGGGCACAGCTAGGATCACTGCAGTGGTGGTGGCAGTGCATGAGACAGTGGTGGGAGGTGGTTGCGGGCATGGTGGGGCGGATGGGACAGGCAGGGCATGCCCCACCCATCTCACCTGCCCCGCCCTACTCAGTGGGAGAGGTAGACTGATGGGAGAGGTGGGGGTGTGCCCCACCCATCCCATCCTGCCCCGCCCACCCGACCCAACGCTCCTGCCACCCCTGCTGCATCCCTCTGTGGCAGCGCCTGCCACCTCTGTGCACCTCGCCCCGCCCGCCCCACATACCCTGCTTTCCCTCCAGCAGTTGCAGCCACCTTGCTTTCCACTTTCCCTCCCTCTTCCTTCTATTATGTCTTCAGTCTTCACTCCTCCCTCCCTCTGCATATACAAATTAACCACCATCTTTGTTGGTTTAATTTGCATGCTCGCTCTGATTGGCTGGTGGGCGTGGCTTGTGTAGTGGACTGATGGTTAATTTGCATATTACTCTATTATTAGGTAGGATAGTATTAGAAAGCTAGCTATAGCAATCAGACAAGAAAAAATAAAAGGCATCCAAATGGGAAAGGAGAAATAAAACTGATTCCACCAAAAAGCTATTCAAACTGATAAATTCAGTAAAGTAGCAGGCAAAATTAATATTTAGAACTCAATGGAATTTTGTTGTTGTTAACATTGATTTTTTTTTATTATTATTTTTTTTAGAATAGAAAGGAGGCAGAGAGAGAGAAGAGGGTGGGAGAGAGAGAGAGAACATCTATGTGAGAGAGACACATTTACTGGTTGCCTCCTGCACTGATTGCCTCCTGCATGCACCCCAACCAGGGTCAGGGATGAAACCTGCAACCCAGGTACATGCTCTTAACCAGGAATGGAACCCATGACCCTTCAGTACATGGGCAGATGCTCTAACCACTGAACCATACTAACCAAGGAAAATAGGTGGATTTTTTTTTTTACATTGTAGAAAACATCTTTATTTAATAAAGCTGTCAAAGATTTTCATCCTTATACAATTGAAACAATATAAAATTTCATGACTAATAGACAAAATTTTTCTTATGGTTGCAAAAGTTTTTTGTTTATTAAAGTATTAGAGTCCCAGTGCATGAAATTTGTGCATCAGAGAAATGAAAATTAAAACCATAATCACTTCACATCTGTCAGAATAATTATCATCAATAAACCAAAAAAGAAGTGTTGGCAAAGATGTGGAAAAAAGAAAACTCCTACTGTTGGTGGGATTATTAATTGGTGCAGCCACAATGGAAAACGGTATGATGATTCCTCAAAAAATTAAAAACATCCCAGCTGGTGTGGCTCAGTGGTTGAGCATCCACCTATGAACCAGGAGGTCATGGTTTGATTCCTGGGTTGCAGGCTAGATTCCCTGTATATGGCACGCAGGAGGCAGCCAATTAATGATTCTCTGTCATCATTGATGTTTCTATCTCTCTCTCCCTCTTCCTGCCTCTCTGAAATCAATAAAAAATATTTTTATAAAAATAAATAACCAAATAAATAAATAAAACCACCTTCTGACTCAGAAATTGAACTTCCGAGTATATAGCCAAAGAAATCCAAAACATGAATCTGAAAAGATATATGCATCCTTATGGTCAATAATTGCAGCATTATTTACAATAACTAAGATATGGAAGCAACCAAAGTGCTCCTCAACAGAACAGTGGGTAAAGAAGGCACTATACATATATCTGATGGAATATTACTCAGCCATAAAAAAAAGAAATCTTACCATTTGCAACAACATGGATGGACCTAGAGTGTATTATGCTAAGTGAATTAAGTCAAACAGAAAAAGAAAAATACCATATGATTTCACTTATACATGAAATCTAAAGAACAAAATAAATGAACACACAAAACAGACTGACAGATACAGAGAACAAATTGAGGGTTGCCAAATGGGAGAGGTGTGGAGGGGATTTGTGAAAAGGTAGAGATTAGGAAGTACAAATTGGTAATTACAGAAAAATCATGGGGATGTAGAGTACTCAAAGTACAGCATAGGGAATATAGCCAATAACCCTATAAAATAAAGATGTAATATGCAAATGGTTGTTACACCGTGAAGCATAACTACTAACCCAGTCACTGTCCAGCAGGAGGGTGGGGCAGCAAGCTACAAGCGGGTGGTGGAGAGCTACAGGAGGGGGCAGGACAGTAAGCTATGAAGGGGGGCAGGGGAGCTACAGGAGGGCAGGGCAGCAGGTGGAGAGCTACTGGAGGGCAGCAGTGAGCTACTGGCAAGCTACTGGCACACAGATTAGTGAGCAAGGCTACTAGTATTGTAATAACTTTGTATGGTGCCAGATGGATACTAGAATCATTGGGGGGATCATTTTATAAATTATATAATTGACTAACCACTATGCTGCACATCTGAAACTAATAGAAAATAATGTTAGCTCAAACTGTTTTTGGCTTAATGGATAGAGTGTTGGCCTGTAAACCAAAGAGTTCTGGGTTTGATTCTGGTTATGGGTACATACCTTGATTCCAGGCTTCAACCTGGTCAGGGCAGGTGCAGGTGGCAACCAATTGATGTGTTTCTCTCACATCAATATTTCTCTCTGTCTTTCCCTCTCTCTTCCATTCTCTCTAAAATCAATGAAAAAATATCCTTAAGTAAGGATTAAATAAATAAATAAATAAATAATATTTAATGTCAACTCTAACTGAAAAAATATAATTAAAATAAATAAAAATAAATTTACAGGAGGCATCTCCAATATATATATTATTAATTACAAATAAATTATTTATAATTTACTTACAGATATCTGTACAATTATGAAAATGTTATTTATGTAAATGTTTTTGTTTTTAAAAAATATGATAACAACTATTATTGGTAAGTATGTGGGGAAATGGAAGCTCTTCTCACTGCTGGTTAAACTGTACACTGGTATCTTTTGGAACAGCATTGTGATAGTTGGTGAAATTGGAAGTGGGATAACTTGTAACCCAGCCCTGGGAGATGTGCAAACTCCGTACACAGAGCTGTGTCCACTGTGCACTGTAGCCTTCTTTGTAGTAGCAAAAAAGTAAAAACAACCTATTCATTCTATAGCAAAGAGGTAATTTTTTTTAAATCTGTGGCTTTTTTTATACAATGGGATATTATACAGTTAAAAATGAACTCCAGCTACATGTGTCAGCAAGAGAGAATATTAAAACATTGTTGAATAGGGAAAAAAAGGTTGAAAAATTATACATGATGTATGATTCAACTTATTTAGAATTTTGAAACCCATAAACCAATATTACATACTTTATAAAGATACAAACCCTATGTAGAAAATACAGTTATAAGAATGGCGTGCACCAACTCCAGGATATTGGTGCCTCTGGACAGAATGGGAAAAGGAAGGAATAAGCTATACATTTTATTCATATGAAAGAGAGAGGAGTCTAATGCCAATATGGCAAAATGTTGAAATCTGATCATCTTAACGGTGTGTACATTGATCATATTTTTCTGTATTTTTTAATGTTTAAAGTCAATCACAGTGAAAAAATTGAACTAAAAAAAGAGAGCCCTTTTAAAAAGGTGAGATCCGCAGTAGAACAGAGCCTATATCCCAGGAATTGGGTCATAGAAACTGAGTAGCAATAGGTAAAGGCAATAAAGAAAGTAAAGGAGGCCACTATGAATAAGTAGGGGCAGATGATTTGAATTATGAGAAAAAAATAATTAGGGTAGTAACTGGCCTATTTTTGTGAGAAGGGAAATAAATAGCAAGAACAGAGGCTGAGATTTTGAGTGGTCTCTCTGATGGTGGCTCATCAATGTCTGTGCCATTTGTCATGGTCCAATGTGAAGGCAAGTCAGAAAGAAGAACTTTGCTTGCTGATTTTGGACATCCTCTTACCTCATCTCCTCTTGCCACTTATACCATATCTCAAACTTTTCAAAGTTTCAAAGCTTCACTTGAATTATCTCAATTGACCCCATAGCAATACCATGAAATAGGCAAAGCATTATCATTCTCATTTTACAGGTGGGTTAACAATCACAAAGAGATTAAATGAGTTAGCCAAGATTACAGAGGAGAACTCTCATTTCCCCCATCATCTGGGTTTAGAACACTGAAACCCTCTAGCGCTCATCTGTCTATCCCTATATCCGGTAAAGCACCAATTCCTTTAGATTGTTCCTACATAGTATCTGTTTCCATTTCTCCTTCTCCTTCTCCTTTTCCGTCCTCCAGATTTGGATCCTCACCATCCCCTGCCTGAATTGTAACTGGAGAGCTGGCTTTCCATTTGCCACTTTTTCCTCATTCCTATCCATCCTGCATTATCTTTCTAGACTAAACTTCCTGAAATATTGCTTTCATTATGTCATTTCCTTGCTCAGAAATCTCTTTCATTCTGTGTTGAATGGAAGCTCCTCAGCCAGGATTTCAAAGTTCTCCTTAATCTGAACTCACCTTTTCAACTACTCTAAACAGGTGCCTTAAAAATAAACATGGTTTTGGGGGGAGGACGGAAGTGGGCTGAAAGAGGTTAATGCAGGGAGAGGACCTATGCAATACTTTCAACAATAAAGATTTAAAATAAAATTTAAAAAAATGGATAGGTGGAGGGAGGAGAGGGAATTGAGGGGGTAAAACGTGCTGGAAAAAATAAAATAAAAATGGCAACCAAACACATGCAAGAATGTGCAAAAAAGCACAAATTAAAACAACAGCCTGGCTGGTGTGGCTCAGTGATTGAGCATCCACTTATGAACCAACAGGTCATGGTTCAATTCCCTGTCAGGGCACATGTCCCGGTTGCAGGCTCAATCCTCAGTAGGAGGCGTGCAGGAGGCAGCTGATCAATGATGCTTCTCTCTCATTGATGTTTCTATCTCTTCCTCTCCCTTCTTTTCTCTCTAAAAATCAACAAAAATAATTTTTTTAAACCCACAATGATCATCTTCTATCAAATCAGCCAAGTTCTGTGTTTTATATTTTTTAGATAATATTGCTCAGTACTGGCAGAATGGTAATAAAGAAAAAAAAAAAAGTCTCTAATCCACTGCTGTTAAAGTGTTAATTGGCTTGATCTTTTTGGAAGGCAATTTTGTTATATGAATCAAGAGCTTTTGACTTAATCTGTTTCTGGAAATCTATGTTCAGGAAATAATCTGAAATATAAAAAAAAAAAACCTTTATGCCTAAAAATTTTAATTGCACTATTATTTATAGTTATGAGCAATTATATATATAACCCAATGCCAATTAATAAGGAACACACTCATAATGAATGATTATGTAAAAACATGCCCAGTGTCACCTCTCCTGCTCCACCCTCCCACCCACCCTCACCCCACCCCTGGCCTTGGAGGCTTTCACCCCTGCCTCCACCCTCTGACTGCGATTTGCATGTTCCACTAACCCAGGCTGAGGAGCGTGGAGGCACCAGGCTTCCAGCTGCCTCAGGGCAGAACACTAGTCTGACCATGGGTGTGACTGCAGCCCATGAGCTTGGGGGAACTCTTATGCTATGATATTGGGGAGTGCGGAGTCAGTATTTACTAATTAGGAGAAGTCTTACATTTCACTACTTAATTTGTTTTTTTCTCTCTCCCAGCACACTATTTCACACCTTTTTCTCTCTTCAAAACTCCAAAATTCTCTTCTCTTCCTGAATTTAAACACATGAGTACCACTTATTTATTCAGAATATATATCATCAAATTATCCAATTTACCTGTCCCTTTATACTCCTCTATCCTTCCTGTTAATATGAATTAACTATCCCTATTCTTAACAAAGAACAATTTGGGCACAGAATTTCATTTCCTCTAGTCTCAGAAATTTTACTTCTGGCATTATTCCTTATGTTCCCAGATCATCAAATTCTCTCTCTCTCTCTCTCTCTCTCTCTCTCTCTCTCTCTCTCTCTCTCTCTCTCTCTCCCTCCCTCCCTTCCTCCCTCCCTCCCTGCCTCCCTCCTTTTCTCCCTTCTCTCCCCTCTCTCCCTCTCTCTCAGATTTTTCCTATTAACACAAGAGCATACTATAAAATTTCACATTTTGAAAAAGAATTCATTCTTCAGCCTCATGTCATTCTCCAGCTTCCTCCTTGAAAGTAATCTCTACTTCATCATCTCCTATTCTTTAGGTGGCAGTAATCATGCTATTGCTCCCACACTTCACAGAAATGGCTGGTTGTCAAACCCAGTGGTCAGTTATCTCCGTTCAGCGATCTGGGTGTCTCAGCAGAATTGCACAGAACTGACTACTCTGTTCTTTGTGAATGCTTTCCTTGAGTTCTGGGAATCCCACTCTGCTTGGGTTCTGGGGAATCCCGCTCCCCTAGGTTCTGGGAATCCCGCTCCGCTTGGGTTCTGGGAATCCCGCTCCCCTTGGGTTCTGGGCATCCCGCTCCCCTGGGTTCTGGGAATCCCGCTCCCCTAGGTTCTGGGAATCCCGCTCCGCTTGGGTTCTGGGAATCCCGCTCCCCTTGGGTTCTGGGCATCCCGCTCCCCTGGGTTCTGGGAATCCCGCTTCCCTTGGGTTCTGGGCATCCCGCTCCCCTGGGTTCTGGGAATCCCGCTCCCCTTGGGTTCTGGGCATCCCGCTCCCCTGGGTTCTGGGAATCCCGCTCCCCTTGGGTTCTGGGCATCCCGCTCCCCTGGGTTCTGGGAATCCCGCTTCCCTTGGGTTCTGGGAATCCGCTCCCCTGGGTTCTGGGAATCCCGCTCCCCTGGGTTCTGGGAATCCCGCTCCGCTTGGGTTCTGGGAATCCCGCTCCCCTTGGGTTCTGGGCATCCCGCTCCCCTGGGTTCTGGGAATCCCGCTTCCCTTGGGTTCTGGGCATCCCGCTCCCCTGGGTTCTGGGAATCCCGCTCCCCTTGGGTTCTGGGCATCCCGCTCCCCTGGGTTCTGGGAATCCCGCTCCCCTTGGGTTCTGGGCATCCCGCTCCCCTGGGTTCTGGGAATCCCGCTTCCCTTGGGTTCTGGGAATCCGCTCCCCTGGGTTCTGGGAATCCCGCTCCCCTGGGTTCTGGGAATCCCGCTCCGCTTGGGTTCTGGGAATCCCGCTCCCTTGGGTTCTGGGAATCCCGCTTCCCTTGGGTTCTGGGAATCCCGCTTCCCTTGGGTTCTGGGAATCCCGCTCCGCTTGGGTTCTGGGAATCCCGCTCCCCTTGGGTTCTGGGAATCCCGCTCCCCTGGGTTCTGGGAATCCCGCTCCCCTGGGTTCTGGGAATCCCGCTCCCCTGGGTTCTGGGAATCCTGCTCCCCTTGGGTTCTGGGAATCCCGCTCCGCTTGGGTTCTGAGAATCCCGCTCTGCTTGGGTTCTGAGACTCCCGCTCTGCTTGGGTTCTGAGACTCCTGCTCTCCTGTTTTCTTGCCACTTCAGGGGCTACTCCTTCTCTGTTGCTGTTTCCTCTTCTTTGAAAGTCGCATTGCTCAGTCTTAAGAGATGCTCTCTTCTCTATCTTGACTCGAAACCCATGAAGTTTATTTCTATTCCTGTGACTTTACATACCTTCTGTGTGTTGATTCCATATAGCTGTCTCTAATCTCCATCTTTTGCCTGAGCTCCAATGAAACCTCCTTTGGGATGTGTAATAGGCACCTCAAACTTTGTGCAAAACAGAACTCTTGGTTTTCCTCCCGTGAACCTGCTCCCCAAAAAGGAAGGTACCACTATTCTTCCAGGTATTCAAATCATTAATTTATTACTCCTTTTCACCTGCCACATGCTAATCGCTATGCAAGCTGATTGGTTCTGCCTTCAAAAAATATTTCCCAAACCACCAATCTTACAACTTCCAACATAGTCTCTATAGGATAAAGCCACATATCTTTCATGGACAACTTTAAAAGCTAGCTAACTGCTCTCCCAGCTTCCACCCTGGCCTCTTGTAGCCCTCCAATGGCTTTCTTCTGTACTTAGAATAAAATCCTAAATCTTTACCATGGCTTGTGTGCTCTCCTAGCTCTCATTGCTCTGGGTGCTTGTTCTTTTCTATTCACAGTGGTCTTTTCACCTTTCTGTAAGCTCATTCTTACCTCGGGGGCTTTATGTTTGAAACTCCCTTTGTGTCTTTATGTCTGAAATGCCCTTTTCTAGATCTCTAAATGGCTCACTTTTTCTCATCTTTCAAGTATCTGCTCAAACATCACTTCCTCAGAGAGCCTTCCTAAAACATCCTAAAATAGGTTCCTCACCCTCTTTAACCCATGATTCCCTTAACCAGGTTTATTTCCTTCTCAGACTTTTTAGCTATTTGCTATTACATTATATATTTTTAACTCTCTAAAACTATAATTTAAACCCTTTCTAGGCAAGGATTTATCTACCTTGCTTATTATTGTACCAGCACACAAAATCATGCCTGGGTATGGTCCCTAGGCCTGGCCTGGGATCAGGTCCATCTTCCCCAGCTGCTTGCAGCTGGTCCCCCCTCCCCCCCCATTGCCACTCACCCCCAGTTTCCCATTTGACATCTGGTGATAGGTGCCTGACAGCCAGGGGAAGGGACAGAGAGGTCGCTCACTGGCACTGCCCCTGCAGCAGGTGGCAATCAGGTGATCGGAGCCTACTGGCTGGAAAAAGGGACCAAGAGGGGTTCAGTGCACCTTATAGTTGTGACTGGTCCAGCAGTCATTCTGGTTGTTCTGTGGTGAGGGTCAATTTGCATATTACCCTTTTATTATATAGAAATAGAGGCCTGGTACATGGATGGGGGCTAGCTGGCCTGCCCTGAAAGGAGCCCCTGATTGGGGTGGGGGGTCCTCACTGAGGGGCAGAGCAAGCCTGGGCAAGGGCCCTGGGGTGGTGTGCAGGCTGGCCACACCTCCAGCTTTTGTCAGGAAGGACATCTAGAAAATGTCCAGTCTAATTAGCATATTACCCTTTTATTAGTATAGATTACTAGCATCTAGAATAGTGTCTAATAATGGAGCTCAAAAATATTTATTATGTGAATGAACCAACTGTGTAAAAAAGTTAAAAGTCCACTTAAAAAACTAAAGGAAAAATATCTGAGAAACCAAGATGGAAGCATAGGTAAACACTTGAACTTACTGCCTGGTATAACCACTTCAAAACTATACTAAAAGACAAAATGGACATCATCCAGAACCACAGAAAGGCTTGCTAAGTGGAAATTCTACAATTAGAAGGGAAGAGAAAAGCACACTGAGACTCAGAGGAGTTGCAGAAGTAAAGGCAGAGGTACGGAGGTGCGCACATGGAGAGAGCTGGCAACTGAGGATATGCAGTCTTTTTCAAGCGGGAGGTAGAAACAAGCTCCCACCTGCTCTAAACTCCAGTTCTGAGTGAGACTCTGGGGACCCAGACTCATATGGGGAGAAACTGGACTGTCTGGCAGCGGGAAGAACTCGAGGGCGGCTTTCTCTCAGAGGTGCTTGCAGTGATTACCACGGGACACTGAGACCCAGGGGCCTCTTAGGGCAGGGCTGACGGGAAGCCATTGCTGTTTTCTCCACCCTGAGACTCTGCCCCACTCAAGCTGTGCACAGAGGCTTTTGCATATGAATGGCCTGGTCCTTTGAAATCTAAAATTACCTAACAAGTTGCAGAGAGGCCCAGAACATCCAAAAGAAGGCCAAGACCCCACTACAGCTTGCATTGCTTCACAGCTGGGCCTTATCTGGGGACCTCCAAAACCCAAACAAAGAGGAGGAATCTGCAGATCTCTCCGTAGTTCCTGCTGGGTGGCCTCAGGAAGAGGCTAAATTAGCTCCTTGGAGATGCAAGAGCCAATGTATCCAGGAGTCAGAGTAGGACCATCTAGATTACAACTCCTCAGATCCATAAAGTGCACACTCAGGGGTCAGACTCAGGGAGCACCAAAGCCCCAGTGAAGTAAGACTTGCCTCATAAGGGTGTCTCTAGCACAGAAGTTCTCCCATCATAGACACAGCTGACTGTCCTGGAGATCAATTCCTCCCAGTGATACCAACAATAATCAATGCTTAACTACAACAAGACTATGCACACAGCTCACAAAGGGGTGCACCAAGAGTGTCTACCTCAGGTAACTGGGGAAGCTGAGCCCCTGGACCCTATAGGACACCTAGCACACAAAGCCACTCTATCAATTCAGGGAAGCAGCCAAAATATGGAGACAAAGAAATGGATCACAAACGAAAGAAATGGAGGAAAACAAACAACTGGATATAGAGTACAAAACCACAGTTATAAGGTGTTTCAAGAATTTTCTAGAAAAGGCCAATAAATTTAATGAAACCCTCGAGGATATGAAAAAGTACCAACTAGAAGTTAAGCATATACTGACTGAAATAAAGAACAACATACAGAGATCCAACAGCAGACTAGAGGATCGCAAGAATCAAATCAAAGATTTTAAATACAAAAAAGCATAAAACACCCAACCGAAAAAGCAAAAAGAAAAAAGAATCCAAAAATATGAAGATAGTGTAAGGAGCCTCTGAGACAACTTCAAGAGTACCAAGATCCAAATTATGGGGTGCCAGAAGGAGAGAAAGAACAAGATATTGATAACCTATTTGAAGAAATAATGACTGAAAACTTCCCCCACCTGATGAAAGAAATAGACTTACAAATCCATGAAGCACAGAGAACCGCAAACAAAAGGAATCCAAAGAGGACCAACCAAGACACATCAAAATTAAAATGCCAAGAGCAGCCTTAGCTGGCGTGGCTCAGTGGATAGAGCATTAGCCTCCAGATTAAAGGGTCCCAGGTTCAATTCTGGCCAAGGGCACATGCCTGGGTTGTGAGCTCGATCCCTAGTAGGGGGTGGGCAGATGGCAGCCTGATCAATGATTCTCTCTCATCATTGACTTTTCTATCTCTCCTTCTCCTTTCCTCTCTGATATCAATAAATTTTTTTTTTTAATGCCAAGAGCAAAAGACAAAGAGAGAATATTAAAAGCAGCAAGAGAAAAACAGTTACCTACAAGGGAACACCCATACGATTGTCAGTTGAATTCTCAACGGAAACTATGCAGGCCAGATGGCAAGAAATATTCAAAGTGATGAATAGCAAGAACCTACAACCAAATTTACTCTACCCAGCAATGCTATCATTAAGAATTAAAGAACAAATAAAGAGCTTCACAAATAAGAAAAAGCTAAAGGAGTTCATCACCGCCAAACTGTATTTTATGAAGTGCTGAGAGGTATTCTTTAAGAAGAGGTAGGAAAAAAAAAGGTAATGATAAAAATTATGAACAACAAATACATAATCTATCAACAAATGAATAATAAAATATCAAGTAAATAAAAAACCTGATGAACAGAATAATCTGTGAATATAATAGAATCAGGGGCATAGAAAGGAAGTGGACTGACAATCCTGTGGGGGAGGGTTTGGGGGGTGCAGGAAGAGACTGGACAAAAATTGTTCACCTATGGATGAGGACAGTGGGGTAGGTAAGGGCCAGGGGTGGTGTGGGAACTGGGTGGAGGCAACCTATTGGGGGGTGGGGGTGGGGGGGGGAGGAAGAAGAGAAGGAACAACTGTAATAATCTGAACAATAAAGATTTAATTTAAAATATATATATTTCTGAGGAATTAGATGACAGGTTTGGTTGTTTTCCTTTTCTTTTTATTTTATGTTTTCTTTATGCTTTTCACTAGTTCTCAAATTTTAATCATGGGGAATACAAACTATTTAAACTAATAAAATATGTCCTACAGTCTGGTCAGGCCCATTCATCACTCAATGCATGTTTCTTTCAGTGCCAAGCCTTCCATTCTCCCATCACCTCTGCTAACCCTTCAAATCTCAAGGCCCACAGCCTCTATTTCTCCATGCCACCTTCCCTGAGTATTCCAATCATCTCCCTCCCTACCCCAGACATTGCATTTAATTGTGTATGTTGTGCCACATTTATTCATTATAATTTGTACAACATTTTTTTGTTTGCTGGTGTAGGTGTGCATCATTGAAAAAGAGAATATATGTACATGTCTTTGTTATGAGTTAATTTTCCTTTCTCAGCAGAAACTGTGTCTAAGCCTGCTCCTCTACCCCCACTCCCTGTCTCTTACACAGACTAATAGCAGAGTAAGCACTCAATAAGTACTTGGTGATAGCACTTAGTATTGAAGCTACTGGGTGTCGAAGCTGTGGTCTCCTGTGAGACCCCTCCTGGGGATTGAGCCCACAACCCGGCATGTGCCCTGGCTGGGAATCAAACGGAAAGCTTCTTGTTCATAGGTTGAAGTTCAACCACTGAGCCACGTCGGCTGGGCACTGGTGCTCTTTTCATGACACTGTGCTCCATAGTGATGCTTAAGCTTATATTTACTACACACTAACTATGTACCATGCACTTGCCATTCATTTTCTCATTTATTGAATAGGAACTACTTTCCTATTCATCTTAAGACTGAGGAAACTGAAATCTAGAAAGGTTAAGTAATTTGCCAAAAGTTACAAAACTTGAAGCAATAAAGCCTAGATTAAAACATAGCCCAAGCTCTCCACCACTATGACAAATAAAACATGATTTCCCTCGATCCATGCACCACAGTTCAACTGCACGCTCTTGGTCAAGTTGTTTAATTCACCAAATCTCAGTTGCCACATTAGTAAAATGGAGAGCATAATACCTTACTAAAGATAGAAAGTGTCTCTCATAATGCCCAGCATGTAGCAGGCAATGAGTAAATGGTAGTTTACTAACGGTAGTCTAATATTATTAGAAATGCTACCTCCTTGCTATTTGCGCTTCGAAGTTTGGTATGGCAGCCGCATCTCATTTCTTTCGCAGTGAATGGCCTTGGTGCTTCCCCAAAGCTGAGGGTCAGAGCGCTGCTGGGTGGTGACGGTGCTATTGGACCAGAAAAAGCAAATAAGCAGTCCTGCCCCAGGTTAGCCCAAGCTCGGATTTCCTTGTCTGAATGCATAATGATAGGAAGGGGGTTGTGTTACAAAAGGAGCTGTTTTTGTTTGTCATCCAGGCCCACTAATCTAAACATCTCTCACTTCTCAGGAATTATTTTAGGACCAGGAAGCAGCACTCTGTTTATTGAAAGAGTTACAGAAGAGGATGAAGGCGTCTATCACTGCAAAGCCACCAACCAGAAGGGGTCTGTGGAAAGTTCAGCATACCTCACCGTTCAAGGTAAACAGCTGCTTCAGAAAGCAACCAGAAACTGTTCAGACATCTATTTCCCTGTTTGTTTAACTTTTCACCTCCCAGTCTCCTGTTGCCCCTCCTGTCTGTGCCTTTCCCTGACCTCCTGCCCTCTCCCCTGTCTCTCTGGGAAAAGCCTGTCTAGTTGCCCTCGGCAAGGCTGAGGTGAGGAGGACACTGGACGGCTACCCTTGAGAGCCATTTGAGCACAGTCTCTGTGGGGGAAGTAGTTCCTGGAAGAAAGGCCACTGCTGCCAGCATGATGACATGGACCCACAGAGAATGCCTGGAGTGGCTACACCTGTGAGAAAGAAATCCCAGAAGGAAGACAGTGGGTGTAGATGGGAGGGAGGAGGGCACCACGCACTGGAAGTTGTTCATTTTTTTCATTTCTAACTCCCAAGAGTTAGACATATCTTGCACACTTTTCATAAGCTGGTTTTTAACAATTACAAAAAAAAGCAACTCATAATAAAAGACCACATAGACTTTAGATAGCTTGTTGAGCAGCAAAATCCAGAAGCCTAATCCTAAACTGGATTGTGGCCATGTGGCTTCCATTCAGAAAATAGTTTAGACCTCAATTTCAATTCTCTGATGCCAAGAATCACCCAAAACATAACAGTTACAGCATCATAAATTATTGAATTGGCACCTCTTAGATGTAACTACCTATGGCAAATTTAAGTTTTACATGAAAAGATGGCATTTGTTCAGCACCCTATTTCCAAATGAGCCCCAGTAGACTTCAGAATAGGTGTGTATTTTGAGGGTAGAAACTAGGACGAAGGCAACATGCACCAGTTCTTCTGCCCTGAAAACTTCCAAAGCTTAAAGATTGTAACTCTGAGAATTCAGACTCCTTTTAAAAAGAATATCAATCACCTTCATTTACAAGGAAACGATTCTAGAACGTCTCCTGAAAAATCTGAAAGTATACTACCACAAATGTGTGCTTTCAGAAAAAGTCAAGGGTAGCATTCCCACATACTTTTGGTAATGGCCCTTTCTGTCTCCCTAATAATCCTTGTTTTAAAGTATTACTTCAACTTTTCTGCTTACATAGGAGGAAAACAATTTATTAAGTGTGAATCTCTCTTTATGAATTCCTTCTTCAAAGGACCATTTATTTTATCCCTTAACAAGGACTCCAGATGTGATCCTCGGGAGTAGCCATAGCCGGCCAGGGAGGGACCTCCATCTGAGAGAGGGGTAGCAGCAGAGAGCAAGGTATTCTCTCTAATCCTCAGTCCAGAAGGTATTCCCCCATATCCTCACAACAACCCTGCAAGATACACAGTACAGTTCTTACAAAACCCAGGGAAGAATGACATGACTAACCTAAATCCTGTAGCCAGGGAATGATAGATATGCAATGACTCACTCAAACCCTCCATATAGCTGCCTCCCCTCACCAGCTGTCTGTACCCACTTCTGTGTGAATGTGGTTAGCAATGGCTGTGAATGAAGCCTGGAGGTCTTTTGTCTGAACCCTTCCCAATTTCATCCAAATCCTCCTTCTCCCCAAGGCCAGTTTAGATGCTCTCTACCCTGTGATGTGCTCCAGGATGAAGAGCTGAGTCAGATGTTCTCTTCTCATTCTCTTCTCTGTCCCTCACACCATGGTTCCTGAGTCTTTAGTCAGGCTCCTGTTATTCTGCATTTTATTATTATTTAGTCATTGATATGTTTTTCTTCCCTGCTGAATCATAAGCTGTGTCTGACATGTCTTTATATCCTGTACCCATGCAGGAGACTAATATGTATTTAGTGCCTTTATGTGCAGGCACTTGATAAATTTATCCCATTATGGGTTACACACTTGATATACATATCCGTTAACTTCATAGAAGTCAAAAGAAGTAGTGTTATCTTCATTCTACAGATGGGAAGATGGAGTCTCGAAGAGTTAAATTAGTTGCCCAAAGTCACACAATAAATAGGTAGTGAGGTTGAGACTTGAGAATATGTCTTTGGAAACTAGGTTTCCACCCTTCCTCCATTCCTCTCATTCCTGAAGTGCCTTAGGAACTTTCTGCAAGGCCTTAGCATAAAATTGAGCTTTTAGACTCAGTTATCCTCTTATTTGGTTTTATCTCTACCTGCTTTTAGCTTTCCTACACTGATTCCTTTTCCCACTAGTTATGCTTTCCTAAAAAGTCAGACAGGAATACTGCTATCACCAATAAGTTCTGAAAGTTTTTATCAGCCTATTTGCTCTTGAGGAGTTTTTATCAGCCTATTTGCTCTTGAGGAAAGGGGAGATAATTTTCACTTGAATTGCCCACATCAGCTGCATTACAGATGTTCTGATCCCTATCACCTCTTGACATAATCTTAACCTCCCAAACAGCCTATCCACTTCTCTCAACCTCCTCCAACACACTCCCAATCTAGAGTGACCTTTTTAATAACAAATCGTATGACATGTTACTTCCCTGCTTCAAATCTTGCAATGGTTCCCAGTCTCCTTGTTCCCCTCATGCAGGCACACAGGCCCTCTGTAGGCTCCTTCTCATTCCCGTCCCGTCTCCTTCCTGCACACCCCCACTCTGGCTGGGCTGCATTACTGTGATCCAGTGAACACACTGGGCTCTTCCAGTCTTCTGCCTTAACATATACTTTTCCTTTTGTCTGAACAGGCTTCCTTTCCATCTATTCTCCCTCTGGACAATCCATTCATCCTTTATAATTCACTTTTTCTACACCTGATTACTGATCACACCATGTACCTTTGATGCAATGCTTATCATTGCCTATCACTCACTTTTCTATCCCAGAGCACTCGATAAATGTTTGTTGGATTCATATATTTAGAAAACCACCACTGAATATCTGATAAAAGAAATACACCCGTATATTGTTTATGGCACTGAAGATAAGCCAAATTCAATGTGCTGTTAACTCAATGGCTTAATTATTTGCCCAGGATTATGCAGGATATGGAAGTGTAAGCTACAATCACCTAACCTCTGAAGGCTTTGAAGACCTAGTTGAAAGAAGAGTAAGGTGCACATGAAACAATTTTGAACCAGGTCAACAAACATTTTGAGTGCCTCCTAAGGGTACAGTAGAAACACAATTTGTATAAAACAGACTACACAATGCTGCTAGTCAAGGCTAACGAAGTTCACAGAGGCAGAAAAGGATATGATGACCTGATCTCTAAAGGAGGCCTTGTCAGGTGCTAGACTGGCAAGGTGAATGAGCAGGAAGGAGACAGCAAATTATGAGCAACTTTGGACCTTCTACATACTTTTCTTCTTTGGCAATAATGAAGTCTAAATAATTCTAGATATTTCCTATTGTCTAGTAGTCCATTGAATTTTATGAGGAATCTGTAGTTTTGATTCATGACCTCTTTCCCCTAATGTGGCTTTAATTTTTAATATCACTTAGGAAAATTGTATAGTTTGCAACATAGCTATAGACACTATATACATCTATCCTTTTTTTTTTTTTTTTTTTTTACTGGTTATTGGCCCCGATTGCCATGCTATTTGAGTTCTTGTGTCTGCTTTTCATAGTTTTTCTGCCTTCTCCCTTGCTCTCCTTTGTAACTGTTTTCTGCTTTAAAAGTGATGGCTATTTCCAAATTCTCTGTTTAAAAATTGTGGTTAGCTGAGGAAAGAGATTACCTAGTCTGTAATCATCAAACCACACCTGAAACATTGTACCCATCTCTAAGCATAAATAAGTGGAACCATAATCCTAAGAGAGTAATGGTAAAACAGTGCAAGGAAATTAGGATGCTTAGTCTAAAAAGGAGACAACTTGGGCTGAAGCTATTGTTTTCTTCAAATCCTTAAGGAGCTTTCAGGCTGAGGAGACATTTGACTCTGTCTTCGATACAACGAAAAATAGAACTCAGGAAGGGAGATGGTGAAGTTTCAGGGAGGCAGGTTAGCTCCATTTAAGGGTACCTGCCATTTTGAGTAGGAAAATTTTTTGAAAGTTGACATTAGGTGGATTTTATAAGTTAGATGCAA
Organism: Pipistrellus hanaki; assembly: GCF_964339955.1. Lineage (NCBI taxonomy): Eukaryota > Metazoa > Chordata > Mammalia > Chiroptera > Vespertilionidae > Pipistrellus > Pipistrellus hanaki. Next base: position 100,769,007 of record NC_140505.1, read on the forward strand.
TCTTGAGTGAAAGTGCTTTAGGCTCACTGAATAAAAATTTGATCCTTGGAGGCTTGTCAGAACAGTTGAATACAGCACCAGCTTAGTAGTTTTATCACGGAAATTATATTCCTGCCCTAGAGTCTAAGGCATTATTCTTCTCACTCTGGTGGCTGTGAAATGTTCCCTGAATTTAGACTGATTTCCTGATATATGAAAATAGAACCTTCCCACTGACCTATCTTGTCAGGTGGAGTTTAGGAAATGAAACCAGGAGCATACGTTGTGTCTGTGGCTATGTTTAACAGATTTAAAGAGGTTCATGAATTAGCCAGGAAGGAAACTGTCTGCTCTTTTTATTTCCTTTAAAAAAGGATTCTTATACTCGTAGATAAAGCAGTGTGCTGTTTTATATCTGAAAGGGCTGAGTGGACTGTGGAGATAATACAGCTTCTTTAAGTAACGATGGGGTCTTTTTTGGTTTAGACTGCACGCGAGCACACGGGGAGCTCTCAAAGGGAACAGTCTCATATTAAAACAATAACAACAAAACTGTCACCGACCAAAATAATTTCTGAAATTAACATAGCATTCAACAGCCCATGGAACTCAATGGGACTGTTACAATAAAAGTGTGGCACATTTTTATCCAAGGACCTCAGATAAACTATATTTTATAATTATTATTGGAAGTAATAATCATAATATATAGAAATACATTCTTATAACAGGCCTTGCTATTGAAATAGTATTTATAATACACAGGAGAAAACAACTTGAAGAATAACTACTATTTAAACATTTTTTTTGAAGATGATTGATGATACAAAAATCATGGCCAGCACAGAAGGACTGCCTTAGGTTTTTGCAGTCTCACCACTTGAAATGACATGAAAGGTGTGATTTGCAAATTTTGTGCCACATTAATTGTACATTAACACATTTCAGGGAAGGCCTCACACAGCAGGAAGTATACACTATGTTTCATAAAATTCCAAGAGCAAAACATAGGAAAAGATCAAAACAATTGTCATGGATATCTAGCTACTACCTATCACGCTTAGCCAGCTCTCAGTTCCTCTCTCCTCTGATCCCTGACTGTCCTCCATTTCAGCTCCTCTCTTCCTGAACCCTGTCCCCAAATCCACCCCCTGACTCTCTGGGCACTAGGAAGGATGTGATAAACTAATTCACATGATGATGTTGGTGATTGAGGTTACTTCTCTCATGGGTGTTGGCAACTCAAAAGGGTTTCCCAAGGAGAGAATAGTGCTCAAACCAGAGAACTGAACTGACTGCCCAATAATTTCACACAAGAGGGCCAGGGGTGAGGAGGTGGGGGGTTTGGGGAGGAGAAATGGGTATGACTGCTTTTGGACTGCAAATCTACAATGACCTAAAGCTGGCCTTGATCAAGAATTCAAAATATGGTGATGGAATTAATTCAGATCTAATATCTTATGCTTATTGAACATGCAATGAACTTTTTTAAAAGCACATAATGTGCATTAACCTCCTTGACTTTTGCAATAATCTAATGAAGTTTTTTGTTTTTGTTTTTGTTTTTTTCTATTTACAAGTGAGAATCTGTGGCTCAGAGGGATTTAGGACACTGTCTAGAGTTATGAAGCTAGGTAGTGACAGAGCTGAAAACTGAGTCCATGTTTAATCATTCTGCACAATTAACTCTCAGCTCCGAGGCAGCAGAGCCTAGTGGGGAAGAGGGCCCATTTTAAAGGAAGATGCATCACTTCTCATGAGCCATATAACCTTGGACAAATTACTTACCTTCCTAGTGATTTAGTTCATTATCTTTAAAATGGTAATTCAACTTTAATGGGTTGTTGTAAGAATTAGCACACTTAAAACAGTATCTGGCATATAATAGAAACTTTTAAAATGTTAGTTAACATCATTATTTGTCAATGTGATAAACCAAATTCCATTGTGACAAAACCTTCTGTAAATAGTTTTTCTAGTCACCCAAATGGTGTTCCAAACCACAAAATTCCTATCTGACCTAAAGATTTAACTTGCTGCACTAAAAGTATGCTACAAAACTGATGACACATAAAAGCAACTTTAAATATATTTACCTAAAATTACTCTTGAAAATGTATTTCAAATTTAATCCTAATACAGTACTTCCACATATCACTGTCCTTCAGAGGGGTTCCAAATTATTGTATAGATTCCTAAAAAGCTTCACAAGTTATAGGAAGGCCAATTTTTATCTAATAATACAGGAATATGCAAATTTGTCCGGATGCCATAACATCACAACCAAACAGCAGGGACCTGAGGCTACATGGTGCCTGGCCAGGATGAGGTACCTCAGGCCGTGCTTTATGGGGTTGGGGCTGGCTGGGTCTGGGTCTCACCCAATACTGGCTGGGTCTCCTGCATTTTCAAAGTGCGTGCAGTGGTGGACAGGAACTTGACTCCGAGGCACACTCCAGACTCTGCCAGGAGGAAGATTTTCATATACACTTTACTGATTTTCTTTCATCTCTGACACTTCTATCATAGAGAAAGGGCAAATAGCAATATTAAAATATTTCCTCTAATTAATTCCCTTTTAATGTGCATGACTTTCATGCACCGGCCACTGGTATTCTAAATTACACCAAATTGGAACCACACATAACATGGGAGTGATGTCCCTAAGACCCTGTGCTAACTCCTAGTCATTGTCAAATCCCACCCATGTTTCCACTGGCCTTCTTTTCCCTGCCATGTGCAGCTGGAGTGTTTCATGCACTGAGCTCATCAGCTGTCACCAGCAAGTTGAAGCCAGGTCTAGTCAGGCTAGTGTGTGAATGTTTGGCCTCTGAGAAAACATCTAAGACTTGTGCAGGAAGAGATGCTGCTGATGTCAGTCAGTCTACCCAACCTAAGGTCATCCTAATGGCTGCTTTCCAATAAAAACAGAGATTGAGCTATCGAATGAGTTAGAGATAGAGCACAGATACTACATTGCATTTTTAAAATTCTTATTTTATTATTCAGTGAGCAGGAATGGACTAAATAGGACTTTCTTTTCTAATAAATGTTCATCTTGGAGATGTTTTTTTCTGTGTTGATTCTTTAAATGTGTAAGAGCACACAAACACATGAGGAATTTTTGCCTGAGTAAGGACTATGGAATTACTTTGGGGGTCAACTTCCTGCCCCTTGGAATGCCGTGGGAATGTTCCCACCGAGGGAGGGGGCCTCTAGCAGAGCACTCCATGCAGGAGGCATCTGCAGACATATCTCCTCTCAAGATGCTATCAGTGTCTCCAACAGCCAAAGGCCACTGTACCCTCAGATGGTCCCAATCAGAATCCATAAAACTTATTTGCAGCATAAGCAAAAAAGTGTGTGTGCACATGCGTGTGTGTGTGTGTGTGTGTGTGTGTGTGTGTGTGTGTGTGAACAGCAAGGCAGCATCAGACATCTTACTGTGTGGGCTGAAATCCAAACTTACATTAATTTGAGCTTAAAATATTCCCATGGAAAAGATGCATACTGAACAAAAAAAGGTGATCATGCTTTGGAACTTCTTCAAGGAGATTGTTCTCAATTTCATGCGGTTCAGGGAAACTTAACCACAAGCTGACAAAGCAGCAAATGAAGCCAAATTCATTGATTCACTCAACCAATACTTGCAGGATGCCTAGTATGTGTGACATACTATGTGAGAGATAGCTCCAGACCATGCCCTTTCACTGACCATTATACACTAGCACCCAGAACAGAACCTGGGATATAGGTGGTGTTCCTATGTTGGTTGGATTGACACATGAACAGGAATTTGACCATGAATGCTTTGAAAGCTTCATGAAATTCTTTGGAGACAAAACAAAACATAATATAACCACTCATTCACCCAATCTGATGAGTGGGGATATAAAGAGAAATAAGATGTGCCTCAGCCACTGGGAAGCTTACATTTCTGGCAGAGAATCAGCAAAGGCCAAAGCACAGTGGTGCAGAAGGCCTGGCATAATTAAGAAACTACAAGTATTTTTCTATGACGGAAACAAGTGTCAGGATAACAGGAGATGAAGCTGAAGAGATAGGAAAGTTTGGGGTAGGATCTAAGGGTTTTTTTTTAATCCTGACAGTGATGGGGGTGTACAGGTGGCAAAGATGGAATTTAGGCAAAGGTGTAATAGGATTAAATTTGCAATTTGGGAAGCTCACTCTGGCTACAGAGTGGAGGAGAGACTGGAGGAAGTCAAGGATAGTTAGGGAGCTAATGCAGGTGTCCAGGCTTTGGTTTGGGCAATAATTGTGAGGAAGGAGGACAAGAGGTGATAATTCCATGAGCCATGCATGTGTTATCAGGAAGTGGAGTTCTTGGGGTGCTGCGAGAAAATAATTTCCTGAGGCCCCCACGAGAGGATGGGGTTTCATGGAAAGCTTTATTTATGATGTAAAATTAAGCATATTCCCCTCAAGGTTTCATCTCTGTTCATCTCACCATGGAAGAAGTCCAATCTTGGCTTCAGCAGGACTAGAATTATGGCCACTGCCCAGAGTTTCTGTTCCATATTAAAGCACAGTTCAGTTCAATATCTGGCTAGCTTAGTTCATTGCTGTGGAGAGAGAACAGGCAAGCCCACCGGCAAGTCACAGAGAAAGAGAGAGGAAACTCTGTCTGGGGATTTTAACTGGACCTTCTTCAAACTAGCCAATTAACAATCCAAGATTTCGCACACTCCTAATGGGTCCGCCCCTCAGACAATCCATTGTTTCCAAGTTAGACTGACAGGCAAGCACCGCCCCTGTGCCACCCCAACTTCTACTGCACAAGTGCCTGTCTCCCTCTTGTACCCCCAATAATCCATTACTGGAGGGTGGAAGGAGGGGTGTTATTCTCCTTGGGGGATCAATACTGCAATTAACTGGGCTGTGAAGCTGTCGCTTGCTTGTGAAACAAACAGGCTTATGCTTCCTTACGTGAATATATTCAACAATGTCTGACTCTCCCTATGCTCTCTTCCTTTATTAACATTAACTAGTAATTATGACAATAACAGAAGTAGAATGGGCAGAGCCTTGTGATGGATTGGATAGAGAGAATATGTCAGTTTCCAGTCTAACCTAAAAGATACACTGCAGGGACTCTGGCCTACAGGAGGTACAAGTACTTGGTGGCTGGATAGATAAAAAAGGAGGAGGCTCGGGTGTTTGCTATTATTCAGGGTAGAGAACCTTCACACAGATGCTCAGATTCTCTCCCATCTGGTCCCATCCTATATCTTGCATTAAACTACCATCAGCCCCTATCATTTCTCAATTCTGGGTCTTAACTCATATTGTTCCCTCTGCCCTATAATGCCCTCTCCTATCTTCATCTCTTTAAGTCAAAACCATTTCAAATGTCACCTCTTCAAAAAAGTATTAGATTCCTTCAACCTCAGATACTTTTAAAATCGAATTTCTTTGTTTTTACCTTAAGTCTATTGCTTCAGTTTGTGAGTGAGTGCCTTGAGAGGGACAACTTTCCTTCATTCATCTTCCTATCTCCTCCAGCCTGGAACCTCGCCTGTGGTAGGATTCCATACATCTTTGTTGGATTGAAACAAAGAGGCAAAAAGATGTCTATCTATGAAGTGGTATTATTGCCACCTACTTCATAGGGTGGTTATGAAAGTGAGGCACATAAGTGCTCAATAAATGATACCATCCACACCATCATTTCTAAAAAAAGTAAGTTTCACTTATTCTTGGTCTAACTTAATGGTAAGCCTCTGTCTCCTATTAATAAAGTTGGAGGATAAGGACATTACTTTAGAAACTCCTGGGAAACTGTCCACTGGAGTCAGTAAGCTGGGAGCTGCCATCCTGGCCCATTGGGCATTCCTTTATGATGCCCAGTTTCCTCTCTGGAGGCTTCTCTTGAATACTTTGGGTCTTTTCTTTCTGGTCATGGGGGGACAGTGCTCAGCTTTTGATCTCTGTGATTCTGGGAAATGGGTGATTGGGAAGAATTCCATCCAGCAGTTACCTCTTCTCACCTCAGTCCCTGCAGGCTGACTGCTGGAGAGGCCTAGTGCAGAGCCCCCGGCTGGGAGTTGACAAGGGGGAGGGGGCCCCTGGGCCTGGCTGTTCCAAAAGCAGTGAGCAGGCAATTGTGACAGTCCTTGAGCTTTATTTTTATTTTTTTAAATCTACTTTGAAGGATGTTGTGAGTCCCAAAGGAGCACTTTTATGTATTTTTTTCTTTTTTCTTTAGAAGTTCCTCTAAAACCCATTAGGGAGATTTAACATATTCCAGATTTAGCACTTTAATGAGTTTTTGTTCCTGCCATAATTTTTTCCCATTTTAACTTCTCCTCTGATTTTTAATTGGCTATTTCTGGGATTATGAAGTTTGCAAATTCAACAGCAAAATTTCTGGAAGGACTTTTAATTGATGTGTGTTTATTGTGATGATATTGTGGACCCTGCCTGAAACAGAAGGTATGGGAAGACCTGTCCCAGGCACAGATTTTTACACCAGCAGATTGCATTCGCCATGATGAACATTTAGGGGCACTAGACATCTTTTATAAAATCACAAAGACCCACCTGACTGGCATGGTTCAGTGGTTGAGCATCAGAACCTGGAACCAAGAGGTGGTGGGTTCGATTCCTGGTCAGGGCACATGCCTGGGTTGCAGGCTCAATGTCCAGTGGAGGTACATGCAAGAAGCAGCCGACTGATGATGTTTCTCTCTCATTGATGTTTCTATCTCTCTCCCCTTTTCCCTTCCTTATTCTCTAAAAATCAATAAAAACATATATTTAAAAAATAAATAAATAAAATCACAAAGACCCTGCATTTGAGAGTCACTGTTTAACCACCTTGGTGTTTTTGTTTTTCCAGGAACCTCAGAAAAGTCAAATCTGGAGCTAATCACTCTGACGTGCACCTGTGTGGCTGCGACCCTCTTCTGGCTACTGTTAACTCTCTTTATCCGAAAACTGAAAAGGGTAAGAACATTTCAGCTAAGTCCTGTGCTCCTTTTTGCATAATATTTAAAATGCTCACCTGATGTATGGGACAGGCACTAAACAAGTGTTAGACCCTATCCTCCCCCTGACCGCTGACTCCTACCTCTGTCTTGGTAAGCACTGGAAAATGAATCATTAAAATGTCTCTCAGCCATGAAGTGGGATATTCAAAAGAAAAGCTAGAGAATGCACAGATGCATATTTTCCAGGGACAAAAAGTATATTTTTGTATAAAAATATGCAATAAGTCTTCAAATTTAAGACCTATGAAGTCTTAGTCTTCTTAACCTTATTCTCTGCTAAGAAACAACAAAAAAAAGAGTAAGTCCCACCTCTGACTATCTCTCACAATACAGAAGCACAGAGACGTGTGCTGCTGTTCCAGACACGCTGAGCCCATGATCAAACTCAGTTCTTTAGAGTGTGGGGTTCAGGCTGGAATTCAGGACATCAGATTTCTGTATTCTGCCTACAGCACGACTTGCTTCTCTGAAATTCAGTGGGAAAGAGCCAACATTCATTCATCCACTTATGCCTCAAATATTTACTGTGTCTTCTCTATGCAGAGTGCTAGGCCAGTGGTGAGCAAATACTACAGTCTGGGACTTTAATCTAGTACACAGACAATGCAAAGTGTAACAACAGTGAGCTGAGTAAAAGATGCATAAGAGGGAGGTCAGGCAAAGAAGCAGGGAAAGTGTTGCAGGCAGAGAGGAGTGTGCATGAGGCTACAGCAGGGGCTAGAGCATGAGGCTAGAGAGGGACACCATGAGAATGAATGGCTGACAGAAGGCCAGAGGTCACAGTGGTGGAAAAAAGGCATGAAGTGTGGAAAGGAGAAAGAAGAGAGGAGAAGAGAGAAGAGGAGAGGAGGGGAGGGGAGGAGAAGAGAGGGGAGGGGAGAGGAGAGGGAAAGGGAGGGGAGGGGAGACTGCAATGCCTGAGCAGGTAGGCTTGAGGCTACAGGAGGGAATTTAGTCCATATTCTAAAAGGAGTAAGAAGCCTTGGAGCAGGGAGGAGGGTTGTGAAGCAAAGATAGGCAATTTTAAGTGTGAGAAATTTGTGTCTGCAAAGATTATTTTGGCTGCTGTGAGGAGAATGGACCAGGGGGTCACCTAGTAAAAGAGTTGACAGTAGTCCAAAGAAGAAATGATGTTAGCTTAGTCTAAATGATTAGAGTCAAGAAATATTTAGAAGGCAAAATAAAAAAAACTAGAAATGTGTCAAACTGGCCTACTCAATGTCTAGATATTTATTAACCCTTATTAATGCACAGGCTTATGGGAAGCTCTTTATGCAGTATCTGTTAATCCTTCCAAAAATGCAAAGGTAAATGTGTAATTATTACCATTTAATAGAGGGGGAAACTGATGTTCAGGAATTAAAATAACTTGTCCAAAGTCACAATGCTGATTTAGAGTTGGAGCTGAGTTTTGAAGCCAGGTTGTTTGGCCTTAGGCTGGCTATTCAAAACTAATATGTACTTTATAGCGTTAACAAGAGAGGCAAGGCTAGCAGCATCCTCTACAATGAATGTAACATCAGGCTTTTGCTATATGGAGTGACTAGTTTTGAGACAGGACAATTCTTGAGAAGGAACAGGTCAAATAATAGTATTTGAAGGGGGAGACACATCATATAGCAAAAGAGATTTAGCAAAGGAAAAACTTGCCAAAATCTGTGAGGGAGTACAAAGACTATAGGATTTCAAAGGAGGAGAGCAGGAGAAAACACTTCATAGAAAGAAAAGTTTAGAGACAGACTTTGAGGGTCATAACTGGAAGGAAAAAAGCAGAAAATATAGCCCCCCTTAACCGCCCCCCCCCCGCCCGACACACACATACACTACTCTGCAGATTAGGGAGGGAGTCCAGTTACTTTGCTTATAGTAGCAGAGTGGAAACAACACTGAAAGGGCAAATTGGGACTGAATTGAGTGGGTCTCTTGTATTTTTTTTTTAATCTATGAAAAAATTTTTTTAAATCTATGAAATTTTGATGTCAATGAGAAATGATGAGCCCTAGCCAGTTTGCTCAGTGGGTAGAGTGTTGGCCTGCGGACTGAAGGGTCCAGGATTGGATTCCAGTCAAGGGCATATACCTAGGTTGCCAGCTCCCAGCCCTGAGAGGCAACCAATCAATGTGTCTATCTCACACATCTGTGTTTCTCTCTGTCTCTACCTCTTCCTTCCACTCTCACTAAAAATCAATGGAAAAAATATCCTCAGGAGAGGATTTAAAAAAATAAGAAGAGGAAAGGATGAGAACAAGTAATAGAATGCCTATAAAACCTGACAAGTGATTGGTTGTGGGAGGCAAAGAGGAAAAAGGCATTACAAACTACAAGCATGAGGCTCAGTGTCTGGGCCCTGTAGCAATTAGCTGTGCAATTTTCATGCCAAGCACCTATTACTGCTTAGTGTTAATGTCAGTTGAAAGAGCAAATATTTGTCAACTAAGAGTCTACTGTCACACTCCCTTGCTTAAAGGTTTTTGTTTTGTTTTGTTTTGAGCATTTTTGGTGTTTCCTCTCATCTGCCTTATTGAGGTAAACCATAAAATTCTGCGGGGGCCACGTGGGGAGATTGTCTTCCGTTGCTTGCTCCCCGGCTTCCATCACAGCACTGCCAACCTCCCCTTGCATCCTGACAAACCCAAGACGTTCCCTGCTGCGCTCAGCAATCTGGTGCTCTCTGCAGGCTAGGGATTGGTTCCTATAGCTGTGGCTATGTTGGACATTGGAAAGTTTAGTCATAAAACCAACTTCTGCTGCTTCTCTAATGAACACCCCACATTCCTGTTATAGGAATTTATACTCCCCTACAGTCTTACAGACTCCCACCAGTGTCTGACAGGCTGGGTCCTTCCAGTCTAATACAGGTGGCAAATGCAGTTCACGACAAACTGCTCCCTATCTTGCTCTGTTATCCATTCTTTAAGGAGGCCAGGCAAATCTTTCTGCCTTGAGCTATTTATCACACATTTTAGTGATACTTTTTGTGAGAAAGAGACTGATTGCAAGTGATGGATGAGGTGAGCTGTGACAGCGCAGAACGGGATGAGTAAGGGCTGAAGAATGTGGGTGACTGTGACATGGTGTGTACGGAGAGGTTGTCCTCTCTACTGAATTCTGATCTGTTTGAGGGAAAGCACTGAAGGGAAAGGCCCTAACACTCATTTAAATGAAATTTACATAACTCTGGCAGGAGTTATCAAAACCCACCTTATATTGGTAAGCATACTTCCTTTCTGTCCTGCCCACAGAAATACAATCAATTCTGCAATTAACTAACAGGAAATATACCCATGGATATGAATTTAGACACTAAATGTAAATTCAGTTATTTATGATCTGAAAAAAGAGTATTTTTCTGGGCTTGATTTGCATTACCAAGATAAAAAAAAAATGCCCCTGAAGGCAGATGTACACCTTACTTACTTGATATACAACTTATTTATTTGGTGTCCTACCAATGGTCAAAGGAACTTGGAATGAATGTTGCTATGTGTAAGTCTTACTCATTGGTATTTGAAATAATCAACTTCTGTTTCTTACTGAAGGTAAGTTCTATTCTAATCTCACTCATGGACCCTGTGGCCATTTTCAGGCAGCTAAGTGGTCAGGCCTTCTGAGTATATTTAAGTACTTCATATGAAATGTACCTCTAGGCTGTCCCAGGGAGGTAGACCCTGAGCTTACTTTACCACCTCTATCCTTTCTTGCACATGTAGAAAACCACAATCATGGACCCCCACTGTCAGCCTATTTGTAATGCATATTTCTGCTTACATAGAATGACCATGGAAAGTTATTATTAGTCCTTGTGTGGAATGATTTTATTAAAATGCTTTGCAGAACAAGCAAATAAGGTTGCTGGAGAATCTGAGGACCTTTCATCTGTGACTAGAGGTCCTATGCACAGATTAGTACGCCAGTGGGGTTTCTTGGCCTAGCCTGTGGAGATCAGGCCAAAACTCGCTCTCCAACATCCCCCAAGGGGTCCCGGATTGCAAGAGGGTGCACAGGCCAGGCCAAGGGACCCCACCAATGCATGATCGGGGCTTGGAAGGGATCATGGGAGAGCTCTAGGCCTTGTCCAGCCCATCTCACCAGTCCCGATTGGCTGGACCCCAGCAGCAAGCTAACCTACCCGTCCGAGCATCTGCCCCCTGTTGGTCAGTGCACATCATAGTGACTGGTCGAACAGTAATACAGTCGGACACTTAGCATATGAAGCTTTTATTATATAAGATAATACTACAGAAATGCAAGGCAGGAACAACAAGCGTTGTTTGATAGAAATCACCTGCTCAGGTGTGATATGCATATGTGTGTGCTACTTTCTGTACCTGATCATATGTTTTAGCCAAATGAACCAAAATAGCAGGAGATTTTGCCTAGTATTGTTTTAAATTGGCAATCAGAGATTTTTTAAGTCATTGATGACTTTGGGATCTCTTTATTTCTCAGTCTTCTTCTGAAATAAAGCCTGACTACCTATCAATTATAATGGACCCAGATGAAGTTCCCCTGGATGAGCAGTGTGAGCGGCTCCCGTATGATGCCAGCAAGTGGGAATTTGCCCGGGAGAGACTTAAGCTAGGTAATGTATTTGTTCAACAGATTCCTAAGCCATACTAAGCACCTACTGCATTGAGGAATGCAAAAATAGGCTAGACTCTGGATTCTACCCTCAACAGTTCACAACCTAGCAAGGGAGAGGGACACAGAGGTATATGAGTCTATGAGTATGTGGAGAGGATGGTTTAAGGGACAAGGAGCACCTGTTCATTCTTTCAACAGTTACCAAGCACCTTCTCTATGCAGCAGACACAAAAATATTTGAGTCTCTTCCTTCTAAGGAGATCACCATAAAAGGAGATAAGTAAAGGAAAGATTAGTTCCACTGGGAGCCTTACAAGCACAGGTGCTATTAATTAATGACATTTTTTGAGAAGTCAGAAACTTCTGACATGGGAAGCAATTCAAGATGACTAGGCACAGTAAAATCAAACATTTGGTGAAAGAGTTGGTACTCTTCAAGGTTGTGGATCAAAAACCACTCTGCACAAATGCATCAGTTACAGACTTTGAATTTTCCTGGGTGTTCAAGCGGTCCAAACGAGAAGGAAGTCGTAGGGATTCACTTTTGAAAAGTGAGGACTGTTGCTTTCCAGGTAACACAGATACTGTAAACAACAGGCAAATGTGTTTTCCTTCAGCTTACTTCCAAGTTCCTCCAGCTTAGACATCACAGTGCAAATTACTCTCCAGCCCAGTTATTACAAAGAGTGGGAACCTCAATTACTCCCACCCAAAATATTTGGCTTGTGTGTTCTGAAAGTTTTCTACTCATTCTGATGCATGCCAGAATAACTGGAACTAGGAAAAGAGGCCATGCATCCAGTGTGCCCAGAGCTTCTCACTCGGTATAAAGAGCCTGTTGTTCCAAATTCAATGGCACTGCCTATTCTTCCCCCTACATGCAAGTCATTGTCATACAATGAAAAGATATTGGGTCCTAGCTAGTTTGGCTCAGTGGATAGAGTTTCGGCCTGCGAAGTAAAGGTCCCGGGTTTGATTCTGAGTATATGCCAGGGTTGCAGGTTTGATTCCCAGTAATGGGTGTGCAGGAGGCAGCCGATAAATGATTCTCTCTCATTGATGTTTCTATCTCTCTCTCCCCTCCCCCTTCATCTCTGAAATCAATAAAACTATATTTTTTAAAAATATTGGCATTTTTGGAGGGGGAGGTGTGAGGTGACAGAGAGGGGAAAATGGCTTTTCTCATTCTCTTAGGTCTTGAAATGATCCCACTTACATTTCTTCCTACATGAGAAAAAGTACTTAGCTCCAAGAGTATGTTCTGTTTGGCTTAGGGAAGAAAATTAGGAGTCAGACAAAAGCCAGTAATGGCTGCTGACAAGAAAAAAAAATCAACCAAATTTTGAGTAGATAAGGGCAGGTGGCACACTAGGTGAGTTCCATCTGCAAGTCCAAATTATATGGCAGCCTGCCCAGCCCCTTCAGTGACCTTGTCATGGAACATGGGATAATTTTCCCACAACCATAAGCCATTCTCAGGCCATATTGATTTCCAGAGTTATTAGTCGCAATCAAATATGCTCCTTCCAATGCAGGACATGTGAGCTTTCCATCCCTTTTCTTCATTCCTCGGCCTAGTGTCACTGTGACCATAACACATTGAGAGGGAGTGCCAGTCCTTCTACCAGATTTCCTCAAGGCTCCATGAGTGTAGATAATTCCATTTCAGGATATTCTTCTTGTTGAAGATCTTATGGTTCTTTTCCTTCCAGATGCTATGATTTGGATAATATACAGGTGAGTATCTTCGAAGGGTAAGAGGAAGTGTAGCAAAGTCTCAATGCAGAGTGTAGCTCCGAGGGCCAGAGTAATGTTCTTTCTACTAACTTGGGAGCAAATAGGCCCAATATTTAATTATATGTTTGTTTGTTTTAAGCCAAATAAATGAGAAAAAGAAATCAGAAGCAGTGTCTGTTAAGTGAAAATAACCAAAACTATATCTGGATAGATGGGAAGAAAAGGCAGGTTTGATGGGCAGAATTACAACAGAGTTCTGAATGTAGAGAAAAGCATAGATCAAGCTGCTTCTGATCTCATCTATCTGCAGTCTGTGAGTTACTTTCAGCCCTCGAAAGAGAAGTCAGAATTGAGAGTACCTGATGGATACCAATAGACACATTTAGAAACAGTCAAAGGTGTTGCTACCAGTGAAATTCCTGAAATCCAGTAACTAGAGAAACCTATTTTGTTAGTGATTCTACATTAAATCCAGAGATAATTCCCCTCCTATACATTTATAAATGTCTGACATTGCACCTTTCTGTTGGAAAATTGTCAGAATTAGCGAATATGGGAAACAACACAGGGAGTCTGGGAATTGGCAGGTGAATGGGACCTGGGCTGGTGCTGCCTCTTATAAGACCAGCCCTGGATGCTAGAGAGGAGCTCAGCCCCATGCTGCCATACACTGTCCCCAGAGTGTCCCAGGGGCCCTGGCCGGTCATTCTTGGAAGAAATTCCAATATCCATTCATTGTATGACTATGACCTAGCAATTTACAAGCTAGTGAATGCATTTGGGTAGCACCAAGAAAGACTTTAAGAGAAAAGGAAGATCAGGCCAGGTCAAGTCCAGTGTGATTGGGCTCCCCCCATGCTGAAATATGAGTCTGCAGAAGGATCCAGTGCAACAGATGATTAAAGAGCCCATAACAGCCCAGCCAGAGTGGCACAGTGTTTGAGCATCAACCTGTGAATCAGGAAGTCATGGTTCTATTTCCTATCAGGGCACATTGCCTGAGTTGAGAGCTTTCTCTCTCTCTCTCTCTCTCTCTCTCTCTCTCTCTCTCTCTCTCCCTCTCCCTCTCCCTTCCTCTCTGAAATCAATAATCCTATCTAATAAGGAGGTAATATGCAAATTGACCATCACTCCAACACATAAGATGGACACCCCCATGTAGGTACAAGATGGCCTCCACAAGATGGCCAGCAGGGGAGGGCAGTTGGGAAGGACCAGGCCTGAAAAGGAGAGCAGTTGATGGTGATCAGGCCTTTAGGGGAGGGCAGTTAGGGGTGACCAGGCTGGCAAGGGAGGGAAGTTAGGGGTGACTGGGCTAGTAGGGGAGAGCAGTTGGGGCAACCAGGCTGGCAAGGGAGAGCAGTTAGAGGTGACCAAGCTGGCAGGGGAAGGCAGTTGGGGGCAACAAGGCTGGCAGGGGAGGATAGTTAGGGGCAATCAGGCCAGCAGGGGAATAGTTAGGCACTTATCAGGCTGGCAGGGGAGTGTTTAGGGGGTGATCAGGCTGGCAGGCAGAAGTGGTTAGGGGAAATCAGGCAGGCAGGCAGCTGAGCAGTTGGGAGAGGTATTGTGAGAGAGATGTCCCAGATTGGAGAGAGTGCAGGCTGGGCTGAGGTACACACACACACCCATGCACGAATTTCATGCATTGGGCATCTAGTATATGTATAAAGAGCCTATATCAGCCTATATTTGCTTTGTGAGGCAGCAATCAGCTTCCAAAAGAACAAAGGAAAAGACTGAGGAAAGCCATGTGAGAACAAGTTGATTCTCAGTAATAGAAGCAAAGTCCCCAAACACTGGTTAAAACAAAGAATGTTGTGATGCCTAAGAAGAGAATGTATGGTGACTGAAATGTGGAAAGAAAAGGATTCCATCTGACCCAGACAAGCAAGAGTCTTTGCAGCCTGTGGAGAGGTGTCCCAAGACAGAGATTATCTTACCACTTTTCAGGCTCAGAACACTTTTCATATTAGATGGTAGAAGGAACTTCAAAAGGAAAGCATTGTTCTTGTACCCTAAAAATGCAAGGAATAAGCCTGCAACCAAAGGCAGCAATTTTCACGAGTCTGGGGAAGGTATCTGCCAGTGCTTTTTCAATATTTGATCTCCACGTCCTGCACCTTGAAGGGCTATTCAAGGCTCTTCTATTTAAGCTAACAGTACCTTGCTGGTCTATATCTTGGACAATTTTATCTGAAAAAGGAAGCACTGACTACATCCCAGCCCATGGCGTGTGCCCTAGGAGGAATGAATGATATTTATCAGTCACTAAAGGTACATGTGTGACCATAGGAAAGGCTTGTGATGTCACCAGTGTTCCCCTCCTAATGCAGAGTGTGTTCCTATGAGATAGATGCAGAGACTGCTACAGAAAAGCTCATAAAATTATGTTGGTAAATTGAACACTTCCCAGGTTCTTCTTGTATGCCTAGGATGGTTGGTAATGGAAGATACTAAGCAGCGGCAGAGTGAAGATACCTTTGTTACTGAGTAGTTGTGCAAAAAAAAAAGTATAAAGGTTCTGGAAAAAAACAAGATGGCGGCATAGGGCAGACACCCGAATGCAGCATACCACAAGTTTGAGTTTGGAACTGAAAAACAGGGGAAACATCACCCTGAGGCACAGGACGGCTGGCTGAGGGGAGGCTCTACCGTCTGGGAAGGAGAGAAAAGGCACGCTGAACCTCAGGAACTGTGAAGGTGCGGAGAACTGTGCGTGTGAAAAGGCGGCAGCAGAGTTCGCTGCCGGCTTGCTTGCGGAGCGTGGAAAGGGTGGGCTGGGTTCGCTACTGGCTTACTCCCTGTGCACAGAGAGGGTGAACAGCTTATGTGCAGTGGCTGGCTTTCTTGTTCAGTAGGAAAACAGAATCACCCTATTGCGCTGATAGACGGCCCCAGACAGGGAGAGGCCAGACTGCCAGGCAGTGGGCAGAGATCTCTCGGAGGTGTGTGAAGCCAGCGGCCATTGCTGCGGGACTTGGAAACCAGACCCTCATAGGGAGGGGCTGAATAAAGCTTGTCTGCACCACCCGAGACTACGCCCTATCCAAGCAGAGCACAAAGGCCCTTCCAGTGGCTAGCTTCCTCGTTCGCTGCCAATAGGACTCTCCTAGGGAGTGACAGACAGGAATCTAAAGTTTGTCTGCACCTATACCATAGAGGTGTGCACAGCTGCAACCAATTGTGCGGGATTCAACAAAGCTTGTCTGCACCACCCAAGACTCGGCCCCATCCAAGGGGAGCACAGAAGCCCTTCCAGTGGCTAGCTTTCTCATTTGTGGTGAATGGGACTCTCCTAGGGAGTGACAGACAGGAATCTAAAGCTTGCCTGCAACCAATTGTGCGGGATTCAACAAAGCTTGTCTGTGCCACCCCGAGACTCCGCCTCATTCAAGCAGAATACAGAAACCCTCCTAGCTGAGACACTTCTGATCCTCATAGTCAATTGGCTTGGAGATCAACGCTTCCCAGTGATACCAACAACAAGCAAGGCTTAACAACAAGACTGCACACACAGCCCACAAAGGGCTACACCAAGACTGTCCACCTCAGGTAACTGGGAGGCTGAGTCACTGAACCATATAGGACACCTTAGCACACAAAGCCACCCTACCAACTCAGGGAAGCTGTGAAAATGCCGAGACAAGGAAATAGATCACAAACAAAAGAAATGGAGGAAAAGAAGAGACTGGATATAGCAGAGTTTTTCAACCGCTGTTCCGCGGCACACTAGTGTGCCGCGAGATGTTGCCTGGTGTGCCGTAGGTGCAGACAAGACAAGAATTTTATAATTTTTCACTATTTTGTTTACTTAATATTTCATAATAAAGTAATTATAAAATACTTTCTTTGTGTTTATTTGATTCCTATTCAAGAGAATTACTTTATATATAGTCAATATAGGCACAGAGTTAAATTTTTTAACATTTTCTAATGGTGGTGTGCCTCGTGATTTTTTTCATGAAACAAGTGTGCCTTTGCCCAAAAAAGGTTGAAAAACACTGGGATATAGAGTTCAAAACCACGCTTATAAGGTTTTTCAAGAATTTCCTAGAAAAGGTCGATAAGACCTATGAGGAGATGAAAAGGGATCAACTAGAATTAATAAGGAATCAACAAGAAATAATAAGATATCAACAAGAAATAATAAGGGATCAACAAGAAATAAAGAATACATTGTCTGAAATAAAAAATGTTATACAGAGTCCTGAAAACAGAATGGAAGATCGCAAGAATCAAGTCAAAGATTTGGAACATAAAGAGCCAGAAGACACTCCTCCACAGAAGCAAGAAGATAAGAGAATCCAGAAAGTTGAAGATAATGTAAGAAACCTCTGGGACAACTTCAAGCGAACCAACATCAGAATTATGGGGGTCCCAGAAGATGAGAGAGAGAGCAAGATATCGAAAACATACTGAAAGAAATAGTGACAGAAAACTTCCCCCACCTGGTGAAAGAATTAGACTTACAAGTCCAGGAAGCGCACAGAACTCCAAACAAAAGGAACCAAAGAAGACCACACCAAGACACATCATAATTAAAATTCCAAGAGCAAAAGACAAAGAGAGAATATTAAAAGCAGCAAGAGCAAAGCAGGTAGTTACCTATAAAGGAGCACCCATACGATTGTCAGCTGATTTCTCAACAGAAACCATGCAGGCCAGACGGGAATGGCAAGAAATATTCAAGGTGATGAATAGCAAGAACCTACAGCCAAAAATAATCTACCCAGCAAAGCTATCACTCAGAATCGAAGGCCAGATAAAGAACTTCACAAATTAAAAAAAAGCTAAAGGAGTTCATCACCACCAAACCAGAATTATATGAATTGCTGAAGGGGGTTCTTTCAGAAGAGAAAGTAAATAAAGATAAAAACTATGAACAACAAATACGTAACTATCAATAAGTCAATCTAAAAACCAAGGGAATTAAAAAAAAATCTGATGAACAATATTAACTGTTGAATATAATAGAATCAGAGGTATGGAAGGGGAGTGAACTGACGATTCTCAGGGAAAAGGGGAGAGGGGGGTGTGGGAAGAGACAACATAAACTGTGCACCTATGGATGAGGACAATGGGGGGTGGGGAAAAGGCAGAGGGTGGGGTGGGAACCTGGTGGAGGGGAGCAAAGGAGGGAGGGGGAAATGAGAAACATTTGTAATAATATGAACAATAAAGATTTTTTTTTTTTTTAAAGTATAAAGGTTCTAATATGGTGAAGCAGGAAATGTCCCTTACTTTGACTCTTTTGGTGTCAGTTCCTTGGGGATCCCGTTCAAAGTTACATGTGCCTTACGGCTACAAATAGGAGAAATGAAAAAGACTTAAACTCGCCCCATTGGCTTGGTAAACAAATCAATGTATTCTTTTCATTGCAGGCAAATCACTTGGAAGAGGGGCTTTTGGAAAAGTGGTACAAGCATCTGCATTTGGCATTAAGAAATCAGCCACCTGCCAGACTGTGGCTGTAAAAATGCTAAAAGGTATGGACACTGTAGTTTGGCTTTCAACTGACCCACTGCACTTCCTAAATGTTGGTATAAGTTGGATGTGGCCTAGGAACAGATACAAGCTATTTTTGCTCTGGTCACATAACTTTATTCTACTGCTGGGAGCCCCTTGACTTTAGAACATTTAGGTGAGGCAAGAGAGAGTTCAGGATAAACATTGTAAATGGAACAATCAGCAGCATCCATGGGAAAGTGACTCCTGTCACCTCAAAAATATTTCTCTTATCACATCTCATACTTGACACTATCAGGGACTTAAGCCCATAGTAACCAATTTTTTTTTTAAATGATCCACTTGACATTATAATGGAAACTTTGCTGTACATCACAAATCCCAAAGGCTTAACTGGGGTTTGACCTAACTATAAGATAAGATTATGAAACTAAAACAAGTGAGATGATCAAAACTGTAAACTATTTAATATTGTCAAGTCCCAACCATAAAACTTTTCCTCTTTAGAAATGAAAAACAACAAATTATCTTTCAAGTGTGAAGTGTGAGGAGGTAGAGCCAAATCACACAGGAATGTATGACCACTGCCATAGATAGACGGAAAGTGAAAATTATGTGAACCAAACAAATCAAAACTCATAGATCTTTTGAAGTTTAGGAAATAATTCATTTCCTCAATTATGATGAGATTTTCTGTTATTTCAATGCATCTTAAGGCCCCCAAACCAAAAGAAATAGGAATGAAAACCTAAAGGGCAGCTTTCAGCTTTCCAAGGTCTCCAAGATAATGCCAGGGGATTCTGAGGCACAGAAAGCTATATGCCCAACTGAGCAGGTACCTAGCCAAGGCTTCAGGAGACAAAGGGCTGTTTGCTTAGGGAGACTTCAAAGTCCTTCCACTTCTTGCAGCCCTGACACCATCATTGCCCAAGTATCATGTCATGATATTTTCCACCTCAAAAGGCTGTCCTTTTTAAAGGAAAACTTTGATAAAACTCTATAAAGAACCTGACTGTTCTACTCTGAAAGTAACCAGGAAAAGGAGTTTTGTATCCACAAGTAAGGACTTTTGTTCGAGTTGGACTACTCAGATGATGGAAAGCATTTCTGTGAGAATTCCTCCATTCCAGCACCCCACCCTGTACCCATCCCAGATTCTAAAGAGAAGATGCATCAACATGTCTTCTATGTGAGAAAGCATCAGACTAAGTACTTAATATATTAGGTAGAACCACTTGAAATCATCATTTTTCTCATTTTTCTCTCTATAGCCTTGTTTTTCTGTATTTGTGTTTTTGGTGGGGTTTTTTTGTGGGTTTTTAAATTTTTATTTATTAAATTGATTGTGGTGACATTGGTCAACATGAATATATAGGTTTCATGTGTGGGTTTCTATATAACAAGATCTGTATATTGCACCATGTGCCCACCACCCAAAGTCAAATCTTCTCTCACTTTATACTGGTATTAGTACCTCTTTCTCCCAGCCCCCTGCCCATTCCCCTTCTCTCTGATAACCGCCACTCTGCTGTTTGTGTTCATAAGTTCAAGTTTATATCTCACATATGAGTGAAATCATATAGTTCTTGGATTTTTCTGTCTGACTTATTTCACTTAGCATGTTTCAAGGTCCATCCATGTTATTGCAAATGGTGCTATTTCATCCTTTCTTACGGCTGAGTAGTATTCCATTGTGTATATATACATCTTCTTTATCCAGTCCTCTATCATGGGACATGAACATAGGGGTGCATATATCTTTGCATGATTTTGAATGTTATGAATAAAAATCTAGGATTAGGATTTCTGGGTCATATAGTAGCTCTATTTTTAATTTTTTGAGAAATTGCCAGACTGCTTTTCATAGTGGTTGTACCAGTCATTCCCATCAGCACTGAATGAGGGTTCCCTTTTTTTCCACAACCTCTTCAACATTTGTTATTGCTTGTCTCGTTGATAATAACCACTCTAAAAGGTGTAAGGTATTATCTCATTGTGGTTTTGATTTATATTTCCCTAATTGCCAGTGAGATTGAACATCTTTTTTTTTTTTAGTCATTATTTATTTATTTAGCAAAGCTTCCCATGTACCTCAAGTAGAAAATTTTTCTTCATCAGCCATATTAAGAATATAGTTAGCCATATCATCTTCAGTGGGCGCATCTGACACCACCAAAAATTCACTTGCTCCAGTCATCTGCAGGCAACAAAGAGGGCAATTCTTGTGTTGATCACTCCATTTATCAATGTACAATATATCTGACAAAAGCTGTGAGTACAAGGCAGGATGAGGTCAGCTCGACATCCATGCACATACAACACTCCTTCTCATCAGTCACCCTTCCCATCCAAAGAATAGCCTTGACAAGATGTCACAGACGACAAGTTTTCATCAGGGTCTCCAGAGCTGGAGCTCTGTGCCAACTCTTCTGCTGCTTGACTTGTGATATCTTTATAAAGCTGAATAAACTGGCACAAATTCATGATCAGTGATGTTTCTACAATGCCATGGCATTTGTTAATCTTGGTACAGACCACCATTCAACCAATTATCAAAAGGCAGAGGAATCAGATCCAGGTTGAGAAGATGTTTTTCCTGGCCAGAAGCCACTTTGGCTGTTACATCATTAAGTTCAGCTACTCTCCCAAGAAATTCTTCATAAGGAGCCACTTTCTCGAACCAATGTGACATGTTTTGCTACTTTTTCTGGTAACTTGTTAAGAACCAACTGCATCTGATCCGAAATCTGTTGTCCATGATGAAATGATGTCCTTTGAAATCCAGAAAGAGTGTTGGTTCACAGTTTCCAGGTTCAGGCATAGGGCTTCCAGGGCACAGGTGCCACCCCAGCCCATCACTCAGGCCCACAGACAGCGGCAGCGGCCATTTAGGGTAATTATTGATGTATGAGAATTTTCTATAGCCGTTTTATCTTTTGTTTTCTGGTAGCTCTGTGCCTCCATTGGTTCTTTTCCTTTATGCTTCTTTCTGTTGTTTTTGTTTGGTGGTGTTCCATACATCTTTCTGTTTCCTCTTTTTTTAAGCTTTCTACCTGTTTGGGGAATTTTTGTGTGTGGTTGCCATTAGGTTTATAAAAATGAAGTTGCATATATATCACAGTTTTTTTTTTCCCTTTTGAGTGCATTTGATCTTAATCTTTCTTTGCCAATTCAGACCTTTCCCCCTTCCCTTTGCATATTTTTGTTGTCACAAAGTATCCTGTTTATGTGGTAAGTTTTTTGGTGATCTTACTCATAGTGTTGTGACCTTATGTTCTTTATTTCAGGTGGAATAACTCCCTTGAGTATTTTCTGCAATGCCTCAGCTGCTGTATATCTTGGAACATTCTTATTTCTCCTTCAGATTTAAAAGATAATTTTGCTGGATATATTATTTGTAGCTGGTAATTTCTCTCTTTTACATGTTTGAATATTTGGTTCCATTCTTTTCTGGCTTGTAGAGGTTCTGCTGAGAAGTTGGATGAAATTCTGATGAGTTTTCCTTTGTAGGTCACTTCCTTCTTTTCCCTGGCTGCTTTGAGAAATTTTTCTTTGTCATATATATATATATATATATATATATATATATATATATTAGATTGTTAAAGCACCTTTACTCACAAAGAGATGGGTGGGTTGCCACAATCTCAGTTTACAGGTGAATTCTGAGTGCCCAGTGACAAGGAGAAATTGATAGCAAAGCTGGATCTACTTACTAAGGCTCTCAAAGAGACATGAGAACTCTGTGTAATCCTTGACCCCGGGCTGAATTCTGTACTGGAAAAATATTGGGGCCATTGATAAAGTAGAACCAGAATGATGGATTAAAGTATTGAACCAATGTTAAATTTACTGAAGTTGATAACACTAATGTGATTGCATAAATGAATATTCTAAGGAAATGAACATTAAAGTATCCATGCATGTAACTTACCCTCAAATGGTTCAGAAACAATGATACAGATGGATCCATCCCATATGATAAAATGAGTGGGTTAAAATAGTAATAATTGGTGAATCTGGTATGCAGTGTTCTTTTGTCTTTGTCATTAATTTTTGACAGCTTTATCACCAAGTGCCTTGGAGATGGCCTCTTTGGATTGATGTAACTAGATGTTCTTTTTGCTTCTTGGATTTGAGGATCTAGTTCTTTCAATAGATTTGAGAAGTTCTCATCTGCTATTTGTTTTAACAGAGTCTCCATTCCATGTTCCCTCTCTTCCTTCTCCACAATACCTATGACTCTGATATTACTTTTTCTGATGGAGTCAGCAAGATCTTGTAGAGCTCCTTCATTTTCCTTTATTCTTAGGCCTCTCTCTCTTCTTCCTTCTGTGTCATTTCTTGATTCCTATCTTCGATATCTCTAGTTCTTTCCTCTAATTGGTTGGTTCTATTTTCTATGCTCAAGAGCTCACTCTTAATCTCCTCAATTGCCTGCTTCATTTCCAGGAGTACTAATATATTCATTTTTAAAGTTTCAATTTCCTTGGAGAAATGTTCATTTTGTTCAATGATTTGATTTCTGAGTGTATTGAATTGCCTGTCAGAATTTTCTCACATCTCATTGAGTATTTTCAGAATTGAAGTCTTGAAATTTCTATCATTTATATCACATAATTCCATGTTTTCTAGCCTACTTCCTGGGGATCTTTCATTTCTTTCTGGTCATCATGTTATGTGGTTCTTCATGGTATTTGCTGCCCTCCTTTGTTTTCACATTTATTTCCGGGGAGGTCTTTTTCCTATGTTCCAGGAGGTGATGCTGAATTGCAAGTTGTTTACCTCTGTGCTTTACCAGATTTGAGCCTCTGCAGCTTCCAGTACCCCAGATAGCTTGTGGGTGGGATTTGTTTTGCCCTCACCATAATGGTGACCCCTGACCTCCACAGATCTGGCCCAAACACCCCTCCTGGCGTTCAGTCACAGGGGGAAACAGCAATTCTACTGAAACAGTGCTTGGTTTACAGATAATATGTTCCTGAAGCCAACTCCATGGGCAACAGGAGGCAAGTTTGGGGAGTCTAAGCAGCGGCAAAGGCTCTGTGATTTCCTTTCTTTGTCTAAAACATCACCCAGCCCAGCAGTGGGGAATCTCACAGCAGTACCCACTGCTCTGTAGGGTGGGCATCTGTTGACTCAGTGTTCACTCCTGCCACTCATGTGACTCCATCCCTACTCGCTGCATGCCCAAGATTCAGACACTGTACTCTCTCACCACTCGCATCCAACAACTCAGTCAATGTCCTCTCTTGCTACTGGAAGCTTGCAGCTCACAGCTTACAGATTGCCCTGCTGGGCTACCCCCTGCAGCTCTCTGTTCCTCCAGGTCGAGGAAGTGCCTGCTACCTCCACCACTAGCTTTCTCCCCTCCCCTGGCCAGGCTGTTAGTTCCAAGCTATGCTGCCGGGCTGCATCTATGGCCTTGTCTGTGGCCATGTCTGTGCTTTCCTCCCTTCTCATCTCCCTTTTAATCCTCTAATGCTCACCTTTAGGTGCTTCCACGTGCAGGTCTCTCAGGCATGCATCTGTGTTGAGCAGGGACTTCTTTGTTGAATTATAGGTGGTTAACTTGTTGAAATGCCAGGGGGAGAGGAAAAGAGGTGCTCTGACACCATCATTCCTCTAGTGTCGCCTCTCTCTATAGCCCTGCGAGATATATATTATACCAATTTGCAGATAAAGAATAATGGCCCAGAAAGATGAAACAGCTTCTGCAAATCCCCAGTGTATAAATAAGGATTTGAGTGCAAGTCTTGCAGTTTCGAGGTCAGTGCTCTTTCCCCAACACCACAGTGCTATCAAAGAGGTGCTGACTGCCTCCTAAACAAGATTCATTGCTCCAAAATCCTGAGGCAAGCTAGTATCCCACCTTGAGATACGCTGGAACTAAATCTGGAAGCATTTGCTTCCTCAGCTGGTCCTGTTTCCCTGCTTACTACCACACTCTGTCTCTGGGAGAGGCAGGTTGGCTGTGCTTAAAGGGGTACAGATACATGAAGGGATTGATGAGTTTGAGAAGAGAAATTCTGACCTGATATTTCTTAAAGGCCCAAAGAATCTACTCTATGTAATACAGAAATAGTATGTGTAATATCTTTATAAATGCTTATCTTTTTTAAGACACCTAATCATTCACTATACAAAATTTCTCAAAACCATTTTCATTCAGCCTTCTTGTTTTTAAATTGGTTAGCCATCTGTTTCTAGGAGAAATTAAAAAGGCAGAATGTCAAATAAAGGCCATGAGTCAGAAGCTCTTTTAAAGTGCCCTTGAGCAAAACCTTTAACCTTTTGGGGCCTTCTGCCCATATCTGAAATGAAAAGACTAATCATGTTGTTTATTTATTTAACAAATATTTGTTGAGAATCTCCTGTGAGCCAAACCCAACCTCACTGGAAGGCTTCCAAAGTTCATCTATTATTAAAAAATGATTTGTACTTAAGAAATACCATATCAGTATCTACCTAAATGTTATATGCACATCCTCTAACCCATTCCAGGATTATCTTACAAAAATACTTGCACATGTGTACAAAGATTACACACAGGCTTCTACTATGGCATTATTTGTTTTTCTTTTATTACTATATACTTTTTTACTGATTTCAGAGAGGAATAGAGAGGGAGAGAAAGATAGAAACACAATGATGAGATAGAATCATTGGTGCCTCCTGCATGTCCCCCATGGGGGATTGAGCCCGTAACTTGGGCATGTGCCCTGACTAGGAACCGAAACATGACCTCCTGCTTCATAGGTCAATGCTCAACCATTGAGCCACACTTGCCCAGCTACAGCATTGTTTGTAATGGGGGAAAAAAACTATACAATCTAAATGTTAGAAATGCCATAATCCAATTAAAAAGAAGGTAAAGAGTGTCTGACATATTAAAAAGAAGGAAAAGCAAATTATATCTGTCCATATAGAGAGATATATAATCCCATTTGTATGTCATCCCACTTATCTAAATAAAAAAAAGATATTTTTGGATATATATATATTATATATTTTTTTATAAAAGCATAGAAAATATCTGAAATTCCAAAAAACTAACAGTGGTTACTCCTAAAAAGTTAAATGGGCTGGAGTGGCTTTCACTTTTTACTCTATATACATCATACTATTTAAATGTTTTATAGCAAGATTATACAACTTTTTATTTCTAAAAATAATTTAAAATATTTAAATGCCCTAGAACTTAACTAATAAAAACAAACAGAACAAACTTAGGCTTTAGACTCTGTTGATTCTTAGATTAGTGTTGTTTATTTCTGAGAATGAAATTGAAGTCAGATGCTTATGGATCCTCACAACTTGAGATAACCCTGTGGACTCCAGGGAGAAAAGGTTATAGGGAGAAAATGACACACTGCAAAGATTTTTATAAAGGGGGGGGGGGGGGGGGTGTCACTTGTGGCCACTTGTGCTCCTTTTCCATAACACCTCAAAGAGGGAAAAGGTGAGAAAAATATGTAAGCTGTGGGCACATGCCTGCCAGGAAGGTTCTTGCTATGCCTGGTTCAGATGGACGGAAGTCTTTGGAAGGCATTTTCACAAGGTGCCCCGCTCTGAGTCAGCACATTACTGAGCAGACCTAGGTCCAAAGAGAGGAAGTGTGCAGTGACTAACCCCACCAGCACTCTGGGCCTTACTGTAATCAAAAGGATGTTGGCTCAGGAGGGTGGGAGTAATGAAAACAGTCTGGAGACTTGGCCTTTCTGCAGAATGTGGGGAAGTTAATGAAGCAACAGGCTGAGCACTGACAAACATGGAGGGAAGGAACGCCGCTTCCAGCGGAAAGAGCCTTATTGTCCTGTCGCCCTGACTCTTCCTTGCTTCTCACACAGAGGGGGCCACAGCCAGCGAGTACAAAGCTCTGATGACTGAGCTCAAGATCTTGACCCACATTGGCCACCACCTGAATGTAGTCAACCTGCTGGGAGCCTGTACGAAGCAAGGAGGTAAATGAGAAGGGATAGGCCTGCACCGTCTCCGGCTCAAATGCTAGAAGCAGTTCTCCAACATACAGCTTCTTCTCCCCACCCTGCTCCTCCTCACCTCCTAGAAAATGGCCTTTCAATAGGTCCAGAGGAAAAGTTTTTTCATTTATAAAAGGGGAGGGGAGGGTCCCATCCTAGGAACGCCTTCCCTGTGCAATTAACTTAAAGGTTCTGAAGGGAAGGTCAGCCAAGCCCTAACCTTCCCATGGGGCGGGGGGGGGGGGGGGGGGGGGGGGGGATTGAGATTGAAAGGTCTTCAGGAACACTCATTAGTTTAGGTGAAGCTTCAAAGGAAATGTGCAACCTATGCATTGGCCCCAGCTCTGGTCACACTCCTCCAAAGTCACCTTCAAAACTGACCAGGGCTAATCAGAGAGCCTCCTCCACCTGTGCCTCTGAGCTTGGTGTAGCGGCCTAGGGGAGATGGCAGGCTCCTCCTCAGGGTGGGTGACAGACAACCTGTGGAAGCAACTTCCTGTTCCGTGCCAGAGGGCAGAGGAGGTGCCGTCAAGCCTTCTAACATGCAAGTCCTGACGGAGACAGCGCACCCTCTGCTGAGCAGGCGGCCTCTGGGAGCCTGAAAGGCTAGGGAGCCTGTGCCTTTGGGCTCAAGGAACCCACGCGGCTCCCTGCATGTGGAACTGCTCCAGGATCACCCGGATGTCCCGGAACCGGAACCGGAAGCTGCTCTTCGCAGCAGGTCTCAGCCTGCCGGCCTGACGGGCCTATGGGGGAAGCAGTGGGAAGCGCAGGCGCCGGAGGAGGCGGAAGCAGCCTTGGGGCACCACTTGGAGGCTGGGTTGCACCTGGGTGTGTTTTTCTTCCCAACCCTCTTGCTACTTTTTAACCAGGAATCCGCAAACCATGGGGCCAGCCTGTGAGATTATTTTGAACTATTTATTCATTCCCCTATGCTTTAAATAGTTGAGGGGAAAAGCTCAAAAGAATATTTTGTGAGAATTATATGAAATTCAAATTTATATGTTTGTGAAGTTTTATTTCAGCACAGTCACTCATTTGGTTGTATTATCATCTATAGCTGCTTTCACGCTACAAGGGCTACATTGAGCTGTTTGGTCTACAAAGCCTAAGATATTTGCTGACTGGTCCTTTACAAAAGTTTGCCGACCCCTGCTTTAGCCCTTCTGACAAGCCTGGAGGCAAAGCCTGTCTCTCACCTGGCTGGGGAGAGACAGTCCAACAGAAAGGGTCTATTTTCTGCGCTGGAAGGGAGGACCTGCTTGATAATCCTGGGGTTACTGTGGCGATATTTTGAGGCCCCTTAACTCAATAGGGTGTGTGGCTAACAACAGAAGGTGGCAGCAAGTGCCAGGGAGAGCCCTGGCATTGGTCCCTCCTCTCCTCAAAGTTCTTTTTCCCTTTTTTTTCCCCCTGCTTCTCCCCATTCCCAATACCCAATTGTCTCCTATTCCTTTGAATTTTTTAATTGAAAAAATCTCTCACCCAAAATTGCATCCCTAGACCCCACTAATATAAAAGCAAGTTGGTTTAAGCAGTGGTCGGCAAACTCATTAGTCAACAGAGCCAAATATCAATAGCACAACGATTGAAATTTCTTTTGAGAGCCAAATTTTTTAAACTTAAACTTCTCCTAACGCCCCTTCTCCAAAATAGACTTGTCCAGGCCATGATATTTTGTGGAAGAGCCACACTCACGTGGCCAAAGAGCTGCATGTGGCTCTCGAGCCGTAGTCTGCCAACCACGGGTTTAAGTTTCTCAGGCTGGCAACTGGCTGATCTGCTGGGTGTGGCTGAGCATGTGTTGTTTTGGCTGCAGGGCCTCTGATGGTGATCGTTGAATATTGCAAATATGGAAATCTCTCCAACTATCTCAAGAGCAAAAGAGACTTATTCTTTCTTAACAAGGTAAGGAATTTAGGGATCGGACATTCTTAAGGATAGCAATGACTTTCCATTTAGGCTGTTGCCTCATAAAACAAGAGAAACCTGTATCTTTCCATTAGACTAATGGGCTTTCTCTCCTTTTTAAAAATTTCCTTCCACTCTTTTTGCAGACAGTATATTTGATCCTAGTGTATGGAGCAATAAATAAGGGTTAAAATTTGCTAGCCGTCTATCTAAACACCTATCAAATCATCTTGATAACTTTATCTCTCTCTTTCTCCCTCTCTCTAAATAAACACA
The DNA here is from genome assembly GCF_964339955.1 of Pipistrellus hanaki. Classification (NCBI taxonomy): domain Eukaryota; kingdom Metazoa; phylum Chordata; class Mammalia; order Chiroptera; family Vespertilionidae; genus Pipistrellus; species Pipistrellus hanaki. The sequence goes on from NC_140505.1 coordinate 100,797,955, forward strand.
GACACACACAAATCACTTAGTCACTTGTTTTATAAAGATAGCAAGTGTAATTGTCTTCATTTATTAGATTAGAGAAATTAAGGACTCAATCAACTGAGTGACTTTACAGTAAACAATAGACCAATGATGGAGCCTGAGAAATCATTTTCTTTGCTTCCCACTCTCCTTTTTCCCACTTCTCCACACCTTCACCCCCTGTCACCCCTACATATGCACTGAACCATCCTTATGCACTAGATAAGGCTATGTAACAGAAGAAACACATGGGTCAAGTTCTAAAGGCAAACCAAGTCTAAAAGAGATGATTGAATGAAGGAAAAAAGACTTTAATAAAACTTTGCCAGTGTGACCCATCCCACCAACGCAGTGTCCTTCTCTGGTATGGAGAAGCTCGGCAGACAATGATTCAATATTATTAACTGATAATTAGCAATGTTGGTGAGGAATCCATGTAGGGTGGTGGGTTAAGCACTTGGACTCTGCATCCAGACTGCCTGTGTTTAAATCCTGTTTCTATCATTCATGGGACCCTGAGCAAGTTACTCAGTCTCTTTAAATTTAAGTTTCTCATTTATTAAACAAAAGTAATAATAGAACCCAACTCACTGTTCAGAGAATTACATAAAGGTAAACATTCAATGAATGTTAACTGTCATTATAATCATCCTCATCGACCCACTGAAATAGAAAAAATAGGTGAGTCCAACTGAATGCCACTGATCTGTATAATCTATATAATAGATTAAGTGTCCAAAACCCATGAGTGGTGCCTATCTCTGTCATGTGGGCAAGAGGGGTCATGTGGCATACAAATAAAAACCACTAGACCCAATCTCTCATCTCTTAAACTTGGATCCAACCAAAGACACACATGCTCTACCAGACAGGCAGCATATAAGTAAGGACATATTTTCCCCAATTTTAAACCATATCCTCCCATAATTAGAACCTTTAAGTTGAATGGGATCTTTGTGATCAGTTATTACACACCCTCACAGTATGTGCTCAGAACAATTGTGATTGTCTTAAGGGCACACACATACCAAGAGATGAAAGAAAGAACTCAGCTCTCTTGTCTCCCCTTCCAGTGCTTTTCTCTGTATAACACTGGATAAGGAGGAGGAGAAAACATGAGAAGAAGTGAAAGGTGGTGCCCTGAGCTCAGGGCAGTGCAAACCAGTCCTGAAATGCTGGACTGGCTTCAGGAAGAACTAAGCCAGAATAATACCCCAGGGAGCAGGGCAGGATGGAACATTTGGATTTGTGCGTCCTTTGTTTTGAAGAGTTTGCTTCCTTCTCTGGCTATATTTAATGATTCACCTCCCTGTTGGTGGAGCCTAATATTACATGAAAAACACATGGCTATATTTCATATTTGGAACCTAAAGCAATATATAGAGAAGGTGAAGGAAAACCCAAAAGGCTAAATAGAAATAGGATATTTCATTTTCCAAGTAAATTCACTGCTTTTTGACAGAGTCCCAAAAGTTCAGTTAATCAACCTTTAGGTAACAGAAATAGTTACCAATAAGCAAAGCTGAATGTACCATTGATTGAGAGTCCAAAAGTGGTTGAGGGAGCTTGAGTTATGGTTCTTGGGAGACATGCCCCAGGCTGAGACTTCTGGGAAAGTCAGGAAGAAGGCTGCCCAGAGAGCATCGTTGTGGACATGAGCCCTGAATGGGCCGGTCAAGCACTTTTCTCCCCCACACCCCAGCCAGCACTCTTCCCTCTGCCTTCTGTCCTGGAGAGGGTCTTGTAATAAATAACATTCCAATCCCCAACTGAGCAGAATCTAACTGCTTCAGGGAGATATTCTTTACCAGCTTTCAGGCAGGTCACCGGAGTGGCCGTGGCTGTTCACCCAGAGGCCTGCCTCCCGTCCTGCAGCACAGGAAGGTCTCTTTTCAGGGGCAGCAGCCTAGTAGCTTCTACACTTTTAGAATTTGTCAGCCGTCCCTCCTGAAACTCTCTCCTCTGGCCTCTGCTTGCTCCCACTGTGCCCTCTAGTGGAGGGATCACTCCTATTTTGCGACATTTCTTTTTTCTTTTCTTTTTTTTAAAATATATTTTATTGATTTTTTACAGAGAGGAAGAGAGAGGGGTAGAGAGTTAGAAACATCAATGAGAGAGAATCATCGATCAGCTGCCTCTTGCATACCCCCTACTGGGGATGTGCCCTTGACCGGAATCGAACCTGGGACCTTTCAGTCTGCAGGCCGATGCTCTATCCACTGAGCCAAACTGGTTTCTGTGTATTTTGTGACATTTCTAGGAAAAGCCAAGGAAGGGCAGAAAGCCTGACTAATCCTAGCACTGCCACAGTGTGTTGGCAGCTCAGGGGACAGCACTGAACCCCAGTCCCCCTGGCCATGTTTCAGTATTGCCACCTGGCAGAACTGAGACTAGGTACCTGGTCCCGTCATGAGGCCACTGGGAGTGTTTATTGCCACAGTTGTTAGTTGAATTACTAAATGTGCTACAAATCCTTTCTGGGTCCACATAAACACCCAGACCAATAACTTATTTTTCTTTGAGTCAGAACTCGTTTTTCCATTCTATGATAGGATGCTAGAGCCTTTTAGATGAGTAAAATGAAACCCAGACAAATGAGGTGATTTTCCCAAGATCATATCGCTAATGGAAGAGCTAGACTGCACACCAGGGCTTGGATGCCCTGTCCAGGATGAAAGGTCTTTTCTACCCCTGTATTTGAAGAAAAAAAAAATGTTGATGTTCCCTCCTTTCCTAAGGAAACTAGAGAAATTGGTACTATAGCCCTCTTATCACTCCTCATAGGGATTGCAAAGTGAAGCCCCAAATCCGCTGGAGATGCTTTTCTGCCATTCATGTCATCTTTCTTAAGCTGGCACATGGGATGGGAAAAGTGGTTAAGGGCACAAACTGAAGATGGCCAGACCTGAGTTCAAGCTTTGCCATTTACTTGCTCCATGTAACTTTGATTCCTTGACTTCTCTAAACCTATTTCTTTAAGTATAAGCAATAACTACTTTATGGAATTGTTGGAAAGATTAAATGAGAAAATATACCTAGTTGTTTTTTTATTTTTTTAATATTCTGGCTCACAGTGAGTTCCAGTTGAGATTACTATTCCTTTATCCCACAACCCCAGGAGTAGCCGGGTGCCTTGCTGCTAATTTATTATCTGTTTTGTGGAATGACATTCTCTCAACTCGGTCCATTGCCAGCTGGAGGAACTATCTTCTCCGTTTCGGTTCTGGAGCTCCCTTTCATCTGTGTCCTTCTTGGTCTGTTCAAAGGATGCAGCATTGCACATGGAGCCTAAGAAAGAAAAAATGGAGCCAGACGTGGAGCAAGGCAAGAAACAAAGACTAGACAGTGTCACCAGCAGCGAGAGCTTCGCGAGCTCCGGGTTTCAGGAAGATAAGAGTCTGAGTGATGTGGAGGAAGAGGAGGGTAGGTATTAATTCCTTCCTGTCCTACAGTCTGAGATATTTTTGCAACATACTGTGCATCTCTGAAATTTTTTTCTTATTTATCACCCTAATAAACATCCGTGGGAGACTCGAAGGGTAATGTCCTGAGGAGATAAGATTTGAGTAAGATTATTTACAGAGTTACTAATTTTGACAGGGAACTCTGTACAATTGTCTCTCCTCAAGCCTTTTTGTCTTAATGGATTATTCCCCCCTACCCCACCCCATGCTTGGGAAAATGGGCTGGAGGCCTGGAAAAATCTCTGATATTCATACTGAAACTCAAATGCCCTTGAAAATGAACTCTGATCCACTTATTGGTTTGTTTTATGTTTTACTAACACTGATCCAATAAACCGGGATTTGGCACAATAACAAGCGCCATTACAAACAGCTACGGTTTTAATGCTTTCCAGATTCTGACGATTTCTACAAGCAGCCCATAACTATGGAAGACCTGATTTCTTACAGTTTTCAAGTGGCCAGAGGCATGGAGTTTTTGTCTTCAAGAAAGGTCAGCCTTGCTCTTTACTGTTGCTCTTCTTTGCCAGGGCTGGACATGTGGGCACTGACATGGCAAACACACGTGTTGGCTATAAATCCACTTTTCCTAGTATGTGCTTGTACTTATATCCTTAAATATGGAGCAAATATCATGACCGATGCCTGAATTTGTCCTGATAGGAGCGAGGAGTTTAGAGAACACTAAGCCTTAATACCAGGGGGTAGAAGTGAACTCTAGGGGGAAGCTGACTGGGCAGACCTGGCCCCATTCCTCACATCGCCCTCCACGTGGCTGCAGCCCTGGCCTGAGCCTCAGAACACTCCATCCCCAGGAGGGCTGTTAGTCCGTCCAGCTGAGGGGCCCTCCCGGGAACTGTAGCTGGGGGACCAAAGGTTGGGGAACTTTTGCTCCCTGGGAGGATTTGAGCTTCATTGAGGAGGACGCTGTGCTGCAAAACAGGAGCAAAGCCTTACAGGCCCCTTGAGTTTGGGGGTTCGGGGCCTCCAGTTGTAAAGAGGCACTTCAGCCTTTAAGGTGCCTCCATGTGCCCTGGGGGTTCTTCCGTTGTGTAACAGATCCTCAAATTAAGAAGAATAATGACACTGAGAAGCCACAGGAAATTAGTCAGTTAGACTAAGGAAATGCATTGATTATGCAACCGTTTTTATTATAGTGCATTCATCGGGACCTGGCAGCTCGAAACATTCTGTTGTCTGAGAACAACGTGGTGAAGATTTGCGACTTTGGCCTCGCCCGGGATATTTATAAGAACCCCGATTATGTGAGAAAGGGAGATGTAAGTCAGTTTAATATTTCCTTGACTCATTTATACCCTATCAATTTTAAACCACAGACCAATTCCCTTGGTAAATATTTACTCTTCCTCGACAGCGGTCCCCTGAAAGCCGTTGTGTGCTTTCTGTGGAGACAAACAACGGCTGTGTCCCAGAGAGCCCGAGTGCGGGGTGGCCCTTGTCTGAATGGCCACTGCACCGGGTTCTGTTTTCCCCTCACTTCCCGCTGACCTAGGTCAGATCAGTACAAATCTGAAATCGGTACCTGTCCTCTGGGCAGTGCCGCCTGAGCTGGCTAACCTGAGAGTGTTTGCAGGCTCTGGGCACCTCCCTTTGACTCCTGTGGGAGTTTTTGGAATCGCTGGAAAGAACAGCCTGGACTCTTTCCCTCAAATAAACCCAGATGATTGATTCGGCAGGTGTCATATCTCAGGAAAGGGTGGGGGGGGGGGTATTGGTATTATCTTGTTATTGAGGAAGCTGCCCCCCCCCCACCTTCACCCCCGCATAGCATCCACCTGCGGCTCACACTGGCTCTTCTCTGCTTGTTTGTGGACACAGTGTTATGTTTCACTTTTGTGGGTGACCTCCTGTGTCCTCTCTTCTCAGCCTGCACCCTGAGCGCTTAAGCCCGTGTCTGGGCCCTGCCCATTACTCTGCAGTAGTGATTCTCAGACTTCAGTGCGCTCACAAATCGCCTGTAGGGCTGATTAAACTACAGTTAGCTGGGCCCCACCCCCAGAAATTCTAACGTAGTAAGTCTTGTGTAGAGCCCGAGATTTTGCCTAACAGGTTTCTAGATGCTGCTGACACAGCTGGTCCTAGGACTTTACTTTGAGAGCCACTGCTTCAGGCTCTTTAAAAATAAAACAACTTTCTTGGGGAGCCCTGACCTGCAGAGATTGCACCTGTCTATGTATTGGTCTGTCCCTTTCTGTTCATCTGTGTCTCCTTCAGCCTCTCCCTGCCCCTCCCCTTTGCATTTTTCTGTTTGTCTCTCCATTGTCTCATGATTCATTCCCATCCATCTAAGGTGGCAAGGCCTAACTCACCAGGATTCCTGTTACCAAGAAGAGAACAAAAATGTCTGGACACCTGAAAACCAGCCATATGGTCTCCCAAATACTGTCTATCACCTTCTTTTCTTCCTGTGCCTTTGCCCACTACCCCCATTTAATGACTTTTAAAATTCTGTCTTTTTAAATTAGAATGCTATTCAAAATCCTCCTTCTGAAGAAAAATTTTTGGAAATTTTGGATTTTTCAGGATGTCTTCCAACTCAGATCACCCTTTTCCAGGTCCCTGTGGAGTGCGGGTTTTTTGGGAAGACTGATTTCTTACAGAGTCGTGGAGTTAAGACGTGCTGACACATAGGAGGGGCTTACTAAACAGTAATTATTTTCATAGTAATCACATAGCACACAGCTCTCTTTTAGTTTAACTGCATGTTACAAGCGTTTTCTCTGTGTGAGGAAACCATAACTGCTCTAGGAAATGGTTTCTGGGCCAAGTGTTATCTGGGAAGTGACCTTATGGGCACTTGGGTTGAATGTGCTTTGTTTGCATGTCCTTCTGCTCAAGGCCCCCTTGCCCTTTTCTAGACGCGACTTCCCCTGAAATGGATGGCTCCTGAATCTATCTTTGACAAAATCTACAGCACCAAGAGCGACGTGTGGTCTTATGGAGTGCTGCTGTGGGAAATCTTCTCCTTAGGTAAGTTTGGGGGAAGGAAGAGATCAAATAGACAAGAACCAAATGTCTGCTGAGTGTCCTTTGGGTAGATACAACCTGTAGGTCAGCTTCTAAAAGAACCTAAAACCCTCACAGAGCGTGGGTTCGTGCAGAATGTCAGGTGAGAAGTGGGGCATCCTTACTATGCAAAGTAAGGATGCTTTACATAGACACAAGCAAGGTCAGATCAGTACACATCTGAAATTGGGTTTACATTCAGCCAATCTGGCTATTCCTTTCTTTGTCTTTTGCCCCCTTCTCCTAATTCCTCAAACACACGGATTCCTAATGCCCTTTTCATCCCCTCCCTGCATCATGCCTCCTTCCGAGTTTCTAGGAAAGGCCCCAGTAAGCACAAGGCAGCCAGTGTTAGGAGCAGGAGGCCTAGATAGAGCAGCTAATGTAAACACAGCTAGTCCTGGACAGTGGTGTATGCAGGATGAACGATGGGAACATTGGGTGTAGTTATTCCGCTTCCAGAAACATCCACAATGGGTGACTAGACGCCTTGTTCAAGGCCCCGAGCACACAGATGTGCACAGAGCCCACATCTGCTTTCAGACACACACTGATGCTCTGAAGCCTCCCAAATGTGGGGTCTAGCCAAGAGTCTTTTAGACTTTGCCAAAAATTTGCCTTTTAGAACAAATAAAAGTCACCAGTAACATCCCTGGTTTCCTGTAATGTGTGGAAATCATTCCCCTGCTTTCGATGACAGGCACCTGTTGCTTCCAGTCTTTGAAAGCAGCTTGGCGGCCACATGGCCCCACAGTGACACAGTGCCAGCACTGCACACCTCCCAGCTGCTTCCTACCAGCAGTAATCACTAGAAAGTACAGACAACACATGTGAGATAGACTAGGTTCGAGGTCTGGAACAGAGCAGGCTAGGAGGCCGGGCTCACCACTATCCCTAGCCAAGAATCCCCTAAAAGGAAAGGTTACGTGGGCATCCTGAACAGCAAACCTCGCAAAAGGCAAAGTCTAGGCCCTCTGGAACCCTCTGGCACAGACTCCTGCCCACAGCAACCCCTACATTAAGCTCCTCCTGGAGCTCAAAGCCCCTGTCCCTCAGTCCTAGCACAGCAACGAGTGCCCAGTTCTGTGAGAAGTTTACAGGAAAGTAGTGAATTAAAATCACCCTCACTGAGGTGTGAATAATCTACAAGGGACGTTGGCCTTTTAAAATGAAGTTTATTAACGCAAGGAATGAGTCTAATGATGGATTTCTTTAGAGTTCCTTGTGGGGAGGGAGAAGGGACCTTCCGATGACACCCTCTCTCCTGAGCAAAGAGAGAGCAATGACCTGGGGTATCTGACACCCAGCACCACGGGACCTGCCAGGCAAGCGTGTGTCACTAGCAGGCATTTGCTGAGCTTTGGTATGGGTTGTACTTTGTGTAGAGATCCATTCCTGTCACTGTGAATTTATTACTAAACTATCACTTCAAAGGGAGGAAAAGGAACCCCTTATAGCCTTCGGTGCCCTGAAGCCATAATGTGCCCTGTGCTTTCCCCATTGTCTCGCGCAGGTGGGTCTCCATACCCAGGAGTGCAGATGGACGAGGACTTCTGCAGCCGCCTGAAGGAAGGCATGAGGATGAGGGCTCCTGAGTATGCAACTCCTGAAATGTGAGCCCTGGACCTCCTCCGCCCCCCTCACAGCTCTCGTGCCAGCAGGACACCTCAGAAAGGGCCATTTGTCCCGTTTTAGCACCCCAGTCCTGCGTAGCCTCAATTGGGTCCAACTCTGCTGGGGTATCTTCCAGAGTGAGGCACCCTGACCTTGAGCCATCCTAACCTATTTCCTCTCCTGACCACTGGCGTGGCTTTGCAAGGCTTCTCTCTGGCTGGGAACTGAAGTTAGAAACTCAATTATAGGTATGAATCCAGGCAAAACTAACAGACCACCCAGGAACTAAATGTAAGACCTTGTCCTCACTCACAAAGTGGAAACCAAATAAGTAAAGCTGTCACAGAGACAAAATGCTAGAAGCCCCTATGACCGGTCCTCTGTCCTCACTAAAGACCTGTGAGGGGGTTGGGGAAGAGGTCTAGGAGAGGAAGTAGGGGGTTTCCTGATGGAATCAGTCATTATACTCCACAGCAGGCAACTTGAGCAATAAGACCGCTTTAGACTCATCTTAGGAACTGGCTGCAGCGCCTGGAGCTTCTCGCGGTGGCTTCCTGCTGTGCAGCCCTGTGACTCCAGGAAGGTGACAGGCCCTGTGAGGAGGCTTCCTCATTGTTCAAGGCTTGCTTGCCTCTCTTGGATGCCCTTTCTTCCTGAGCAGGAATGTGATGACACTTGCAGTTTTGTTGAGCTGCTGACAAGGACTTGGGCCTCCCCAGGGCGGCACCACCTTTCCTGAAGCTGCAGGCAGCCCTCCCCATCCCACCCACACAATGGGGTCCTGTCAGCAGCCGTGGGATGGCCTCTGGGGAGGAGTCAGAGGGAATGGAGGAAGTGCGGACTTGGCCAAAGGGCAGGGTCTCTGTCTCTTTCCTTCAGGTCTGAAGACAAGGTTAGGTCAGACTCAGGGTGAGGGCCAGGAGGACAGGGGACTCAGGCCTGGGAAGGCAGAGTGTCCAAAGTCCACAACACTGTGCATATCTCCAAGTCTTACCCAGCTTCCAGTGCAGAATAACTGTAGAGGTACAAACTCATATCAGCTGTGGACTAAGCAGGACTTTCGACTTTCTCAGACCTTCAAGTCTTCCCATAAACTTCTCCCAGGGAGCGCTGGTACCCCCCACAGCCAGAGGAAGGATTGTTCCTTAATTCTAGCAATTTATTTCAGAAATGATAAAAAATAAGATGCAGTTTCGTAAAGTGTTGGTTCAGAAGGACAGAATTCAACCTTAGCCATTCTGAAGCATTAGAAGGTTGCCGGGGTGAGGACGGAGTACAGCTCTCAGAACCGGGATTCTGTGACCCCAACTTGGCTTAAAGTGGCATGTGTGTGAGAGATGGGTGATGACTCAGAGTGAAAGCCTTCCCACAGAGCGCTTGCCCCCAGCTTATTCCAAGAAGGCCCGTTGAGTTGTGTGCAACTGGTGTCCCTTTACTTTATTAAAGCCTGTTTACTTAGAGCTGTAAAACTGTTTAATGCTAAGTCATTGGTTTTCTGCCCAGAGCCTCAGATGTCTGTCAATAAAGGAATAAGCAGTTAATTTTTTTCTTTTCTTTTGGTGTTTGCTGAGATAATTTGTATTGAATTTCAGGAAAAAGAAGTGAAAACCAGAAACCAAGAATCAAAATATAAGATAGCAACCATTGTAGGTAGTTCCTCTTGCTAGTTTCAGCTCAGAAAACCCAAAAGAGCACTGCTCACTCTCACATCCCCAGCAGCTGCTTCTCAGTGGGAGATGCTGCTGGCTGAGCCAGCAGGGCCTCCAACCATCTTTCCTGTCTCGGGCCCCTCTTTGTTTCCCCAGTTCAAGTCTTTCTTGCTTTGGTTTCCTTTCGAAGGTTGTCTATGGATATGTTTAACGTTCTCCCAATGGCCTCTGTTTATTGCTAGAGATAAAGGAACCTTGGACGATTAGGCCTGAATATGGCCAGAAGGGAGCAGGCCAGACTTCGCCACGGCCCATGCAGCATGGAGAGAGGGATCTGGCTTTTGTCTAGTGACCACTTGTCTCTGTAATATATATTTTTCCACCGGTTTTAATGAGTAACACATATAAACTTACCTGAAAATGAGATTCACATAGGACTGTGCAGACTGACTTGGCTACTTCAGACCTTGGTCTCCGCAGGCTGGCCCAGCTTGCCTGAATGAGTGCCTTAAGCCCTTACTCTGAGGCACTGCTGGTCAGGAACTGTTAGGGACTGTGTGAATCCCAGAGAGCAGGGACAACAGCCCAGGGTTAGAGTTCCCTTCCCCACCCCCAGTCACCTCTGTCTGTGATTGAGTCCCAGTGCAGTGGTACACAACGTTGGTCCACACACCACACTCACCAAAGGGCCTTCACAGACTCTCGGAACCAGCTGACCCACTCTACACCCCTGGGAGTTAGGAGAATAGGTACAGTAGATGAAGCAAGGGTGGGAGGGAACCAGAGTCATCTTATGAGAAGAGTCTTGACCCATAGGTTTGGACAGACGTAGGAGAATGTGCAATTCACACAAGTTATTTTTATGAGCTCCTATCCCTTACTCAGAGCTCCAGACATCTGTTTATTGGGTACTTGTCAGAAAACAGAACCTCAGTATCCAACTATGAGGAAAGCAGAGGATGTCTGAAGGCCACATGGTGCCACCAGTTCTGGGCACCTAGAACTTTATCCCTGGGTTAAATTAGAACCTTGGGACTTGTTTACCTGGACTACACTTTTGTTTCTCAGAACTGTTTTTATTGAATGGCATTTTTTGCTATTAAGGCTTCGGCCAGCGTTAAAAGATAGTGTCCAATGGGAGAAAATGGGGCACATCAACAATAAAGATAGATAAATAAATAAATAAATAAATAGGCGGACCCACAAAGTCATTATTATCTAGAGCAGTGGTTGGCAAACTCATTAGTCAACAGAGCCAAATATCAACAGCACAACGATTGAAATTTCTTTTGAGAGCCAAATTTTTTAAACTTAAACTTCTTCTAATGCCACTTCTTCAAAATAGACTTGCCCAGGCAGTGGTATTTTATGGAAGAGCCACACTCAAGGGGCCAAAGAGCCGCATGTGGCGAGCCGCAGTTTGCCAACTACTGACCTACATGGTAATCTAAAGGAGAGCCTCCTTTCAGATTTCAGTTCTGGGAATGGCTGTGCGACTTCACATACCTGGTTTGTTTTGAACTGCTGGCTTATGTGCATCATGTAATTGACTGCACCTTCTTTTTTGCCAGTTACCTGGGAACCATGATATAAACTTTGCATATTAACTTTGCCTGTAGTTCCATCTTTTATTCTTTATTTTACCTACCCCTACCAACGTTCTTCTTTTCTTTTTTTAACCTTCCTATACTCTTACTGTCTTTACCAGCCACTTCATATACTTTGAAACCAAATAGGGGTATCCTTAAGGACACTTGGGGTTGTTGGTGCAACTGAAAGCACACCGCTGGGAGTGCAGAGGTCAGAGAGCACTGGAGCTGCTCAGGTGCTCTCTCTCCCCGGAGGCCAGTCTGCATTCCTTCAGCAAATCCTTGCTGAGTGCTTATATGCCAGGCCCTGACTAGGTAAAGGGTGTGGCGATGAGGCCCCCTCCCGGTTCCAAATTCCCAGCCCATTCAGATTTTGATCCTACACAGTCTGAGTCCTCTCTAGTCCAGATGATCTCCTGAAAGAAGAGATTACTTACAATAAACATCTTTTGGAGAGAGCAAAAGAGCCCAAAAAGAATAAATCCTTAAGGCAGTGTGTGTGCAGACTGCTGGCTTGTGTCCCTGCAGACAGGGCCAATGGAGGAGCCCAATACCTTCATTTCTAAGATGTCAGAGGAGAAGAATTGCAGAGGAACCGCTGACATTGAAATCCCAGAACAAGATCCAGCTTCTGTAATATTAAGGCAAATGTTTCTATGTCCAGAAGCCCAGCCTGTATTTCTGCCTTCTGTGGTAGGAAGCCTTTGATGTGCTGGGGACAGGGGAAATCAGCCACAGGCAAGGAACTTGTGCCCAGGCCAACGACACATTCACATGTTAGGTGGACTGCCACCTTTTGGAAGTGATATGAGTCCTACATTTCTCCATCAGCTTCCATCAGAACTCTGAGGACTTGGAAATTCCACATGCTTATTAAGAAGCCCAAGCCAGCCTGGCTGGTGTGGCTCAGTAGCTGAACACCAACCTATGAACCAGGAGGTCACAGTTTGATTCCCAGTCAGGGTATATGCCCGGGTTGTGGGCTTGATCCCCAGTGCAGGAGGCAGCCAATCACTGATTCTCTCATCTCTCTCTTCTTCTTCCTTCCCCTCTTAAAATATATATATTTTTAAAGTCCAAGCAACCTCTGTTACAGCCTGATAATCTAATAAATACTGCAAACTATTCACCCATTGATATTTGTGTCTGTGTTAACGTTTTACCTTTAAGAAGTCCTGCTTTTGGCAGTGAGGGCAGAAGTATTGCATGTCAGATCTAACTGCAGGGAACGGTGGTTTTTCCTTTTCGTAGCTCTGCTTCTTCCCAGAACGCCCTTCCACTCCGCGCTCCAAAGAACTAGAGTTGTGATGGGCTCTGGAGGGGATTTCTAACCTGCCTTCGAGGACATATTTCCCCCCACCAGCAGGACCTGGCCCAAACAGCCATTTATGTGTTGGTGTGCTTAACAAAACTTACCAAGAAAGGCAAATATCATACAAGAAGCCTAATCATCCTATATGCCTTCGCTTTGGGGTGCGGCGTGTGGGGCAGCTGTATCATCGCCGCTGCTCTCCAACCATTGCTCTCGTGCTTTCATCCAACAGCTATCAGCTCATGCTGGACTGCTGGCACAGAGACCCCAAAGAAAGGCCAAGATTTGCAGAACTTGTGGAAAAACTAGGAGATTTGCTTCAAGCCAATGTACAACAGGTAAAGCTATCTAGAATAACAGAAGCCGATGCCTTTTTGGGTGTAAGCCAAGGGGGTGTTTTGTTCTTTTAATACCTGTTAATAGCTGAGATTAGCAGTAAAAAATAAAAATAAAAATAAAAATAAATGGAGGGGGGGGTGCATACACAATAATTATCTTTTACTGAATTATCTTTCCAAAACACAACTAAGATTATAAATATAACATAGTTGAAACTGACATAATACTTCACAAAAATTGATTGCAGTAGAAATTTCTGCACTTACAGCTCTATCTTTGGTATTTTAGGATGGCAAAGACTATATCCCACTAAACGCCATACTTACAAGAAACAGTGGGTTCACATACTCAACTCCTGCCTTCCCTGGGGACTACTTCAAGGAAGATATTCCAGCTCCACGGTTTAATTCAGGAAGTTCTGAAAATGTCAGGTAAGACTTTTTTCTTTCCCCAACTTTATAATACTTTCAAACATAACAAGATAAAAATAAATAAATAAATAAAAAAACCCGCACCTCCTAAATTCAACCGTAGTTAAGTTACCCCTATTTGGTCTATATATCTATGTATCTGTGCACAGTCCCTGTGTGTGTATTTTTCTTTTTAATGAAGCATTTGAAAGAAGGCCTAAACTATTATGACACTTTCCACCTAAATACTTTGGTATACATCTAGTAAAGATATTCTCCTGTGTAACCACATCAAAATTATCATATCAAAGAAATTGATAATACTTTAATATTGTTAAGTATTCAAGTTTCTCTAAATGTCCTTTACACCTTAAAAAGAAGGATCCAATCAAGAATAACTCTGCATTTTCTTCAGTTCCTTTAGTCTATCTTATTCTAGAACAGTGGTTCCCAATGTGAGGCACCCTCCCAAAGGGAGGCAATTTGATTTTTAAGGAGGACAATTAGAGAATGAGTTATTAAAAGTTAATTTTTTTTGCATTTCTTATGGTTCTAGGGGCCTCATATACTAGTACAGTATATAAAGATATATTATGTCATATTTATGTACTTCAGTTCTCTATTATGTTCTGAAACTTTATTTTTTTTTTATATTACTTCATATTATTATTTTAACAATTTCTTAGTGATTTCTTCCTCAGTGCTTCAGCTGTCCTTTCATTCTTTTATTTTTCTCTTTCATGCCATGTTCTTTGGAAGTTTGTTAAGACCAAGCCTTTTAAGCTTCTCCACTTGAATAGGAATTCACTTTTTGAATAATAATAATAATTATATGTCATAAGAAGGGCATGGATTTTAGAAATGTTAGTTGGGGTGTGATAAAAAAAAAAAGAAGTTGGGAACCACAGTTCTAGAATAATTCCTTCATCTTTCGCCCCCCCCCCCAAACATTGACTTTTTTCATAAGATCTTAGATACAAACACACTAGATTTTTCTGTCTTACCTGATCAATGAACGTATCTCTCAATACTGCAGAGGAAATTGGAGAGAGGGGTAGGGAAGAAATATTTGAGAGCCTCCCACTGGGGGGTGGCTATATGTGTATTACACATGTTCAGTACTAGCAATTACATATATGTCACATATGTTGTAATTAATTGTTGCACATGTATCACACATTATTACTAATGATTACACATGTATGACACCTCCATGCTAATGGTTATATTATACTAAAAGTGTATCGTACGCGTTCAGTATTAATGGTCATGCAAACACATGCTGTGTGTGGACTGGCATTGTGCTAGGTTTTTTGCCTATGCCAACTCCTTTGAGGTTCAAAACAATCCTATGAAAGAGATATTATTCATGTTATACAGTTGAGGAAATTAAGGTTCCAAAAGGAATAGCTTGCCAAAATTGTGTCAGAAGAGAGTTTCTAGCTCAGGTATTCTGCCACTCCCTCCCTCTTCCATGCAGTCAGGACTCTTTTTTGGAGCTGACTATCCTGTGGGCTTTCCAGCATCTTTATCTTCAATGGACACAACCCTAGGACTCTGACCTCAGTCCAGACAAACTGAGCAGGTGACCAGGGAAGGCACTGGGAAAAGCTGCACAGTCTGAAAAGACTGACAGCCTAGAAGCCCAGTGGCCAGCCCAGATTTGTGGTGATGGGTGGCAGGCCAGTGGCACTGCTCAAATTTCACAACCAGCTCAAGAAGCTGAAACAGAGGAGCCATCCATTTTTAAAGATGAGAAAACTAGCTTGGATTAAATAAATTGGCAGGGTCTGATTGGGTCAGAGATCGGGGAGGGGAATGTCAAAGTTATTTGGGCCCTTCCAGCATGTTGCTTAGCCTTAGGCCCGATAGAGAGCTTGCCTAAGAAACTAGGTCTTGCAGGCAGTGACAGGGTATCAGACTGAAAAATTCAATCAGTAGATGAACTTGTCTTATGAGTAACCGTATGGTGGATATCTTTGACAGTCTTTCCTAAAGGATCTCCAATAAAAGGTCTGGAAGTAGTTGTGGGGAAATCACACAAATATTACCCATTTCTACCAATCTATAATCACAGAACAGAATATATAAGACCAGCTTTGGTACTCAATTATGCCATTAAATCAGCTGTGTGACCCTGACAGGTCATTGCATTTGTTCCCTCACATCCTTTTAGAAGTAGGCAGCCACATGATAAAGTCATGTCACTTCTCTGGGCATTTCTTCCTCCTCTTTGTAATGTAGGGTGCTTAGACTAGATGATGGCTCGGGTCTCTCCTAGGCCTGACATTTTCTGATTCCACAAGGGGCCAGATGTCTAACCATTACTGATTCTCTCAAATCCCTCTGTAATTTTGTTCAAAGCTATAACATGTGGATTAACAACCATGGGAAGAAGTGGCATCACTGGAGGGCTCCTAGGGGAATTTTAGTCTCGGGAGTAAGATGATTCCTTCTGGTGTTTTGGTTCATTGTTGCTGAGATATGGTGCCCATGGTCTCCTGTCTAATCAAAGCTGGATGCATGTTCCTGTCTTGATTATTCTTTATGTTTCTTCATTAGATATGTAAATGCTTTCAATTTCATGAGCCTGGAGAGAATCAAAACCTTTGAAGAACTTTCACCAAATGTCACCTCTATTCTTAATGTAAGTAATGGAATGAACCCACTCAATGCACCCTGGCAAGACTCTTGGCCAAACTCCATCCAAGCCTACACTCCAGTAGTCTGGTAGCTCTCAGTGAGTGCAGGCCAATAATGAGTGGTGGCTGAAATGGCAATTTCAGGGGGATTAACAATAACACAGTTATACAGAGCTCATTGAAAAGCAAGTAAACCCATAGTTTGAAGATGACCCGGAATTCATTCCAGGGTCCAAGTCCTTATCTAGTCATAACTTAGTCCCTTAGGAAACTTCATTGTGTGCTTATAAGCTTCTTGGCTACCAAAGATGGAACTCTACTTTCAGAAGACACAGGAACTCAAAACTATGAATGTCTGGGCCTTTGTGATGTAACAGAACTCTCTCTAAGAGCAGCCTGAGGTCCTGGAAGAAGTCTGCCTGGGCCTATGCTCCTTCCATAAAGGTCCTGGAGATTTGACAGCCACGTTCCTCCCCCGCTGCACTGGGAGGAGCAATCTACGCAGCCTGGCACACAGGGGGCTCATTGTCTCTTGAAAGCTCTGGGACCTGGGGTTGATAAAATCAGGGAAGAAAGAGGGTGCTGGGCAAGAGCGCCCTGTGGCCTCACAGACCTTCACACCACAGTGTGATCTCTAGATATGCACTGCTGCCACTTGGTGGGTAGGAATGCTGGCTCTCAGGACCCGCCCACACTCACCGAGTCAGACTCTGCCCCATCTGGGGACTCATTAGAGTGTGAGAAGTGCTGGTGATGACCATGTCCTACAGAGGCCTGTAAACCAGCTGCAGTGTGAAGGTAGTGACCACAAACAGTGTGGTCATGACATGTAGCACAGTCACTGTAAAAACACCAAAACCTCTTCAAAAACACCAGATAAAGAGGAAAGGGTAATTTAAACATGTTAAGGTATTACAAACAAGCCAAGAATGCAAAGGTAAAGTAGCTGGAAATTTTGTTTTGCTGTTTGGTACTTAGGTTTTAGGTTCAAGGATCTGATATTCAGCAAACATGGACGATCTCTCCCCCGCCCCCTCCTTCCTCCCTGCCCGAATATAGTGGGAATGACAGCAGCTTCTTGGCTGGCGTAGACCTGTTTACTGATAATTGAGGACATGAACACAGCCAGTAACAGATTCAAAGGGTGACAGGAACAAAGCATGGCACAACTTACTGGAAATAGCCTATTAACGGAGTAATGAGGAACCTGCATAAACTCAATGCTAAAGATGAACCAACGAGAAAATAGAATTGCTGGAAACTATGACCCAGGGGTCTTGAAAATTCCACAGAATCTACAAGTAAAAAATTAAACCATATATTTATAATTTCTCAGAATTTTTGCATATCATAGCCACCAAGTAACAGCACTCTCATAGCCAATAGTAATCTGTCAGAATTAGTTTTAATATATTTACACAATAATTTGCATAGAAGTTCACTATGAAAAATGCTCATCTGTTACCTGCAGGTTCCCCTTTTGTTTTAATTTATTTTCTCCACTTTCAGGAAGAAGGGCTTCAAGTCCCTGGGAATAGGCATTTCTTACAACTAAAGTTTAGACTTTCCAATATGAAGAAAATGCTTTGTCTTAATGGGCAGGGGTTGTGAAAGGTGAGGACAGAGCCTGGAGAGACTTTAGATGTGCTTCTCCCTTACCCTCCCCCAGACTCGGTGTGGACCCCTGTGGGTCAAGCAAGAAGTGTAACCTTTTCCTTCTTCCCCGCCAGGATTACCAGGTGGACGGTAGCACTCTGTTGGCCAACCCTTTGCTGAAGCGCTTCACCTGGACTGAGAGCAAACCCAAGGCCTCGCTAAAGATTGAGTAAGGAAGCTGGTGTCTTTTCTATGAGCAATTGATGTGGGGGAGGGGGAGTGGGAGGGAAATGAAGGAAGATGATGGGAAGGTGGTTTAATGGGGATATCTGAGTGCTAGTTGCCCTTCTGAACTATCAGGTTCAGGCATTATAGAAAAACACATTCCGCCTCCCCCCTCCCCTATTAAACTCGGACATATGAGCACCAAGCTCTGGGAAGGAAGACTAAGGTTTAGGAAGAGAAAATATGCAGAAAATTGCAGGAAAAACAGGCAGTCCAAACACAGGAAGCACAGTGCCTCAGGTGAAAGAAGCCTGATGACTGTGAACAAAACCAACATCAGATCCCAGGTGAGACAGGGAGGGAAGCCATGCCCATAGTTACACTGGGCACAGCCTTTGTAGCAGAGGGTCATGGTGCTGTTTTCTAGTCCTAAGACATGCCATCCTGAGAACCCACCCTTCAAATGAGGGCTTGCTTCCTGTTTGATCCTAGCACTTCTTCCATACAGTGGCCAGCAACAACTATTGTCAGAATTACTCCAGCCCTTGCTTATACTCCACTGGCCCACACATCACTTCCACTTCTCTGTGCTAGTGTGCACCTAGGAACAGTGCTGGGCAGGGCAAGGCTGGGCTATCAGGCATCCCTTCCTTCCCTGGTGCCAGGGCCTGCCCATCTCACCCACAGGCAGAGCCTGCTCCTTTCATCTAAGTCAGGGGTCAGCAGGTTTTCCTCAAGGTGCCAGAGAGTAAACAACTGCTCCATCCTGCTGCTGTAGTATGAAAGCAGTCTGACAGAAGATAAGCAAGACGGTGTGGCTGAGTTCCAACAAACTCTAAAACACAGGTGGCTCTGGCCAATGAACACATGAGAAGATGCTTAGCACCATTAGTCATCAGGGACATACAAATCAAAACCACCGTGAGATACCACTTCAAACCCTTGGGATGGTTAGAATCAGGAAGTCACTGTTAGTGAAGATGTGGAGAAATTAGAACCCTGTGTACTGCTGGAGGGAATGTAAAATAGTGCAGCCACTTTGGAAAATAGTCTAGCAGTTCCTTACAATGTTAAGTGAGTCACTCTATAACCATTCCATTCCTTAGTATACACCCAACAGAAATGAAAACGATGTCCACACAGAAACTTGTACACCCATGTTCCCAGCAGCATTATTCATAATCACCAAAAGCAGTAACAACCCAAATGCCCATCAGTTAATGAATGGATAAATAAAAAGCTGCATATCTATTAAATAGAATAGTAATTGAAAATAAGAAGTATAAAGTACTGATGCATGCTATAATATGGATGAACCTGGAAAATATTAAGTAAAAGAAGCCAGTCATAGTGTACCACATATTGTATGAAATGCAATTGGTATGAAATGCCCAGGATGGGCAAGTCTATAAAAATGGAAAGTAGGTTAGTGGTTGTCTAGCTGGAGGTAGGAAGTGCAGGGAAGAGGAGCAGCTGGGTATACTAATGGGTATGTATGTGTTTGAGTGGAGGAGGGATGATGAAAACTGAGTGTGGTTATGATTGTGCCAACTGCGAATATACTAAAAGCAATTGATGTATACACTTTACAAAGATGAATTTACAGCATGTCAATCACATCTCAACAAAGCTGTCATTTAAAAACAAAATACCCCTGGCCAGTTGTTCAGTGGTTAGAGCGTCGAACCTAGGACCAAAGGATCCTGGGTCCAAATCCCAGTCAAGGGCACTTAGCTCAGTTGCAGACTCCATGTCTTGCCCTGGTCAGGGCATGTGCAGGAGACAATCAATGTGTCTCTCTCACATTAATGTAGCTCTCTCTTTCTCTCTCTTACTCTCTCCCTCTCCTCCCTCCCTTTCACACTCCCTAAACATCAATGGGAAAATATCCTCAGGTGAGGATTAAAAAATAATAAAAAAATAAATCTCTATTATAAAAACCCCTTGACCATGACACCATCACGCCGTCACGCCCAAAGACTGGTCACCAGGAGGCTGCGTGCACTGCAAGGCGTGCATGGGTGGGCAGGGACTTGACTCTGGGTCCCATATCCCTCCTGACATGGCAGGAGTCAGTATGGTCCCCGCCAGAGTGGTGCGCAATATCGCACGCTGGGCCTCTAGTAAATTAATAATAATAAAAACAAAACAAAACACCCCAGCTTAGTGGTTAAATGTCAACCCACAATCCAAGAGGTTACCAGTTTGATTCCCAGTTCAGGCACATGCCCAGATTGCAGGCCCACTCGCCAATAGGGGGTGTGCAGGAGGCAGCTAATCAATGATTCTCTCTCATTATTGATGTTTTTCTCTCTCCCTCTCCTTTCCTCTCTGAAATCAATAAAAGGATATTTTTTAAAAATAAAATAAAATAGAGAAAACCATATTTTTTAAAAAGCATGATGTGTGCTCGCTTCAGCAGCACATATACTAAAATTGGAATGATACAGAGATTAGTATGGCCCCTGTGCAAGGATGCAAATTCGTGAAGTGTTCCATATTTAAAAATAAGATAAATAAATAAAATAAAAAGATGTGTAAGTTTAAAAAATAAAAACAAAACATATGGCCAGCCAGCCCATCGGCTATATTTGCTGACCTTGATCTAAATCGAAGGAGGGCAACAGAGCATCCAAGTGAAATAGTTAACACAGTTCATCAACCACAATAAAGTCATTGGATAACATTTCCACAAGCACAATAATGGTACCAGAGTCAACATCCTCGGTTACTCAGAGTACAACAAATCGGAGGACCCCACTGAGAAGGAGTGGGTGGGGAAGTGTGGGATACCGTGGTCTGTGGTTTCCTTCTTTGGAATACTTCAGAAAATGGGTGACCATGTTAATTTAGATCTTTGTAAAGAAAGGAGCACCATTAATTACATCCTCTACTTTGAGACTGAAAATACAGAACATGGGCCCTGGCCAGGTGGCTCAATTGGTTGGAGCTGTCATCCCGTACACCAAAACTGTTGTGGGTTCAATTCCTGATCGGGGCACATACATGGGTTGCAGGTTCAAACACTGGTCAGGATGCATGTGATAGGCAACTGATCAATGTTTCTCTCTCCCTTACTCTCTCTTACATTGATTAACATGTCCTCAGGTGAGGATTTTTAAAAAATATGGAACATGGAACAAATGCTTGATGTGCAAGTCCAAAACCAATCCAACTAATGTGGTGGTACACACAGTCCTTTTATCTTCATCCCAGCCATTAAAGAAAACAAATATGGATGACAAACAAAGCTTTTCTTCCTGTGTGTCTGCCTTAGGCTGGACGTAATATGCAGGACTCAGAAGCAAGTTTCTTTACCTTTGAGCCTTGTCTGTGATGTTCACTCTCATAACTTAGTTTTCTCTTCTAGAATGCAAACATGAGGACACAGCTGTATTGACCTTTTTTAAAAAGTTCTACTAGTTTCTTGAGGCCATTGTAGCAATTTTCACAAACTTGGTGGCTTGAAGTGAGAAATATATTCTCCTGCAGTTCTGGAGGCCAGAAGCCCAAAATAAAGGTGTTGGAGGCTCTGGAGGAGAACTCCTTCCTTACTCCTTCTAGCTTCAGGTAGTTCCAGGCATTCCTTGGCTTGGGCCACAATTCTCTACTCTATCTTCACATCACCTCCTCCTGTCTCTGGTTGTAAATCTCACTCTGCCTCTTGTATAAGGAGGAGAGAGAATCATTGATTGGCTGCCTCCTGCATGCCTCACACTGGGGATGGAGCCAGCAACCCAGGCATGTGCCCTAACCAGGAATTTAACTGTGACCTCCTGGTTCATAGGTCAACACTCAATCACTGAGCCACATCAGCTGGACCACTCTTTCTTTTTATTTAAAGAGGTTTTTGTAAAAAAAAAAAAAAAAAAATTATTGATTTGAGAGATAGAGGAAGGGAGAGAGGGATTCCTATCTAATAAAGAGGGAATATGCAAATTGACCATCACACTGTCACAAAGATGGCAGTACCCACAGCTGAGGTGGGGTTTCCGTAACACAAGATGGCTGCATCTACAGTGGAGGTTGAGTTCCCGTAATGAGCCTTAAGGAGCAATTAGCAGGGACCTGAGACTGCGCCTCCTCACCTGGTGGGGCTTGACAGGGGCCTCAGGCCATGCCCCCAACCTTGGTGTTACGGGACCTGAGGCTGCACCCTCTGCCCAGCAGGTATAGACAGGGGATCTCAAGGTGGTTCTCCCCAACCCTGGTGCTTGGCTGGGGGACCTGAGGCTGCTCCCCCTGCCCCAGGCCAGGGGACCTCAAGCTACACTCCCTGCCCTGGGCCAGGGAACCTGAGGCTGTGGGCCAGGGAACCTGATGGTGCCCTGGAGGACCTGAGGCTGCACCCCCACCCTGCGGGGCTTGACGGGAGTGGGGCCAGCTGGGTCTGGGTCTCACATGATTTTGAGGTGGGCAGGGAGGGACTTGACTCTGGGTCCCGCAGTGCACCCCAGACTCTGATAGAAGGAAGATTTTCATATACATTTTACTAATTTTATTTCATCTCTGATACTTCTATTATAGAGAAAGGGCAAATAGCAATATTAAAATATTTCCTCTAATTCCCTTTTAATGTGCATAAATTTTGTGCACCAGGCCACTAGTTATGTATATAATTCAGAATAAGCTCATCCTCTGAAGACCTTCAGCTTAATAACATCTTTTGCCATATAAGGTGCTATTCACAGATTCCCAAGGATTTGGCATCAATATTTTGGGGAGCATTTTTTCAGCCTATCAGGGGGCTTGCAGGAGGCAGCCAATTGATGTTTCTCTCTCATCGATGTTTCTAATTCTCTCTCCCTCTCCTTTCCTCCCTATAAAAATCAATAAAAAATATTTTTAAATAAAATAAAAATAAAGAGTGGCCCAGATGGTGTCGCTCAGTGGTTGAGCATCAGCCTATGAACCAGGAAGTCATGGTTCGATTCCCAGTCAGGGCACATGCCCCGGTTGGGGTCCCGATCCCCAGGGGTGGGCTGTGCAGGAGGCACTGAATCAGTGATTCTATCTCATCATTAATGTTTCTATCTTTCTCTGCCTCTTCCTTCCTCTCTGAAATAAAAATATAGTTTAGGGTGGGGCAGGGGTGGGTTAGAAGGAGTTAGTGGGGAAGGAAAGGAGACATCTGTAAATACTTGCAACAATAAAGAGTTTTTTGTGTTTTTTTTTTAAATATATTTTATTGATTTCTTACAGAGAAGAAGGGAGATGAATAGAGAGCTAGAAACATCAATGAGAAACATTGACTAGCTGCCTCCTGCACGCCCCCTACTGAGGATGTGCCCGCAACCAATGTACATGCCCTTGACCAGAATCGAACCTGGGACCTTCCAGTCCGCAAGCTGACGCTCTATCCACTGAGCCAAACCAGTCTCGGCAATAAAGAGTTTTTAGAGTAATGTGATTTCAAGAAACTAACTTTGCATATTTGATGTTTTTCTTTTTGTCTTTAGCTTGAGAGTCACCAGTAAGAGTAAGGAGTCGGGGCTTTCTGACCTCACCAGGCCTCGGGTCTGCCACCCTGACTGTGGGCACATCAACAGAGGCAAGCGCAGATTTACCTATGACTACTCCGAGCTGGAAAAGAAGGTTTCATGCTGCTCTCCTCCCCCAGACTACAACTCGGTGGTCTTGTATTCCACCCCACCTGTCTAAGGTGTGACAGCCTGATTTCTAGAACCACATGCACACTTATACCCCCAGGAAACGAGCTTCTGCCAGTATTATACACATAGAAATGTGCTCCTCTGCCTTTCCGCAGGGGCTAGATGCTGCCTGTGGTTTCTAACAGTGCTTTTTCCTTTTGACTAACCAGACTGTAACCCCCAGATAAATAGAGTAAGAGTGACACGTGAAGGCCAAACCCTCAGTCACTGTGTTAGAGAAATTCTTTCAAGTCCAATGACTTCCTGCTCCTTGCCCCCAGGCCTCGGGCCTGGACAGTTCAGGAGACGCACTGACCATGCGGCGCAGCATGCACCAGGGACGGCTGCCCGAGCTGGCCGATGCAAGCCCAGGCTTCCAGCAAACATGCTGTAAGGAGGAAAAGGAATAAGGGAGAAATGAAGAAAAGAGAAAACAGGACAGAGCGCAAGAAGGGAGAATTTGAGCTGGACCATGTGGGAGGAGTGGGAGAGGGCTACCAACAAGGACACTGAAGAGGCTTCTGAAACCCTACCGAACCCACTCCATTCGAGAACCCAGCCAGGGAGCCAATAGAAGAGAGGGATGAGGGGACTTTTTCTGGACTCTGGGAGGCAAGAAAAGGACAAACACTTTTTGAAACAACAAAGCATATTTTAAAAAACTAGCTTCAGGACTGGTTCTCTGTCCATTCCCATATATGACACGTTTTTTATTTCTGTCACTGCGGCTGTTGCTCAGATCTGAGCCCACACTGCCGGCCCCTCTAGCAAGTACACTGAACACTTACCCTGAGCTCAGCTGGAATATTAGTTCAGGGCATGTAGCATATTGTCTGTAGTAAGCTAACTGGAACGACTGGTCTGTGAGGGTTACCTGTTGGGCTTAAAGCCCCATTTTAAAAAAACATCAGATTCTATTTTGAGTGTTAACGTATAGTCAAGACACTTAACTCAATGTTTTGCATTTCTATTTTGTACAGTTAGTTATAAAAGGAGGCTGAGGAGAATGAAAATGCCACAAAACAAGGGCAGAAGGAATAAGAAAGATGAGGCAGTGAAAGCCCTCTCTGTGCCAACCAAACCACCGCACTGCGACAGGCCTGGAGGCTATGTGAGGGGGATTCCACTCTCCAGTCTGTCTCCTGGGAAGGCGTGTTAGAGCATTAGCCAAGGTTCATTAAGCACTTTATGCTCCTTGAGAAAAAGGTGATATGTGAAGTATTTCTGGGATTGGGACCAGGACATTAATCTGCCATCAATAGGAGAAAAGCCTTTCATAGGCCATGAGGAGGATGGCGAAGGGAACAAGTGCGCAGGGTGCCCACTCCCCAGGCTGGAGGGCTGGGGTCTGCGCGGATTCCGCCTGATGCTCTGCATTTAGAATGTTTAGAGCCTGTCAGAGCTGGGAGGCAGCAGGGAAGATACGGTTCCCTTGATGCATGCAACTTACCTGTAGAACCTGGAATATAAGTAATAGCAGCATCCTGCCCATGTCAGTCTTGTCTCAAGGTTCTTTGTATGGAGAGATGGGGACTGGGCACATCCCCAGCAAGCCAGTGGCTTTGCAGGAGGGACCTCCGGCCAGAAGGGAATCAGGCCTCTCCACCAACCCGAGGCCCTGCAAAACCAGGCTGCGGGGGAAAGCTTTGTCTTCCTCTTCTTTACCGGAACAGAATCTCCAGGGACAACTGGCAATAGTGTAAACCGGGTAACCAAGAGGAAGTTAAACACAGGGAAGGTAAAAGAAGACCTCAATCCATTCTCTAGTTTTTTCAAATTAGGTAAGAACCCAGCAATTAGTGAAAATCACAGAAAACCTTAGCCATAAGCATTATGTCCTGGTTTTAATGATCTCACTCTTAATCATGGAGACCTTAATATTGGGTCGGCAACTAAGTAATTGCTGATTTTTTAAAGAAAATCAAAGAATTTTTTCATGGAACTAAATAACTTTATTCTGTAATGTATTGCCCATTTTGATCAATGACCTTTTGCCATCTTTCAGGCAGCATCATAATCCCACGTTCAAAAAACTTCTGGTTTTTATTAGCAAAAAGCTGAATCAGGTACGATTTGACATCATCATCATTATTGAAATTTTTACCATTCAAGGAGTTTTGTAAAGATCGAAACAAAAAGTAATCAGATGGTGCAAGGTCAGGACTATATGGTGGATGTGGCAAAACATCCCAAACAAGCTCCATTAATTTTTGCCGAGTGACCAAAGATGTGTGTGGCCTTGCATTGTCATGATGGAATACAACACCTTTTCGATTTGTCAATTCGGGCCGCTTTTCTTCAACTGCATTGTTTAATTTCGTTAGTTGTTCAATGTAGACATCAGAATTGATCGTTTGGTTGGGTGGTAAGAGTTCAAAGTAGACAATTCCTTTGTAATCCCACCAAACTAATAACAAAACCTTCTTTTGATGAATATCAGCTTTTGATGTTGTTTGAGTTGGTTCACCTGGCCTGCTCCAAGATCTTTTCCGCTTGATATTGTTGTAAACAACCCATTTTTCATCGCCAGTTATCAGTCGTTTTAAAAATGGATCATTTTCATTACGTTTCTTCAGCAAATCGCAGCTGCTAATGCGTTGCGTTAACTGTGATTCTTTCAGTTCGTGAGGAACCCATGTATCGAGTTTTTGAACATAGCCAAGTTGTTTTAAGTGATTTTCAATGCATGTATGTGATACATGAAGCTTCTCTGCAATCTCACGTGTTGTACTGTGACAGTCCGAATTGATTATTGCTTTGATTAGGGCGTCATCAACTTCAACTGGACGACCAGAGCGTTTTTCATCTTTGAGTGAAAAATCACCAGAACGAAATTTGGCAAACCAATTTTGACACTGCCGTTCTTTTAAGGCTTCGTCACCATAAACAGCACATAACTTTTTATGAGCTTGCGATGCATTTTCCCTTTGCGGAAATAAAAAAGCAAAATATGACGAAAATGTTCCTTTTGATTTTCCATTTTTCAACGAACGCCAAACGAAAACTACAAAACAGATCAAAAAACTTTTTTTACTGATTAACAGCTGAATAGCCAACTATCAAATAACAAAATGTGTTTTACATTTGTACTACGTCTGCAAACCTAAAAATTCAACTGAAGCCATATGTGTGAAACCCGCAATTACTTAGCTGCCGACCCAATAATAAAACCTGGAGCAACCTATTATTGATGACAATTCCTTTTCTGAAAGACTCAGGTGTGTAGCCTATGTGAGTCCATCCATCCAAAAAGGTTCCCATCTGGAGTCCCGGCACGGACAGGAAAACAGGAGCAACGTGTGGTGGGTCAGTTGCATGGTGCTTGCCACAGGCGGGTCCTTAAGATGGCACTGAAAACTGAAACACTCATTAACTGACGATATTAAGTCACTTGTCACTTATGACAGAAATGGTTGGCAGCGGCAAGGAAAGAACCAGCACCTCCTTTAGGATTTGTGAGATAACGTATGTGGAACAGCACAGGCGGGAGGGGACAAACCATATGCAAGTGTAGGTCTCATTTAAGAAATGCCGCCCACACGTTATGTGAGCCCACCCAACAGAGCTGCCCAAATCCTGGAAAATGTTACTTAGGCCTTCTAGCTGTGCCTTACTTCCCAGCCTGGAAGAATGTCAAACATGAAACATATTTGCCAGCCCCTTTGAGCTGACTAAAGGAAGAGCGTGTCTTTGACTGACAGTGGTAGTAACTATATGTATATATATATGCGTGTGTTGTGTGTTTGGTGCAGAACTATTTAAGGAAACTGGAATTTTAAAGTTACTTTTATACAAACCAAGAATGTATGCTGCAGATATAAGACATAATTTGGTCCTTTATATCTAGTCACTATGAATGTATTTTATATACTATCTTCATTTAATAAAATTAACTTCCCAAAACATCTATGTATTTTCTTCCTAATCTATACATATAAAGAGATAATATGCAAATTAGGCCAGGACTCCACAACGGGTCACAACCAGACAGGAGGAGGTTGTGTGTGCAAGTGAAGCCTGGAGCTGAAACAAAGACAGAGGCAGGGGGCCTGCCTGAGACAGCACAGTGGCTCACGTGGCCCCAGAGTGGGCTCAGCCAGGAGGGCCCAGGGACGCTGCAAGTCAGGCACAGGTCCCAGCCTTTCGCGATGCCAGTCCAGCCTGACTCCCGTTGTGGCCAGCGCTGCATGAATCAGATGCGGGTCCTGGCCTCCCCCTCCCCGGGGTGCCTCCTCGCTTGGCGGGAGCGGGCATCTCCTCGTTCGATTCCAATCATGCACTGGGCCTCTGGTTTGCTTATAAATGAGAACAGGAGTCATAGGTTTCCCCAGGGCTGGGGAACTGATGTTCTGGGAGATCTCATTAAACCAATCACTAAGAGCACAAAAGCAAGCACTGCTAGAGGTAAAGAGCTTTCTCCCAACACTACAGAATGGTTACTCTTGACAATCAGGACACTGTGAACAGTAAATAAAATCCACTAGGCAGACTGCCCAGAAAACTAAATACTAAAATGAGGGAGATCATAAGTAAAACGTGCGGGCTGCAGACAAAGTGCCCCCAGTTTAAAAAGAGACAGGCTTTTCCAAACACTAATTTTCAGCTAATAAACAATTACTATAACTAAAGAGGTGAGTGTGTATGCCTGTGCCTGAGTGTGCTTGTGTGTATTAGAGATTGTGTGCAAGAAATCATCCTATAGTAATAAAAGCCTAATATGCAAATTAACCATCACTCCAACACACAACATGGCCTCCCCCTTGTGGACACAAGATGGCCACCACAAGATGGCCAGCAGGGGAGGGCAGTTAGAGGTGACCAGGCCATCAGGGAAGGGCAGTTGTGAGGGACCAGGCCTGCAAAGGAGGGCAGTTGGGGGCAACCAGGCCAGCAGAGGAGAAAAGTTGGGAGTGACCAGGCCAGCAGGGGAGGGCAGTGGGGGGACCAGGCCTGCAGGGGAGGGCAGTTGGGGGCAATTGGGCCAGCAGGGGAGCAGTTAGGCATCGATCAGGCTGGCAGGGGAGTGGTTGGGGGGTGATAAGACTGGCAGGCAGAAGCAGTTAGGGGCAATCAGGCAGGCAGGCAAGTAAGCAGTTGGGAGCTAGCAGTCCTGGATTGGAGGGGGTGCAGGCTGGGCTGAGGGATTCTCCCCTACCCCCCATGCATGAATTTCATGCACTGGGCCTCTAGTCTATATATATAAAAGCCTAAGTATCTGTGATAACCAGATGACTGGTTGTTATGATGACATACTGACCACCACGGGGCAGACACTCAATGCAGGAGCTGACCCCTAGTGGTCAGTGCACTTCCACAGCCAACCTCCCGTGACTGACCAACCTCCAACAGTCCCTCCCCTCACCCTGGCTGGCCTGGCACAAATTGCTGGCCAACCTCCCACAGTCTCTTCTCCTTCCCACCTTCCTCACCCCAGACTGGCTGACTCTGATTGCCAGTCAGCCTGAGGGACCCCACCCATGCACGAATTCATGCACTGGGCCTCTAATACAAAATAATTAGGCGATATCCCAAGACAAGAACTTCCCTAAGAAAAGTACACTACCTCTAAATATTTTTTAATTTTATTTTATGGATTAAATCCTAGAAAGAGAAATAAACAATTCAGACAATCACTATCAACATAGAATAAGTGACCAATAACACATTGTCTTAGGAAGTGGTCATACCATCACCTTCCTAATAACATTATAAGGAACAGAGGCCTGGTGCACAAAATTCCTCTCCAATCTGGGACTGCTAGCTACTAACTGCTCGCCTGCCAGCCTGATCGCCCCCTAACCGCTCCCCTGATGGCCTGACTGACACCTAACTGCTCCCTTGCCAGCCCAATAGCCCCCAACTGCCCTCTCCTATAGGCCTGGTTGCCCCCAACTGCCCTCTCCTGCCAGCCTGATGGCCCCCAACTGCCCTCCCCTACAGGCCTGGTTGCCCCCAGCTGCCCTCCCCTGCAGGCCTGGTCACCTCCAGCTGCCCTCCCCTGCTGGTCTGATCGTCCACAACTGCCCTCCCCTACCAGCCATCTTGTGGTGGCCATCTTGTGGTGGCCATCTTGTGATGACGTCATGTGAGGGCATGATGCCACCTAGGCTTTAATTATATAGGATTAGATTGGAGGGAAAAGACCTGCTTTCTTTGGGGAAAAAAAAAAAAGGCAAGGAATAAAAAAGAGGCTAAATAACTAATCTCAGTAAATGTATGGTTAACTAAAAGGACAAGAGACATTTTTATCTTCAAAATGTTTAAATTCTTTAAAAATATTATTGGTTTTCACAATACACTCACTCATTTAGGCAAATGATTTGAAGAATGCTTGAGGAATTGGGGTCACGTCATAGTTTAGAAATTTTCTCATGACTCTGGGAACCTACAGTTCATTTGGGAATAGATTTTTTTTTTTCCCTTTCCTCCAGCAGAAGAATAGCCCAGTATGATTTATTAGAGTCCTTGGTGTTAAACATATTACCAGACTTTTGGATTTCACAGGCAAGAACATTTTTCAAATATATCCTAGATCCCATCACAAGGATGACTAGCTTTCTACTTTTTGAGCTAAAGACATTTAAGGGCAAAAAAAAGTAAAACCAACCAAAAACCAACTAGATGCTATTAATGTTTTATTTCTTGAGCTGGATACATAGGTGTGTTCACTTTGTGATAATTGCTGAGCTATATGCTTATTTGAAGATTTGTATGCAATTCAAAAATGATTATCTTAAAAATACCATTTAAAAAGAAGTAAGGGCTTACTTTCAGAGTAAAGCATATTAACGTTATATGCCAACAACTACTGTAAGTACTTTTGAGGAAAAAAACATTTAATTTTCAAAGTTATCCAATGTGATAGGCACTATTAGTAAACCCTTCATGTCAATGGGAAAATTGAAGTAATCAAAAGAGAACTTCAAAATCCCATCATCACACCTACCCTCCTCCAGCATCTGTGCTCATATGCTCTGCCTTCCCTTATGTACTCAAAACACATGCTGGGCAGTCAACCCCTCCTCTCACCTACACAGGACACTCTCTAGCAATCCACCACTGCCTTACCCCCATCCATGTCCCCTTCCACTGGATCAACTCATCTTAGGAGGAGTTACATTCTGACTTTCCCCTTCAGCTACCACCCCACTCCTTCATAGCAACATTCCTTGAAAGAGCTGGTTATATTCTTGTTTCAGATTCCTCCCCTCAAAGCACTTTAAGGCCCCTCAAGCCCAGAATTCACTGTCATACTCACTGAGACTGCCCTTAGCCAGGTTATTCGTGAACTCCATATTAAACCCAATGGCCCATTGTCAGACTGTCTTTCTTGAACCATCAACTTCACCTTTCTTCCTGAAAACATCCAAATACCTTTTTAATTTCGATACCAGGACATCACACATTTCTTCCTATCTCACTGGTCATTGATATCTCTTCTTACTGGTTTACTTTTTTATGACCCTTGAACATTGTTCCAGTTACCCCAGCACTCTGCCCCTGGGCTTTTCTTAGTCTTCACTAACTGCATCATCTCAGCCAGTCTCAGGGCTTTATGTGACATCTACATGACAATGGCTATAAGTTACATTTATGGGCCAGATCTCTGCCCTAACCTCCAAAGTCACATGCATGCAAGTGCTAAATTGACATCTTTGGATCCTGTGGCAGCATCTTCCAAAGATAGCTGCAGTGATATCTCCTGAATCCCACATGACCTTTGACAATGTGCATTTGTCACTTTTCATTAAATTCCTCTCTCAAGATTCAGAGCTGGCTCTGTGACTCATCTGCAATCAACAGAATGTGGCAGAAATGACCCTGCATAACTCGGAGGCCAGGTCAAATATAAAAAAAAAAAAAAAAATTATAGGCATTTTTCAATCTTTGTGTCTATTCATTCTCCAAGAGCCCCCACTAGAGATCCAGGCTCCATGTGTGGACAAGCCCAAGGCACATGGAGGCCATGAGCAGGTGCTTCCCCTCCAGTCCCCCACCGAGCCCAGCCTTCCCCATTCAGTTCAGGTGCTAGATCAGCTGATTTCAGCCCCCAGGAAGTTTCCCAGCTGAGGCCCAAAACATAATAAAATAGAGAAGTCATCCAGCTGTGCCCTCCCCAAATTCCTGACCCACGGAATCCCCAAGGATAATAAAATGATTGCTTTATGCCATTAAGTTTGGAGTTGCTTATAACAAACCAGGACAAATGTGTACTAAACATCTCAAACTTAATAGTCCCCAGAGCAAACTCCCAGTTATCCTTCCTCATTTCCCCATCCTCCCTGTCCACTCACCCCCAAAACTCTGTTCCTACAACAGTCTCTCTCAGTTCAGTATAATCCTCCATCCCCACTTCCTTTCTTCCTTCACACCCAATAAGTTAGGACATCCAGTGGGCTCTACCTTTAAAATATATTCAGAAGTTAGTCATTTCATCCCACCTTCACTGCTGTCACCCTGGTCCAAATCTCCATCATCTTTCACTTGAAATACAGCAATAGCTTGCTAACCAGCTGCCAAAGTAACCCCTTTAAAACGTTGTATCATGTTATTCTGCTCCAAATCCTCCTGCAGTTTCCCCTTTCACTGGGAGTAAAAGCCAAAATGGTCTTAAAAGGACCTATAAGAAACTACTATCCATGTTACCCTTCTATCTTCACTTCTGACTCACTCTTCTTCGCCCACATGGAACTTCCTGCCATTCTTCAAATACCCCAGGCACATTTCAGGACCTGGAATTCTTTCCCCTCAAATTCTGCAGAGCTGCTGGCTCCTCACTGTATAAGTTTATGCCCAAATGTGAGCCCTACACACAAACCATCCCATGTGAAATTCTATCACCACCACTATACTCCCCACAACGAGAGTAGCAAGATTTAACACAGGATGGACAGTTACATTAGAATTGCAGGTAAATATTTTTTATTGAATTCATTGGGGGTGATATTGGTTAATTACATAGGTTTCAGGTGTATATTTCTATAATGCACCATCTGTATACTATATTGTGTGTTCACTACCCCAAGTCAAGTCTCCTTCCATCACCATTTATGCCTTTAGCCTCTTCTACCTCTCCATCCCTCTTCCCTCTTGCAATCCCCATACTGCGTTATTTGAGGTGAGGTCACTTGGCTCCATTTTCTGGACAATTTCACCTGAGGTTAACACTCAGCCAGCACCCCGGGAACTATGTAAGCTGTGGGGACATTCTCTCAAAGGGCCTCTAGTTTCCTGTCATAACACGGGGCCACAATGACGTGGAAAATCTTGTCTGGGGACAGGTTCTGCTGTCTGGCAAAGTAATCCTTCACCAGAGAGCCCATGATCTGCTGGGAGACTTGGCCGTTCAGAGGTGGGGTGATGGGGTGACTCGGCACCTGCTCTGCATATCGGACCCAGCCGGGGCAGCAGAGGTCAGCCTGGGTAGCCGGGGCTCTTCCTCATGGTGCTGGCAGTACTGACGCACAAATTCCTTCTGACTCTCCAGGATGCTGAAGTCCGCAGCTATCTTCACGCCAAAGACAGTGCGCCCCAAGGCTTTTGAGAAAGCTGCAGTCTTTTTGGATGCGTCAGTGGCCCTGAGGCTAAATTTAGCAGTGAAAAAAAGGCAGAGACTAAGGACAAAGGGACACTGCCAGCACCTTGTGCTGTGAGGTATCACATCTCTTATGAAGGTTCAGAACACGGAAGAAGTCCTTGGTATTCTGTTGAGAAACTTGAACTCCTTCCTCTGCGGTACACAACTGCCACATGTCAGGCAGTCACTTGGCATCGGCCAACTTATGGAATTCTCCCTTCTCTCCATTCTTGTGAGCTGGACTCGGGACGTTGACTGCAGCATTCTCTTGGTCATCTTTTTTTTTTTTTTTTTTTTTTTTTTTTTTTGTGTGTGTGTGTGTGTGTGTGTATTTTTTCCCAAAACGTTACAAAGTTTATGTGAATATAATGTAAAGGATGCAGCTCCTTTGTGGGAACAGGGAAGGAAGGGGTGGTTAAGAAGGCACACGGAGCTGCAGCAAGCACCAGCTGTGGGGAGGGCCAGGAGGAGAGGAGGTTGGCACTGGGGCTGAGGCCCTAGAGTCGTTGCTGGGGAAGTAGGATCCCCTCTGAGTGCCAGGTTGTGAGGCTGAACTAACTGGTCAAACTGAGGCAGAGGGGAGTGACTATATCAGCCGTCTTTGGTGCTGTCTACCCTTTTCCACCCCAGCTCTGTTGTAAAATTCCAGAGCCCTGGATTCCAGAGGGCCCATCCAGAGCAGAGGCAATGGAAGGGGGTGAGAGGAAGTGAGTAGGACAAGTTGAAAGCTGATATGCCTGTGAGCTGAGGGATGGCAGAGACAGTGGTGAGAGGTAGCGGGGGAAGGGCTCTCATACACACCTTTCTGAGGGGGCCACAGGTGGAGGAGGCCAGCGGAGTAGGGTAGGCATGAGGCACCATGGCCCAGCCTCTTGGGCATCCCTGTCTGTCCTCTGCAGTGCACATGGAGGATAGGGGCTGCCTCTGAGGAGGGGCCGGGCCAGGCCAGGCGACCATCTTGAGTTCTGGCTGAGGGGAAGGTCCTCACCCTGAGGTGCCATCTAACTGGTGATGGCAGAGGGCCCAGTGCCTCCTCGCTTCTCGAAGAACATGTAGTCAATGAGGAATGTGGCTCCCAGCAGTACAGCCTTCACTCTCACACCCAGATCCAGCGGAAATGATGCAACCCAAAGTCATCTGCATCCGGGAGGGCTTCTTGGAGCAGTGCCCCGCCCCCGCCCCCACTGCTTACTAATGCGGCCCTCACTGCGGGACTCATCCTGAGTCCTCACCTCTAAGTCACCTCCAGCAGGGTCCCACCACAAACAGGATCATGTATGGTGATCGGCGTCTTGAATGGAGAACTTGGGAGGAAGGGATGCCAGGTCTGCAGCTCATGGCCACTGTACTTCCATCTCTCGATCCCCGGAGTCCATCAGATGAACGTGAAGGGGCTGGCCATACCGCAGCACAGACATGCACAGCAGTTCTCTCTTCAGCGCCGGACCCAGGGCTGTTCAGCCCAAGCACACTTCATATTGGTTCCTTGTCTCCCAGCCCAGGAGTGTTTCCATTCTCGCAGCCCTCTGATGAATCAGGATTTGATCAATTGGCACCAAGAATTCAAGGCCAGAAGGTATCCGGGCAGTGGCAAGAGGGGGGCAGCAGGCCCCAGGGCAATGGGGCCGGACAAGGGAAAGAGTAAAGCCGGGCACAGGGGCAAGCACATGGGCAGGCACCGGCGCCAGTCCGGGTCCAGGATGCTGCACTGGTTCCCGTTACCCAGCGGTCACAGGGCAGGGAGGAGGGGGTGCAGGGGTGTAGCTTGTGGGGGTGGAAGCATCCTGCCATAGGAAAGGGATGAGGTTTGTGGGTTGTCACTATACCGGAAGCTTACTTCTAGAAGTGGAGGCAAACTCAGGGACAGCCTGACAGACACAGAGATGAACAGGCAAACACGAGGAGGCTGTGGCACCAGGCGCCTGCCCAGGGCCTCTGACTCAGGGAGAAACAAAGTGTCAGCAGGCGGGGCAGAGTGCCTGGGACCCTGGGTTCCCTCTGTGGGGGCCTCAGGTGGAGGAGGCCAGGGAGTAGGGTAGGCATGGGATACCATGGCCCAGCCTCTTAGGCATCCCTGTCTGTCCTCTGCAGTGCACATGGAGGAAAGGGCTGCCTCTGAGGAGGGGCCAGGCCAGGCCAGAACCGTCTCCTCCCTTCGTTCTCCCATTCTCCGCGCAATCAGACCGAGAGCTCGGCCTTGTGGGAGGTTTCCTGACCCTCTGCATCCCCCACTCACCTGAAGCCCCTAAAATAGTCAGAGAGGAGGGAAGATAGCGGCGGAAAAGAAGGCCGTGTCCTGAGCCTTGTCCGGAAGCAGGTGGAGGGAGCAGCTGAAACGAGTGGAATTCAGCCCGAATTTGGTGAGGAGACGCAGCTGGTGAGGTAGTTTGCACCCAGGAAGGGCAGAAGTCCCGGAAGTAAGGTAAAATCAAGGTTCTAAGCGGGAGAATCTGCCCAGCCTCTGTGTCCAAAGAGGCAGGGGGAATCTACAGGGTGCCGGGCCGCACCCCTGAGGACATCAGTCTGTGAGAAAATAAAAGGCGGGGCGGGGGGGGGACGGGGGGGGGGGGACATGGGACACCAAGAGGCTGCGCGAGGTCGGGGATTTTGGACTTGGAGTCTGGATTTTAGATCTGAGCAAACTCTGAAAGGCTAGCTGGATCGCGCAGTGCCGGCGAGAGCAGCTCTCGGAGACGCAGTCCCTCCTCGCCCTGGGGCCTGTGCCTCCTCCCACTGAACCTGGTTCATGGGACCTTTTGGATACAGACACTTACCCGTGGCTAAGGTGCGGGAGAAGGTGTGAGCTTGTGGAATCGGGGAAGAGTGGGTGGTGATCTAGGGGAGGTGGTGGCGGGTCTGTTGCTGAGTCATCTAAGCCCGGTTGCCATTTTCTCCTGAGAGGTAGCCCCTCCCTCCAGTCTCCAGGCAAGGAACATAGTCGCACCCAGATCACACCTTGAGTAAAACAAGGAATCTGAATACTCCCTGTGGAAATAAGGGCCTAAAGACTAATCTTTAGCCCCAGCAACTGAGAAACTAGCAAACAGAATAGTACAGACATATGGAATCATAAGCCAGCCAAAGGAAGACACTCTACTTTTTTTCACTTTCATTTTTATTTTTCCTTCCTCCCTCCCTCCCTCCTTCCTTCCTTCCTTCCTTCCTTCCTTCCTTCCTTCCTTCCTTCCTTCCTTCCATCTTTCTTCCTGTCTGTCTTCCTTTCTACCTTTCTTTCTTCTTTTCTTGTTTGTTTTCCTGTTCTGGTTTTTACTTTTCTTTTATTATTATTCGCATTATTTTTCATCACTATTTTTTATTTCCTTTTTTAACTTTTATACCGTTTTTTAATCAATTTTTTTTATAAATTTATTATTTTTTCTTCTCATTCTTTTCTCTCATCCACTTATTCCCTTTCTACTTCCGCAATACTAAATTGAGATCCTCCCCATATTCATCCAATTCTCAATCTTATTTTCACTATATAAGCTTGGATTCACTATATAAGAGGATTGGATTCTGCTCCAATCCTCTTATTCTTTTATCCCATATCTTTTTCTCTCTCTTCCATAGCATTTGTGCTCTCTTTTCTCTGCCCTATATCTCTTTTCTCAGGGGGTCATTTATACTGGGGTTTTTAGTGTCATGAGTACTTCTGTGCTTAGTTCCCTCAGTGTTGAATCTTGTTGAGGTGAATTTTATCCAGTCAGGCCAATGGGCTTGACAGCAAGCCACATAACCAGACACCTGGAGAGAAAACTTCATCCACGAAAGGGTCAACAACACCCCAGACCCAACTACAGAGGCAAGAAGAATGTGGCAGTGAGGAAAGAGCATGAGTGAGTGAGGAAGTAAAAGAAGAGCGTGTGGTAAGGTGGGGTATATGTGTGTGAGTGAATGAGGCACAGTTAGATCCCACAGGACCTTCAGGGCAGGCTAATCAGGCTCGCCTAACTAGGCAGCTTCTGCCACCATCGCAAACAGTACCAGAAGGCCAGCTTGTCCTAAAGGGCCTAGACTTTTTGAAGGAAAGAGCTGCTATAACTGGATTCCCAACCTCAACCCCAACCAGAGTGCCCTCAGATAACACCTGGGACTCTACAGCCACCCCTGCCAGGGGCACGCTACCTAGACTGCAATCCCACGGTCAAAGAGGCTCCAGCTGCCCAAGGCACAGGCTCCTGTGAGTTTGGAAGCAGCTTCCCCTCTGACTGGCCCAACGCTTTAGCCCAGGGCACTGCAACCAGGTGAACAGCAGACATGCGAGCAGCCTGCTCCTGTCCAAGGAACAGCAGGCCCGCGAACAACCCGCCACAGGCCTAAGAACAGCAGCTTCATGTGGCCTGCCCCTGTCCAAGGAGCAGCCAGTTCCGCAGCAACCTCATAATCAGCCCAACCCCGTCCAAGGATCAGAAGCTATACGAGCAGCCTCCCCCACCAGCCAGAGGAGGCACCACGGCTGCAAACAACACCCACCAGAGGAACTGCTGCCAACTGAGAAGCAGCTGCTAATTATAGAGCAACTGCAGCCAGAGAAGCTACTGCCACCCAAGGAGTAGCCCCCTGCACAGCTAGACATCTAGATCAATTGGTGAGACCAAAAATGGGTAAACAAAGATGCCACCAAAGGAAAGAAAAGGAGGAAACACCAGAAAAGCAGCTAAGTGAAACAGAGGCATGCAATATGTCAGAAAAGGAATTCAGAATAAGGGTCATAGAGTTCATAAATTGGATGGAAGAAAAAATTAACACCTTATGCAAGAGTCAAGAAGAAATGGATGAAAAAAATCAACAACTTATGTAAGAATAAAGAAGAAATGAAGAGTGATATAGCTGCAATAAAAAACTCCATGAAAGGTTCAACAGTAGACTAGGAGAAGTGGAGGATAGAATTAGTGAACAAGAAGACAGGGAAGCAAAACACAGCCAAACTGAATTGCAATTGGAGAAAAAAATTAAAAGACAGGAGGAGAGCCTAAAGGAACTATGGGACAACATGAAACGAAGCAACATAAGAATAATAGGGGTGCCAGAACAACAGGAAGAAGAACAAGGGTTAAAAGAAATATTTGAAGAAATAATGTCAGGAAACTTCCCTGATGTAGCAAAGAAAAAAGTCATACACGCTCAGAGTCTCAAACAGGATGAACCCGAAGAGATCCACACCAAGACACATCATAATTATTATGGCAAATATTCCAGACAAAGAGAGAATCTTAAAGGCTTCAAGAGAGAGACAGAAAGTTATATACAAGGGAACCCCCATTAGATTATCAAATGATTTCTCAACAGAAACATATCAGGCCAGAAAAAAATGTAAGGAAATCTACAAAGTGATGCAAACCAAGGGACTGAGTCCAAGAATACTTTATCCAGCAAGGTTATCATTCAAAATTGAAGGGCAAATAAGGAGATTCAAAGACAAAAAAAAAATGGTAAGGGAGTTTATCACTACCAAGCCAGCAATGAAAGAAATGCTAAAGGAACTAGTGTAAAAAGAAAAGAAGGAACAGTCTCAAAAAATAAAAATGGCTATAAACAATTACCTTTCAATAATAACCTTAAATGTAAATGGACTAAATGCTCCAATCAAAAGACATCGAGTGTCTGGATAAAAAAACATGACCAATATATATGCTGTCTACAAGAGACCCACCTCAGAAAAAAGGACTCATACAGATTGAAAGTGAAGGGATCGAAAAACATCTTTCAGGCAAATGGAAATGAAATAAAAGCTGGGGTAGCAGTACTAATTTCTGACAAAATAAACCTCAAAGTAAAGGCCATAACAAAAGATAAAGAAGGCCACTTCATAATAATAAAGGAATCAATACAACAGGATATAACCCTGATAAACATATATGCACTCAATGCAGGAGCACCCAAATACATAAAAAAATCTTCTGGAAGATATCAAGGGAGAAACTGACAATAATACAATCATAGTAAGAGACTTTCATACACCACTGACATCACTGAATAAATCAACTAGACAAAAAAAAAAAAAAAAAAAATCAGCAAATAAACAGCAATTCTAAATGACTCACTAGATCAGGATGTGAGGGCGATCTGGCTGTGACATCTGTCACCCCATTGATCACCAGGGTTGATTCGGCTGATCTGGCTGGCTAGGCGGGTGACCCCCTCCTCCCTCACCGATCCATGTGCGTCCCTCCCGAACCTGCGCGCTCGGCCGAAGAGGACGACTTTCCCCCAAGAAGAGAGGACTGGTCTTCGGTCAAGGGTATACGAGTAGCTGTACTCCCCTGCTAGAACCTCCAAACAAGTTCTAAATGACTCACTAGATCAGATAGACTTAATTGACATCTTCAGAGCATTTTACCCCAAAGCCACAGAATATACATTCTTTTCAAGTGCACTTGAGACATTTTCAAAAATAGACCACATATTGGGTCACAAAATCTCCCCAAATTCAAAAAGATTGAAATCATATCAAGCATTTTTTCAGACCACAATGGCATAATATTAGAAATAAACTATAATAAAAACACTCCAAAAAATTTAAACACTTGGAAGCCGAATAGCATGCTATTAAACAATGATTGGGTTAACAATGAGATCAAAGAAGAAATTAAAAAATCCTGGAGACTAATGACAATAAAAACAATGCAAATACAAATACTATGGGACACCATGAAAGCAGTTCTGAGAGGAAAATTTATAGCTCTACAGGCCTACCTAGAGAATGATATAGAGACCAAAAAAAAAAAAAAAAAGATCAATAAAACCAAGAGCTGGTTCTTTGAAAGGATAAACAAGATTGATGAACCTCTAGCCAGGCTCACCAAAAAGCAAAGAGAGAGGACCCAAATAAAAAAAAAATCAGAAATGAAAGAGGTGAAATAACAACAGACCCCACAGAAATACAAAGGATTATTAAAAAAATACTATGAACAACTCTATTCTAATAAAACTAGACAACCTGGACACATTCCTAGAAAAATACAACATTCCAAAACTTACTCAAGAAGATACTAAAAATCTCAATAGGCTGATAACTATGGAAGAAATTGAAACAGTCATCAAAAATCTTCCAGCAAACAAAAGCCCAGGGCCAAATGGCTTCACAGGGGAGTTTTACCAAACATTCAAGGAAGAACTAAAACCTATCCTCAGACTATTCCAGAAAATCCAAGAGGAAGAAACACTTCCAAGCTCCTCTATGAAGCCAGCATCACCCTAATACCAAAACCAGATAAAAATAACACAATGAAAGAGAATTACAGGCCAATAATCCTCATGAACATAGATGCCAAAATCTTCAACAAAATTCCAGCAAATCGGATCCAGCAGTACATCAGAAAGATCATACACCATGATCAAGTAGAATTTATCCTGGGGATGCAAGGATGGTACAATATTCGTAAATCAATAAATGTGATACAGCACATAAATAAATTGAGAGATAAAAATCACATAGTCATATCTAAAGATGCAGAAAAAGCATTAGACAAAATCCAACACCCTTTCTTGATAAAAACTCTCAGCAATGTAGGAATAGAAGGATCATATCTCAACATAATAAAAGCCATATATGACAAACCCATAGCCAACATCATACTCAATGGGCAAAAACTAAAACCATTTCCTCTAAGAACAGGAACAAGACAGGGATGCCCACTCTCACCACTCCTGTTCAACATAGTGCTGGAAGTACTAGCCATAGCAATCAGACAAGAAGAAGAAATAAAAGGCATCCAAATTGGAAAAGAAGTAAAACTGTCCTTATTTGCAGATGACATGAGATTGTACATAGAAAACCCTAAAGACTCCACAAAAAATTACTAGACTTACTAAATGAATTTGGCAGAGTAGCAGGATACAAAATAAATCCCAAGAAATCTATGGCATTTCTATACACCAATAATGAACTTACAGAAAGAGAGACTATAAAAGCAATCCCATTTACCATCACACCAAAAAAAATTAAGATACCTAGGAATAAACTTAACTAAGGAGAAAAAAGACCTATATGTGGAAAAACTACACAACTCTGAAAAAAGAGATAGAGGAAGACATAAACAGATGGAAGAATATACCATGTTCATGGATTGGCAGAATCAACATAATCAAAATGTCCATACTACCTAAAGCAATCTATAAATTCAATGCACTTCCCATTAAAATACCAACAGTATATTTCACAGACTTAGAACAAACTTTACAAAAATTCATCTGGAATAAAAAAAAGAACCTGAATAGTTATAGCAATCCTGAGAAAGAAAGCAAAGTAGGAGGGATCTCAATACCAGATATCAAGCTATATTACAAAGCAACTGTTCTCAAAACTGCCTGGTATTGGCACAAGAACAGACATATAGATCAATGGAATAGAGAACCCAGAAATTGATACAAATCGCTATGCTCAATATTTGACAAAGGAGGCA
The DNA here is from genome assembly GCF_964339955.1 of Pipistrellus hanaki. NCBI lineage: Eukaryota > Metazoa > Chordata > Mammalia > Chiroptera > Vespertilionidae > Pipistrellus > Pipistrellus hanaki. Next base: position 100,839,470 of record NC_140505.1, read on the forward strand.
TGAACATACAATGGAATCAAGACAGTCTCTTCAATAAATGGTTTTGGGAAAATTGAACAGATACATGCAAAAAAAATGAAACTAGATCACCAACTTACACCATACACAAAAATAAATTCAAAATGGATCAAGGACTTAAACATAAGAAGGGAAACCATAAAAATACTAGAGAAATCTATAGGCAGAAAAATCTCTGACATGTGCTCAAAGAACTTCTTCATTGATACTGCTCCTAGGGCAATGGAAGCTAAAGAGAAAATAAACAAATGGGACTACATCAAAATAAAAAGCTTTTGCACAGCAAAGGAAACCATCAATAAAACAAGAAAACCCACACACATGGGAGAACATATTTGCTAATGATATCAACGATAAGGGTTTAATGTCCAACATTTACAGGGAACTCATGCAGCTCAACAAAAAGAAGATAAACAACCCAATCAAAAAATGGGCAATTGATCTAAATAGACACTTTTCAAAAGAAACAGAAGGAAGGCCAAGAGACATATGAAAACCTGCTCAAAGTCTCTAATCATCAGAGAGATGCGAATCAAAACAACAATGAGGTTCCATCTCACACCTGTCAGAATGGCTATTATCTGCAAGTCAACAAATGCTAAGTGCTGGCGAGGATGCGGAGAAAAAGGAACCCTCGTGCACTGCTGGTGGGAATGCAGACTGGTGCAGCCACCGTGGAGAACTACAAATGGAACTCCCATTTGACCCAGTGATCCCACTTCTAGGAATGTATTCCAAAAAAACTAGAAACATCAATCAGAAAAGATATATGCACTCCTATGTTCATAGCAGCACAATTCACCATAGCTAAGATTTGGAAACAGCCTAAGTGCCCATCAGCAGATGAGTGGATTAAAAAATTGTGGTACATCTACACAATGGAATACTACGTTGCGGTAAAAAGGAAGGAGCTCTTACCACTTGCAACAACATGGATGGAGATGGAGAACATTATGCTTAGTGAAATAAACCAGACAGAGAAAGATAAATATCACATGATCTCACTCATTTGTGGAATATAATGAACAACATAAACTGATGGGTAAAATATATATATTGACATAGAAATGCCAATCAGAACGTATAACCTCAGGGAAGAAATTGTGAGGTAACCAGAAACTCAAGAAACTCTAGCCTTACTAGCAACCATCAGATGTATGGTAATATTACCTGGGGCAAATGGGGAAGTATTTTGGACTTATGCTCCTGACACTTCACAGGTAAGACCCCTTACATGGGCTGATCCCACACCTAATGTAGTCACCAATAATACCAAATACCTTGGTCATCCATGAGGACCATGGGAGGGGCAAGAAAGTATAATTACACAGGGATCTCCACCCAGCTTCCCTTTTGTATAACCCAAAATCAAAGCACTGCCCCTTTGTGTGTAAAATTAAAGAGAGGTTTATGGCTTGTGTGGACACCAAAGAAAGGGTGTCACTACTATCACTACTAGCCCCTGGGAGAGGTGCAGAAAATGTAACTAAGACCTGGTCCAGAGAAGAAATGGACAGCCAGTATGAAATGGAATCACCATGGCCTTGAACAAAGAATACCCTTACATGATAATATTCTACAATGTCATTAAAAATTTTCCCAGATTTGTGTTACCCCAATTACTTATAATAGTACCTCGAACCCTTGGGGATCAATAAAAAATCATCTTTTTGGTACTTGGAGACAAAGGTAACACATCTCTTGATATTCTAAAATTACAACAGCATAATATACAATTATCCCAAGCAAACTTACAAACTAACTCTTTGAATGTCTGGCAGCAATTTAAAAAGGACATGAAAGGATTTAATCCCTTCCATTGTGTAGACTAGAGGGTCCCTGGGGAGGCACCTGAGCATTCTATATTGGCCCCTCTTGCCCTTTGGGCCAAGAGAGACCCTCTTCTCACAATCCAATTGCCCACAGCTGCTGACTGAGCTTTCTGTTCATATCAAGGTTGAAGCCTCGTGATGACTGGTACCATGGCTCTGTCTCTTATCTAGTGCTCAGTGCTAGGGCCCCACCAACAGGCGAGGGGATCCTAAGGCAGCAGCTGGACATGGAGGACACGGGGGCATAGAATACCAAGGAGACAGAACTGAACCTCACATCACCCTGCTTGGCCCCAGAGGATGACTGGTTAGCCAGAGACGTAAGATTCCTCAGGGAAGGAACAACCTAAGTCAGGCACAGCCGAAGAGGGGCCATCAGGAGAGAACTTGTGGGTTATCTGAGGTGGGTAACAGACCCTCACTCCTCCAACTTTGCAGGGGCCTGAAACTTCACCCCTGCTGAGGGAGTCTCCTGCCCCCATGGCTGCTTATCTTCCCATGCCCAGCTCAAATCGGGACTTGGGTAAAAGACAGAGACTTGGCTGACAGCAGCTGCCCTCTCACTACAAGACTTATTTGAATTGTCTTGTAAACATGGTGTGGGGAAGTGGGTTTTTGATATCAAAATCGAGCCTGCCACCAGGAATACTCAGGACCGACTCAAGAAGGCAAATAATCCTCTCCCCTAATATTTACACGGTAAAATAAGATTGTTTTAGAGTAACAAATTTGACAATAAAATAGTAGACAAGTTTTCAGGCTAATTTAAATTGGCTAATTGAAATAAGTGAATATTCTAAAAAAAAAACTAATTGCACTGGACAAAAAGCTGTTCCTAAAGTGTTAACTAAAATTTTTATTGGTAGCTCATCTCAGGATAAAATCTCACAACAGGAAATGAACCTAAAGCATATTATAGTGCAAAAAATTAAGATTTAAAAGCTATCAAGACTACATTATAAAATTTTCAAAAGCCTCCTAATATTTAAATCAAAAATTGGGAAAGCAGAATAATATCATGTAAGGAAAAATATCCTGTAAGTAAATTACATCTAGAAAATTTGTACTTTAGAAAATTAATTGTAATGCTAACAGCAAGACACCCATGAAAAACACACATGGTGTCAAAACAAGCCAGAGGAAAATCATTTGGGCAAAAAATAAAAAAGGATCCCAAGTCAAATTTATAGAAAATATTCCTTTATTAACTTTTGGTCGAGAATATGTTTGTATATTTTCAGAAAACAACTCCCGAGACCATGTGGATTCTGGCAACAGAGAGGAATTGACAGGGACTACTCCAACCATGAAGAAGGAAGAGAAGCAGTCCAAAGATGGAAGACACTGATGATGCCTTGCCATAATAGCAGTCAGCAGCTGTGTATCACTGCAGGTTGCCCAGGACCAAACCAGAGAGGGTTGGACCTGCATTACCACTATTTGTCCACCATCCAGAACTGAAATATCATTGCAGACATGTACACATACGGAACTGTTTGACATTGAAATTGGGTCTCAAAAGAACTGTTGGCCCAGAAGGAAACTCGCAACAGACTGATTCGTATGCCTTTCAGCATAACCATTATTGCTGGTCTCATTTTTGATTCTTATATTTCCAGTAGGACATGATCTCACTCATCTAGGGGAAATGGTCAACAACATAGATTGATGAACAAGAACAGACCCAGAGATAAGGAGCCACGGGTCTGACTGTTGGACCTCAGAGGAAGGATGGGGATAAAAGGGAGAGATCAACCAGAGGACTTGTGTGCATACATATGAGCCTAACCAGTGATAAAGGCAATAAAGGGGTGGGGACATAAGTGGGGAGGGGTGGAGGATTGGAATGGGGGTTGAGGACAAATATGTGATACCTTAATCAATAAATTTTAAAAAAATAAAAAATAAAAAAATAAATAAAATAGAGTGCCCAATGCCCAGAGGCTCCTGGGAGCTCGTGGAGGTGGGCCCTTGCTCACGGTTTTTTTGTTTGTTTTTTACTACATTCCTTCCATGTGCAGTGATCACATTTCTTCTGAAGCAGAACAGGTGGCAGGGGCTCGAGTGACCTGGAGGAGGCATGGGGAGAGCAGTCACCACTGTTCACCGCTGGCGGTATCCTTTTTTCCTTGTGGAGCGTCTAGGGAGGGGAAGTGGCCTCAGTGCCCAAGGCCGAGTTCCAGGAGGCAGGCAGTGCGATCGGAATCATGCCGGCAGCACAGGTCTTTTGGTGCCGGGCCTGTCCTCTTGAGAATGAACCTGCAAGATTACTAAGGAAGCCTGTCCCCAGTTCTGCCCCTCGTCCAACCGATTAATTGGAGTCTGAGGGCAAGAGGAAAACCAAGAGGGCTGCCACTGATTGATCAGCTCCTGCTCCTTCAGCTCCCTAAACGGCTGTTCGGTCATCAGTCCGGTTATTTAGGTTGTGACTGCATCTGGCTTTTTATATATTAGGACTTTACAGATGGGTCCCTAACCATGCACTTGCTAAAGGGAGGGCAGGATGGTGTAGGGGGTTGGGTTGGGAGGGTGGGGGAGAGAATACTGTTTTTGACCATTCCGAGCACAGGAGATGAAAGCAATAAAGCTGTAGTATCTCCATTTGTCAGAGTGTATCAGATGTAACATCAGCCTAACTTTAACAGCATTTTTAATGTTTTCTCCTAAGAAATTTAAATTCCTAAACACATCCTCAATTCTGAGCAGACTAGTCTCCCTTTAATTTATGATTCCATTTTTTTTCAAGATCCTTCTACATATAAAACCTTCTACACTTATTCTCTCCCTTCATTCCTAAAACCAATTGACCAGTTCCTTCAGCTGAAATTAATCCCTTTACTCTAGTTCCCCTTCACCTGTGCCTCAAGTCCCTTATCACTTTCTATTCTGTACAGTATTTTTCAACTCATTTCAAACGTACAAAAAACCCCCACATACACACAAAAATCCGCAACACTCCACAATAAACACTCAGTACCCAGATTCAACAAATGTGAACATTTTACCTTATTTTTTTAATCTACTCCTATCTTCTGAAGTAGAGGCCCAGTGCATGAAACTCGTGCACCGGTAGGGTCCCTTAGCAGCTGCTGGCTGCTGACCAGGTACTCCCTTCTCCCAGCCGGCCCTGCCTTCTGGTCGAACTCCCAAACAACTCCCTGTCGAGGAAACAATTTGCATACTACACTTTTATTATATAGAATAGTGCTTCTGAAGGACTTGGGGGCAGAGACATCCTTCACCTATACAGTAAATTAACTAAAAACTGAAAAGAATGGCTATGCATCATTCCCATCCTTTCACATAAATGGGTCTTCTCTCTTAAACTGTGCTTTAAGTCATGTAGTATATAAACATGTTTGGGCACAACTATGTATTTTGTAAGTACCAAGTGCTTATATTTTAATTTTTAGTGCCTAAAACAGATCCAAGTAGACATTTAACAGAATCTTGATAAGTCGACAAATCTACATTTCATCCAAAGACCAAAATACCTCCAAGATAGGAAGGAAATCATCAGCATTTTAAATTCCTATCATTCAACAAATCATCTTTCTAATTTTTTAAAAATCTTCACACAAGGATATTTTTTCTATTAATTTCTAGAAAGAGTGGAAGAGATGGAGAGAGAGGTGAAAGGGGAGGAGGAGGAGGAGAGGGAAACATTGATGTGAAACACATTGAATGGTTGCCTTCTGCACATGCCCTTACAGGGGGGCTTGGGAACCTGCAACTGAGGTATGTGCCTTTGACCGGGAATCAAACCTGCAACCCTTTGGTCCATGGGCTGAGGATCTAACCACTGAGCAAACCAGCCAGCACCCAATCCCCTTTTCAAATAAACTGGTAACAATAACAAAAAAGACAAGTTTCTTTCTGTAATTCTTTATTAAAAATACTGCTGTACACAAAGAGACTGAAAACAGGATTAAAGATGAATAACCCATATTGGGATCATGACATTAGAACTTAACATAATGGTGCTTTTTAGGGAAGTTGCTGACATCCAAATCACAGAACCAAGGTCAAAAGCAAAATACAAAGGTACCCTCAAAAATATTTACAATGAAGTAAATACACTAACAGAATTTAAAATAGGTACAAAAATTTGAAATGACCAATGCTACATGATTTCAAGGGTTGTCCTTTCTGTGCTTTTAACTATCATAACAGGAAGGTATGGAAGTTTATATCCTTAATTTGACTATTCTCCAACATTAAAAATCTTCCTATTAATTAAAAAGACTAACTTTTAGACAACCTCTTAAATGGAATTACACTATGGAAAAGAGGGTTCCCCAAAAAACACCTAAGCAGAACTAAGAGTTCTATTGAAAACCATTCCCAATAAAAACTAAATGAAAAATAAATATAAAACAAAGCTTAAAAAAATATGTATTACCTGACACCAACTGTTTTCAGGCTGATGATATTTACTCATGAAAACATATCAGCTGTCTATGTTTTATATTCAAATCAAGTCCTGAGGTTACTAGGGGCTGAAGCAAACTAGCATTTATAACACAAACATTCTTGGGTTTGTGATTTGAACCTGCCTTGCAGAGGGGAGTTTGCTGGTCTATACAGAATGAGAAATTCAAGCCCTATTTTACCCCTGCCCTTCCTTAGCTTTCACAAAACATTGGTCCACAAATTAAATTGTCAAAAAGTTGCCAGACCCCAAAATGAAAATAGATGATCCCTTTTCATTTTCAAAGAAAACAATATTGGAAAAAAATCTCCAGCCAGCTTATAAATTAAGCATTTCATATTTCTTCTAGAATACAAGTAGTTCTTTTTTGTACAAAAGAATTACAATATGATTTGTCAAAAAACATATAAAAAGACAGCTGCTCTTTCTCAAATACATGAGCTTATGATAAAAGACTTTTGCATGTTAATGTCTCCAAGTTCCTGTTCCTTTTACATAAAAAGAACACTATGGTGGCAAATGTTAATTATCATTTGAATATTAAACATTATGTTCTTTTAAAATCCATCCAGATCAAATGCAATCATTGATTTTCTTTTTAGCAACTGATGCTACCACAGGTGGACTCACTTGTTACAATGTGAGAAGCGTGTCTCTAGTCTTCAAAGCTTTCAGGTGAAGAGAGGTGCTTTTCCTTGATGCAAATCTCAAGGCAGAGAAAATCATTTTAAAGCTTATAAAAAGTGGACAGAGAAATATTAAAAACTTCTCTGAAAACTACAAATATGTATAATCATTAAAATTGAAGACCACAACATCAGTTGCAAGTGCTTGGAAGTCTTTCCTGATCTTTTGAGTTTCCACATTTTCTTCATAGTTGCATGGTGAGCACCCAGTGCTAGTAAAACATTCAGTGCTGGGAAAGGAGATATAGTCTTCATTACTGTTTTTTAAGAAAGAAAATTCCTATGTATTTGGCAGTCTTCAGTATCAAAGTATAAGTATTTCATTAACTAGAAATTCCATGAATACACAAGTTTGGCGACAACTGCATGTCCAAATATTAAGAAAGGTAAGAGGAGGAAAATTCCAAACTTTTGAGATTGACTTATTCAGGAATATCCCACATAGTTATTATTAAAAGCACTATGACTTTGGGCTAAGCAGTGACTGCAAAGGCACAGCAGATTGTTATCCCTCCAGATTCAGGCTATAAAACTTCAGAAGCTCTTGATGCCAGACCACTGCTGTGTTTTTAGCTCATCTTCTGAACAGTGTCTCTGTGTCTGTATCCAGTGTAAAGTACCATAATAAAGCTGTGGTTTAAAGAACAAAACTTTATACAAAAAAAAGCAAACTGGAAAGAAGCTAAAGCAATATACTCCTGAACTTCAAACCTTTAACACAATTTCTCAATTTTTTTCTATTTAAAAAAGATTGCATAAATGTAAATGTATCTGACTAGCAGGAAACACCTTTTTTACAAAAGGCTCTAGTTAAATTTGGAGCAAAAAGTTCTATGTGCTCCTTCAGTAACTGTTTATCCAATCTTTACAGAAAGGATTTAGATCAAGTAATAGGGGAATTCATGTCTAACAATTCACTGATATTTCTTTTTTGTGTTCTTTAAAACAAAACAAAACAAAGATCTCAATTTGAACTAACAGTGGGTGGCATATAGAGCTTGAATACAATACTCTTACAAGAATTAAGCGCTACATTGAACTGTGAAATTGTTTACCTGGTCCATTACATTATTCAGGGCAACCCATCCCCAAAAGAGCAAATTCTGCAACCCTCAGTGACAAAAATGCTGTCCAGCATTGTTTCCAAAAAAATATCCTTGCAAATAGATTCCCTTAATAAGTATACAATGTGGCAAAAGTTCAAAGATCAGAAAAAAGTCTTTAAAAAAATTAAAATTAGTGCATATACAAAGTGGAAAAAACCAAAGCTGGAACACCAGTCGCCTAATGGTGCTCCTTAATCTAAAATAAATTCTTCACGGATTTGGCCCCAATGGCAGCCACAGCTCTAAAATGATTGAAACATTCTTCCTTTCAAGTAACAGTGTACCTGACTGAAATGCAAGCAGCTTTGCTCATCTTCTGTTTGTTTCCCAGATGTGAAATGAGATGATGAAAACAGTTCAGCTGTAGTGCAATTCGCTATAGGTTAAGTTCCTCAGCCATGTCCTGCGTGCTGTTAGCAAATACTACAACTGGCCATTGGCAGCTGCTATCAGTTCTTGAAAAGTGTTTTCAAAGCAGCGCTTTAAGTCACTGTAAGTCACCACCAGTACACTCTTCTCATCTCTGGAAATGAGGCTTATTTTTTCTGGCACACCAGCATCTAACTGAAACAGATACATTAAAAAAATATGAAGTTCATACCACACAGATTACCTACTTTAGGACAACTTGCAATGATGATAATCATTTAAATTTTTTTGTCACATTTGCTTCTTGATATACATAAATATTTCATACCACCAATCAGTAGGTACATACTTTTCGCTCAGACGCTTTTCACACAAATGCTGCCCTATTTCTCCCTATCTTTCATGCTTTTTCTAACTGCTTGTATTATACAGTATAACGTAATTATTCCCTCAGTATCTCCCAACTTTTTTGTATCTCAATTACATTGCAATGAACATTTTCATCTACTTAATTTTTGTCTTCTGCAGGATTACTTCCTTAGGAGACTTAAAACTACACTGAACCAGAAAGTATAAGCAATTTTATAGCCTATTACATACAGCCAAATTGCTTTTCAAAGGGTATCAGACACTACTGACTTTTGAGTTGTACCAATTTAGCAGCAACTCAGTATCAAATGAATGCCTTGCTGTTTTAATTTACGTTATTAACATTACCAAATGCTTTCGTACATCCACTTTTGTTATTTCCACCGTGTGAATGCCAGTTTAATCTTTACCTGCTGATCTATCAGGATTCAGCAGTATTTTCATGAGGTATCTATTAAGTGTAAATATTAATCATTAGTTCATCAAAAACTCATCTTGTCTTCACTTTTTTTTTTAGTTTTTATGTCCATTTTTCCTTCTTCTTTCATTAATTAATTAAAAATGTCTAAAACTAAAACTAATTCTGAAGACTCAAACTTAGAAATAACGTTACCAGTTAATTTCAGTTATTTCCACCAAAATAAGCTATGTTAAATTTTAACTTTTATATCATCAATATGGCCATCCCCCCTTTTAATTTATTACTCTCTTTTCCAAATTTAGAAAATTGTTACACTTCCAGATTTGGGATAGATTTTATTTACCATTAGTTATTTTATGAAATGAAATAGGACTTTCTTCAAAATTTCAATGATCTCTGCCTTATTCTATCACATCTACTTGTCAGTGTTTACACCTGTTCTAAATAGTATTAGTTGTGGTATTTTGATACTATGGATACTATCTTCTAAAATCTAATAGAATTATTCATCTCTTGTTACCCAAGAAAAACATTTTCCCCTTAAGGGAAAAGGGCAAATGAATATATAAATCCTATTGGATCATACAGTTTTATTCTGTTTTAATGTAAGTTATTGACAATACTCTCTCAAAGGTTTTAAGGAAATTCAAACAAGACAAAGTAGTGTTTAAAAACAGATATTTTTCCCGGAGAGTTAACAATGTATGGTATGTTAACAGTTCTAAATGATGTGGCAGAGCTGGTATTTTCTTCCCTAGTGCTTGTCATTTAGGGACAGTTGACACCAGGGCACAGCAAGTATTTTCTATAAAGGGCCATTAGTAAATGCTTTAAATTTCAGGGCTACATTAAATATCTGTCACATATCCCTTCTTGGTTTTGTTTTTTAAAACAATCTTTTAAAAATGTAAAAACTATTCTTAGTTCGAAGGCTATACAAAAACAGCCCATAGAATGAATTTGGCCCACAGGGCACACAGTTTGCCAACCCCCGATTTAGATATAAAGCTATACAAAGACTAGGATTTGTTTCCAGAAACCCATTCTAAGCTCTGTAATTCTAAGTAATCCAGAAGGGAAATACATTCATTCCTTCCTCTGTAAGTTTTATCTCTCTTATTAGCCCTTTTTAAAAATATATATATATTTTATTGATTTTTTTACAGAGAGGAGGGGAGAGAGATAGTTAGAAACATCGATGAGAGAGAGTCATCGACCAGCTGCCTCTTGCATACCCCCTACTGGGGATATGCCCGCAACCAAGGTACATGCCCTTGACCGAAATCGAACCCGGGACCCTTGAGTCCGCAGGCCGACACTCTATCCACTGAGCCAAACTGGTTTCCGCTTATTAGCCCTTTCAAAAACACAAAGTTTGCCTCTCAAGTAAATTTATGATATATCTTCCACCTAATTTCCCATTTATAATGGCTGGGCCTACTGACATTACTAGTATTGTGCTTTTTTTATTATAATACCTATAGTTAACAGTAAACGAATTCATAACATGCAGGACATTCAACTTGATTCAGAATGACTTAGAAAAAAAAATTTCAACTTTTTAAAAATACTTAACCACAGAATTATTTTGTTATTTTCTCACTTGTTTTATTTGATAAAACAAAATAACATACAAATAAAATATAGTATAATGGGGTTGGGAAGGCAGTCATTTGTGACATGTACCACAATAAAAAGACCCACAATGAACATTTTGGTGTTAAAAAATCCTATTCTTAAAATTAAGTAGAGCCCTGGCTGGCTTGGTTCAATGGTTGGAGCATTGTCCCATACACTGAAAGGTCTCGGGTTTGATTCCAGTTAGGGAACATACCTACGTTGTAGGTCTGATCCCTGGGGTGCATACAGGAAGCAACCAAGGGATGTTTCTCTCCCACATCAATGTTTTTCTCTCTCCTTTAGCCTCTCTCACTAAAAAAAATAAAAACATATCGTCAGGTGAGGATTTTTAAAAATTAAGACATCTAAAAATTAGTAATAAAATATTTTGTAGACTATAGAACACATCTTAATTTCTTAAGTCCCTGAGCATTTATAGAAAATACAACTCTAAAAACTGTAGATAGCATTTATATCTTAAAAATCCAGATACAAATTACCTTGTTAAGACAAGAAATGATATGACTGAGGTCAATCCAAGGAGCACCTGCTTCTGTCACCTGATGGAAAAGATGATCCCTAAAGAGTTTCAACAGGTAACGGTCTCCGGTCTCTGACCAGGTAGGATCCTTCTGAAACCTGAAGAAGGTAACATTTTACCTTAGTAACTCATACTACATGCCACATGGCAATATGTTTATTTTTCTAATTCAAAACTAACTTTATTTTCTCTAATAAATAAAGGTGTTGTGTGAGGGGTTTGTACCTCTAAAAGTTATAGGTAGGCTAAAAAAAATTCTTTTTTTCATCTTTTATGCTCATATTGCCCAGGTTTATTTTTTTAATAATTTCATTTAACATGCAAGTATATGAATATCAGTTTCCAATTCCCAAGGGCAATTGCCCCTTATACATCCCTATTTTAGAATAACTTCCTTATTTAAGCCCCTATCATTAGATAAAATGGGAAAGAAGGAAATGTCTTTAGAAATAGGTTAAAGATTATCCTATCCCCCCTCCCACCCTCAGATTACAGAGTAGAGAAAGATGGTCAGGTATGTTTTATTGGTGAGCATAAAATAGAAACCTGATTAGGAAACAAAAAGAGTGTAGATTTTGGTTTCCTACTCTCATGTGATGATACTAGTTAGTTTTCAGCAGCCTTTGGAACTATGGTCCAGTAAGGAAAACAAACATTCAAATAACCAAAAAAAGTTGTAGCTGCATATTTAAAATAACGCAATTAAGAAAAAAAGATCTAGTACAGAACAGAAACATGAATTCTTCTGTAAAATAAAGATAGCTTTCCTTAGGAAGCAGTGGATGCTCTTCCCAGAGGAAGGATGCTCCTAAGTCAAAGGCATCAATATTTGCAAAGGATCACTTAAGAAACTAAGAAAGTCAGTGTGGCTGGGTGGGGTTGGAGGAGAAAAGACTAGAGGGGGAAAAAAGGAGTACAACGGGAGGGTTAGAGAGTAAGGACAAGGAGAAGAAAGAAAACTTTAAGACAATGAGTGAGAGAAAAAAAGAGAGGAGAAAATTAAAAGCAAAAAAGGCAGATCTGAAGCAAAGATAAGAAGAGAGAGGTCAGATTATGCAGCCTTAGGTCATATTAAGACATTAGTCTGCATTCTAAGAACAAGGGGGAGGGGCACTACATGGCTCAAGACAACTATTTGTGTACTTTACAAAGATCATCCCAGGGACTTACAATTAAAATTGATTAAACACACCCATTAATCTGTTTCTTTTCAACCCCCCACCAAATCTATAAAAAATGTCTTTAAAGGGGTGTAAACACACAAGTACAAAGGAATCAGGAGCAACTATAGCAGATACGCAGATACACACACACACACACACACACACACACACACATTCACACATCACATCACAGAAATTTGGAAGGTAGAAAGCAGACAGGTAAGTGATATGACTTAGCAAAACTGAATAAAACTGAACTCTAACACTACAGGGAACACAAAAAGAGGAGATCACAAGAGCCAGCAATAACAGTGAGGCTCAGGGGCTGACATCATTAGGTATTGCTTAAAGGTCTTGGTGTGAACTGAGGCTGGAAACAACATAGTAATAAAAGGGTCCATACACAGCAAACAGATAACCCATCTCTCAACCAGGAATCTTCCTTAAACAGGATGCACAGAGCATCTCCAGCCTCCGGTATAACAGGCAAAACAGGAAATCAGGAACTGAGGAGTGGTGGGTGAGACAATTCAACCAACACTTTCCCCCTCCTTGCCTTCCCAAACCTTGGCTATGGGGTTTATACTACAGAGAGAAGATTGGAAGATTCTCTTCTGGATATGCTGACCTGCCCAACAGATATATGGACGTTTGGAAGCCTTCAAAAAAAAAACAAAACAAAACAAAAAAAAACAAAACAAAAACACAACAAAACAAAACACAAAAAACAAAAAAAAACCCACGCACACAAAAGTCATACTTAACAGTATCACACATTCAGCTCTGTCATAATTTCTGCCTCCACAAGGAGCTTTCCATTATTTTAGGACCTCATTTTATTTATTTACTAGAGACCCAGCACATGGAATTCATGCACTTTGGGGGGGGGCGGGGAGGGGGAGGTGTCCCCTCAGCCCAGATGGCGAGAGGGTGCAGACCAGGCCGAAGGACCCCACCGGTGCACAAATGGGGCAAGGGAGGGACGTGGGAAGTTAGCCAGGAGGGCTCAGGGCATGTCTGACCCATCTCATGCAGTCCCAATCAGCTGGACCCCAGCAGCAAGCTAACCTACTGGTCAGAGCGTCTGCCCCTGGTGGTCAGTGAACATCATGCTAAGGTTGAGTGGCCTTAGCATATTATGCTTTGATTGGTTGAATGGATGAACAGATGACCGTACACTTAGCATATTAGGCTTTTATTATATACTAGAGGCCTGGTGCATGAAATCCATGCATGGATAGGTTACCTAGGCCTGGCTGGTGATCAGGGCTGATCAGAGCCTTGCAGTTGCCAGCCAGAGCCTCCCTTTGTTGCACACCGCCCCTGGTAGTTAGCGCATGCCATAGCAAGTGATCAGTCTCTCAGTCAAACTCCCATGGGGACAATTTGCATATTGGGCTTTTATATAAAGGATGTATGTATGTATGTATATTATTTTAGAGAGGGAGAGAGAGATACATCAATGAGAAACATTGATCAGCTGCCACTTGTATGCTCCCTTCTGGGGATTGAGCCCACAACTCAGACATGTGCCTCCATCAGGCATTGAACCAACAAATCTCTCAGTGTATGGGACAATGTTTACCCAACTGAGACACACCAGCCAGGGCTAGAACCTCATCTTTAGTATAAATGGACAGCCAAGAATCAAAAAATGCTTTAGAGAATAAAACAAAGCAAAGCCAACTGTTTCCTATGAGATACTGCAGGAAATAGAACAAACTTAATACCAAAAGTCTCTCATTGATAGCCTTAGAGTAGGGGTGTCGAACTCAATCAGAGAAGGGGCCAAAATCTAAAATCCAGCCTAAATCACGGGCCGAATGGTTTACTGAACAGTCATAAACTGACAATGTCATAAACTGACAGCGGAGTGCAGTGATGACAGCGCGGTGTGGGCCACATTGCAAGGCCTGGCGGGCTGGATTTGGCCCTCGGGCCTTGTGTTTGACACATGTGCCTTAGAGAAACAAAAATTAGATGCTGTGAGAGAGAGTGCTAAAAGTTCTTGAAAATTAAAAATGATAGCAGAAATGTAAAAACTGGGGAAAAAAACATTTAATTTTAGATAAAATAACCTGAGATAATTGTCTAGAAATTAGAGAAAAAAAATGATACTGTAAATAGAAGAGAAAATTAGAAAATCAGTTGCAATGGGAATTCCAGAAAGAGAAAAGAAATTATCAGAGAAACAATGACTACAACTTCCTAGAAGTAAAGAACGTAAGTTTCCAAGATGAAAAGGGCTCGCATGTTGATTTAGCAGAACTAATTAAACTCTCACAGCAAGGCACATCAGTATGAATTTCTGAACATCAGTGATAAAGAAAAGACCCTAACGCTGGTGGGAAGAGGAAGGATTTGGAAAGATAATGGCTTTAAATCTGTCTAGAAGTTAAAAAGATTATGGAGCAATGCCTCAAATTCTGAATGAGATGATCATTACTATTACTCAGCTATGTATTACTAGAGGTACTAGATAATATAAATCACTCAAGAAGAATTACAAGTATAGAAATTAAAAAGGAAGAAATATAATAATATTTGCATATATGACCATATATCAGAAAACCCAAGAGAATCTACTGAAAAACTGTAAGACAATAGGGCATAAAATTTATAGAAATCTGTTATTTTCATGTACATTTGGTAACAAGCAGTCCAGAAGACAAAATTGGGGGGAAACTCCCATTTATAACAGCAATAAGAAAAATTACCTAAGAATAAACTTCTTATGATATAACTATATAAGGAAGTAAAAAAAAAAAAAAAATACAATGACATGCCATTATTGTCATCTAAAAAACACAAATGGTCCTTAAGTTTATTAATAAATCTAATGTTATCTTCTCAATAAAAATCTAAAACAAGATAATTATAGAATTTATAAAAAAATACTAAATGCCCAAACCTGTTTGGCTCAATGGATAGAGCGTCGGCTTGGTGACTGAAAGGTCCCGGGTTCGATTCAGGACAAGGGCATGTACCTTGGTTGCGGGCATATCCCCAGTAGGGGGTGTGCAAGAGGCAGCTGATCGATGACTCTCTCATCGATGTTTCTAACTCTCTCTCTCTCTCCCTTCCTCACTGTACAAAATCAATAAAATATATTTAAAAAAAAAAATACTAAATGGTTTTAGGAAAACAATAAAAACAAAAAATAAAATGAAAGAAAGAACTAACACTAATAGGTTCTAAAATGTCAATCATTAAAACAGTATAAAAGATGCTGCTTTAAACTAGTGGGATAAAGCTAGACTAGTCAATAAATAGTTTCTGGACCACTGAATAGTCTTCTGGAATTCATATCTTACATCCTATAGAAATCCCAAATATATAAGTAATTTAATATTTCAAAAAAGAAACCATAAGAATTCTAGAAGAAAGCATGAGATAATTCCTTCATAATCTTACAATGGAAAAGACCTTCCTAACTATGACTCAAAATATAAAGGCATAAAGCAAGTTTCATCAATTAGATTACACATATAAATTCCTGCTTGGGAAAAATTAAGCAGTCAAAATTAAAATTAAAATTTTTAAAAACCACAGGGGAAATCCCTCTTGATCCTATATATCACAGAAACCAGACAATCCAATTAAAAATAATAATGAGCAAAGGACAGAAAAGGACAAAAATGAATAAAAAACATAAACGATAGGCAATATGCTCATTAAGAATAAACAAACAGACAAATAAATAAGGTTATATAAGCCAGTCAGAGAAAGTCAAATATCACATGATCTTATTCATATGTGGAATCCAATGAACAAAGTAAACTGATGAGCAAAATAGATCCAGAGACATAGAAGCATGGAACAGAATGCAGTATCTGAGGGAAGGTGGGGAGGGTCAGTGGGTGGGAAGTTATCAAAGAATATATGCATAACCCATGGACATACACAATAGGATGGTGAAGGCATGGAGCAAGGGACAGGGACAGGCTAGAAGGGGTCAATGCGGGAGGGAAGGGGGACATATGTAATACTACCAACAATAAAGATTTTTTAAAAAATGAATAAAATACAAAATAAAACTGCATTTATCAAGTTGACAAAAATCCAAAAAGTTTGAAAAAAGTATTGTTAATGATAGACTCTCATGCATTGTAAACCTTCTGTAATAGCTACCAAATTATAGGGACATTCCCATTGACCTAACAATCACAATTAGAACTATATTTATATACACACACAATTAAGAATTTAAGTGAGTCCCTACAACATTGTTAATACTGGCATGAATGAAAACAACCCAAATGCTCATCAATAAGAACTAGAGAAATACTGCAACCCTGCAGTGCCTCAACCTCCCCCAGCCAGCCTGGCCCCAGATGCCTCCCCCTCCCTCCATAAGTGGGTGGGTTCAGCTCTAATAAGCAGCGAGCCTGGCTTCTGGTTGAGCTACACTCTCCTCCCCCTTCCCCCGTCCCGGGCTCACCCTGGCAAGCACAGCAGAGGTGACATGAGCCTCTCATAACTCCACAGCAGGCAGGCAGTAAGAAGCAAGGGGTCCTGGACTGCAAGAGTTCCAGCTTAGGCCCGATCCCGGGGGAGTCCTGGACTGTGAGAGGTCACAGGCAGGGCTGAGCCCTCCTTCCCCCAACCCCACCCCCTACCCCAGCACAAATTTTGTGTAGCGGGCCTCCAGCATACTAGTAATAAAAGGCTAATACACAAATCAACCAAATGGCGGAAAGACCAGTTGCTATGACACACACTGACCATCAGGACTCAGACGCTCACCGCAGGAGCTGTCCCCTGGTAGTCAGTGTGCTCCCACAGGGGGCGGTCATTCAGCCAGAAGCCGAGCTCACGGCTGGCAAGCGCAGCAGCAGTGGTGGGAGCCCTCCCACCTCCGTGGCAGCGTTAAGGATGTCCGAAGGCTCCTGGACTGCAAGGGGGCACAGGCGGGCTGAGGGGACACCTCCACCTGCCCTCCCCCTTCCTCCCCAATCAATGCACAAAGTTCTGGGCCTCTGGTTTAGTCATACCTGGGAAGTGTGTATAAGAAATTAATAAAGGTTGGTGGCAGAAATTGGGGAGATTGGGCATATCAAGTATAAAAGAGAAATTTTATTATTTTTATGGTAAACCATTTTCTGCTTTTAAAAAATGTATTTATATATAATCTGAAAATATTTAATTAACAAAAATGATTTTCTAAGGACAATCTAAAATTTTATACCCAATCATACTATTAATAAAGTGTGAAAGTAGCAAAAAAGATATTTTCAGACTGGCAAAACTAAAAAGCTCGCCTTTCTCAGGAAGCTATAGGAAAGTATTCTCTATTAAATAAAAAAAAGAATAAACCAGGGAAAAAGGCAAGAAACAGGACATTTAACACAAATTCCCAGGATAAAAGTGAAGGGAAGTTCCAGTTCTAAAGTGAGTATGAGCAGAATGAAAGTGCAACCAGCCCAGATAGGATCAGGAGGAAAGAGGCTCCAGGGGCAATTTCTCTGAAGGGGAGAAAAAAAAAAGAAACTGATAGGCTACCTATGTTTTTGAACCCATGAAAAGGTGTTTTATAATTCAGGCAGAGTGTTTGGAATGAACTGACTGTAAGTAGTTTTTCATTTAATAGTTACCTATATAAGATCATTATTAACTCCATGAAAACAAAAATAAAATATAAAAGAAATAGTTATGGTTACTAAGTATGCAGCTATTAACAATATTTACCTTCTTATAAAAATGTCAACACTTAGGATTTAACTCAAAATTTAAGGATTAACTCTGTGTGTGTGTGTGTGTGTGTGTGTGTGTGTGTGTGTGTTCAGTTAAGGGAAGAGATGTGAAAATTGAAGCATCTTCCTAGGACAAAATCGTTTACTTAGTTAAATGATGAAAAAAAATCAAGAAAAAGTACCATAAGCATACATCTATAATAATAAAAGCATAATATGCTAATTAGACCAACAGCCAAACGTCCGACATTCTGGACGACCTTCCGGACAAAGCCGGGGCTGCAAGGGCCAAGGCAAGCTGCTGCAGCTGCGAGGGCCAAGCCTCTTACACGAATGTCATGAATTGGGCCTCTAGTTTAAAAATAAAGAGTTAAGTGCCGGAAGAAACATAAGAGTTCCTAAAATGTGATTCAACATAGTCATGTTCTCTTTATATATAAAAATTAGCAAAAATACTGAGTCTTTTAAACTTGAAGAAATATAAGTGAACTTGAATCCTATAGTCAAAAAAATCCCCCAAGTAAAGACATTTATCTATTTTTATGAACAGAAGTAACATTCCTGAACTGTAATTTACACTGTAGTCACAATAGCTATGATACTGCTCAAGCTGTCTTTGATAGTTAAGCAATTCAAACATCAATTCTGATTCTTTCTTGAACATATGATTAACTTTACAAATGAGGCAGAACTAAATGGCAAATAATGTAAGACGGTGATAGCACTGATATGAAACAGAAGATAAGAGACATGCAATAGAGATTTCCGAAATCTCTAATCTGACCTGAATTGACCAAACTTCAAAACAGAGACAGGGTTAAGGCAATACTGATCACCATCAACTGTCCACTTCTGTGCAAACTACACTGGAGATCTAACACAGTATATTTTCATTAGGTACGTATATATGTGAAATTCTTAAGGACAACCATGCCTAGGCTATAGTTTAAAAACAGCCCCCTAATTAATGATTAACAATAGGCTTAAAGTTACTTCACATGAGAATTTTTCCCTTTTCCAAATAAAACCAGTTAAGGATAAGGTATACCCAATCTTATTATGCAAATCATGCCCTTGATTGAAAGCGTGTTATAAAATACTGTAAATCCTTACTCCGGCCTCTCATTGATTGTTCCCAATTTTGCTAGAAGCCTAAACAGTCTTCCATTTTGAACCTCCTATAAAACATTTTAAAAAGAGACAGAATATTAATGTTCGAGCTAACTGAATATAAAAGCAAAAGTTTACAAAAATTGGCAACCCGCACCAATATTACCTTTGACCAACAAATCCTAATATTCCAACCTCTGGTTATACTTTTAAATACAATGTGCCCATGCCATTCAATAGTAATACTCAAGATTATACAGGTGGTCATTTTTTAAAGTTTTGTTAAAATAATTCACGCGGGAGGAAAAAGTCAAGATTTTTGTTAAATGAATGTAGCAAGACCATGAACAAAAAGAAGAAAGCAAGTGCCACAGAGGAAATTAAAAATACTACTCATTAAGTGTGGACAAAGATATGTGTAATCTTAGCCAAATATGCACTACATTCTGCTCAATAATTAATATGCTTATTATTGATTTATACAGAGACGCAAGCCTGTATACAGGCTCTTAAATGCCCTCTTTACCTTTGCAAGGTCCTCCTCTATAACATCATTCCTCATTTGAGCAGCATCCAATTGAGTATAAAATCGAGCACCGATCATGGGCATGATGTCATTAACACTTCGCATCCTGTTTTGATCAGTCAACAGATACCTACCCAACATGAAGAAGAATTACTTGAATGCCAAACATGCAATTTGAAAAACAACATAACCCACAAGCATGTAGCTACCATTGCTGCTATCAAATCAGTACACACAATTTTGCAAAAAAATTTTTCATGCAAGTCAGGTTCACTTTTCTCTGGAAAATCTTAAGAGCCAATGGAGAAAACTGTAAACGTGTCTCTTTCTCTGCATTTTTACTTTTTATTACAAAAATGAGAAAGAAAAATTGAATAGGGTTATACTCACCATTTCCATTCTCAAAACGTTCTTTATAATAGTGAGAGATGAAAAGATTGCCACACATTTTTTTGAGAAGTAAAATAGGGGTTGGCTATAGGGATTCCTCAACAATAATTTCTGAAACTAAACCTGGGTCTTCAATTTTGATAAATCAAATAAGACTCAGCTTTTTAGGAAGCTGTCCTCTGCTCTGCAACTTCATTTACCAACTGTCATGGTATATTTATTTCTGAGAAATCTTCATGCACTAATACACATCAGAAGAGACCAATTAAATTTCTTCTATCATTACAACTGAGGCAGAAAAAAATTTGTTTCGAAGGGCCACATTTTAGAACACAATAATAATTAATCACCTATTATTGCTCATCTGATAAGCCATTTTTTAACCCTTCTCATTAAAGAAGCCTCCCACTCATTCACTCTTTGCTTATACTTGTCTTATTTTCTTCATAGAGTTTATCATTATCTGCAAACATCTTACTTGTTCACATGTTATTAACTCCTCCCCATTAAGACTGCAGCTCCAGAAGATGAAAATTTTATGCATCTGTTCAAAGCATCTTTAGCATCTGGCATATAACAGGCATTCTTTCATTGAATAAATGAATGGTTATATTCATGTGGACAATTGATATTTTACCTATTCATCTTATAACTATTGACTTATTTACATCTAACTACTCATTTTGCAAGCTACATGACTTTGGTAAGTTACTTTACCTCTCTATGTCTCAGCTTTGCCACCTTTAAAATGGGATTAAAAATGGTACCTAATTCCTAGGGTTCAGAAAGAATTAAGAGACTTAATTCATATCAATCAGTTTGAAAGTGCCTGATACATGGCTTACTGCTCTATAAATTTGTTATTGGTTAAACTATGACTTTTGCTGATTCACTTCTTATTCCTAGCATGTGTTCTCTAGAATAACTTATTGTATAATAAGGTTTGTCTGGAATTTCCAAATTTTAGAGGTATCTTGGACAGGGAGCAGTCCTTCTGTGGTGACAGTAGTCCACAGTGGGTTTTCTTAGACCAAATTTATTTCAAACCTGCACACAAGGTTCCTTGGAGTTTGAAGATACTAAAGAATCATAGAGACCTTTACATATACGTTTTCTGGAATGGATGTTCTGGCCATAGAGTATGTAGCTGATCATACCTGAGGTTTATTTATGACAGCTTTCACAAAGGTAATGACCACCCTCTAGGGCAGTGGTCACCAACCAGTGTTCGTGGACCACTGGTGTTCTGTGAGGTCCAAAAGGTTGGTGACTGCTGCTCTAGAGCGGCACTAACAGAACTTTCTGAGATGATGGAAATGTTCTATGTCTACACTGTCCAATATTAGCCAGGAGCTACAAATGGCTTTTGACCTCTTGCAAAGTGGCTAGTGAAACTGAAGAACTAAATTTTATTTCATTTTAACTAGCTTAAACTTAAAAGGTAATATGTGGCTAGTAGATACCAATGCAGCCTTAGAGGGTATTCTTTGGCAAAATGTTTAAAACATCAGTAACTGATTTAAACACACTGGTTTATAAATTTATTCCAAGAAATATATACTTAGCAATAAAAATAAATTACAAGTTGCTTAATTGTGTTTTGCCTGATTTTAAAGAGCAGACAGTAAAATAAACAGAATCACTATTAAAAGGCCCTTATGAAACAGCTGTCTTATCTCATATGACCATTATACATGTTTAATCATACATTAAAACTTACAAAATCAGATTCTTCAGGTCAGAAGAGTAGTTGATTGTCACCAGTTCCATGGCTTTCTGTAAATTCTCTCGCTGAATTCCTGCCAAAGAGTTGCAAGCCAAAGCCAACACAACTTTTCCTAATGATATCAGATCTGCTTGCTGACATGGAAGAATAAATATATCTTTTAATTTTTATCTTAAAGATACAAATTTAATACACCCACACTATTGCTTGCATGGAAAAAGTCCTTATACAAAGAAGCTGCAGAGCTCAGCACAGGGAGTCTCAAATATTAATGATCATCAGAATCAGATGGGAGCTTATCAAAAAGAATTCTGAGCTCTACCAGAGATTCTCATTCAATAGGTCTGAAAACAGGCCCAACATTGTTAAAGTACCAGGTAATTCTGACGAACGTAGTTCTAGACCTACACTTTTATTTAAATAGAGCTGATACTCATAATTATAAAAAATTTAAGGCTGGTTACTGTATACTTGCTTCAATCTGATCATTGCCATTTATGATATGCATTCTCTCATTTTCAATGACTTCTAAAACATAGCGTGCACTTGAAAATTTACTTAAAGAAAACTTATTCCATTATTCCAAACACATCAACCATTACCTGATTTCTCAAGTATGTTCTTTAGGACCCTGAAAATGCTGCCAACCCAATGATATCCCTTCTGTTGATGTTCTAAACAGACAATTATATTCCCACTGCAAAAGATCGGGGAGCTCCCTAACCACCTAGTTTTCTACGGTTTTTTTTTTCTTCTTCTTCTTCCTTTTTTCAAATTTACCAGTCTGAGGCCTTGCTTCTGAAAGGATTTTCAAAAAACAGCAAGATGAATTGAGGTGAGCTCTTCTTTACCTACCTATTATAACTCCATGAAACAAAATGGTCACCTCAAAAGGCCCTGCTTGGCAGGTAACTATTAATAAGCACATGCCTGGGAGAATGCAGCAGCTCAGAGTTAAGTGAAATCATCTAAAGTAATTTCTACAAAAAACTTCTGTAAATTTTCAAAATCTGAGATATCATCTGAATTATTGGATACATGTTCATTTACTGAATATTCGTTTAGTAAGTTTTCGAACTTAGCTATACATTAACATCATCTGAGGAGCTTAAAAAATAAAAAACAAAAAACCGCCCAGTGGCCATCCCCTCATCTCACTTCTGATGTCATTAGTCTGGGGTAAGATCTAGATACTGATAATTCTCAATGCTTCCACAAGAGATTCTGATATACTGCCAGGGTTGAAACCTACTGGAATGTTTATAATAGTATATTTGTGACATCAGGGGAGTATTTCAAGGCAATCATTAATGAAACTTTAGCGCTCTATAACTATCCTTAGCAATACTCTACCCAAATAATAAAGTATAAAAGGAAGTTAAACTCCATTACTAAAATAACATGAAAGAATTCAAATTTAAAAATTTACCCCAAACTAGCATTTGTGAATCTGACACTATGAACGTTAAGATCCCATAATCTGTGGAAAAGCTGATTAGAAAAACAAGCTACTCTGAATCTGTAAGAACAAGAGATACCAAGAATGCATGCCAGAACTTAGAACTTCATTAGAGGTACAGAGTTAGGAGCCAGAGGAAGAAGGGAAGGTAGCTTGGGAAAAGTCACTGCTGCCATCATTTCGTTTCTTTCTCTAGAGGGCATTGCCATGAACAAACTGAAGAAGGATTCCCCTCAGTCATTCTCAAGATCAAGTAAACATTCCAAGTCACATTAAATGAAATCATAAATCACTGCATGTAAATACTAACTGGAAATTTCTCTAAGTGTTGCAATCCATTGTCGTCAGCAAAGCACAATGAAGGTTATTTATCAAGTATGAGAGCAGCATGTACCAACACACAACCTTCCAACTCTTAAAACAGTAGAATTTTTAGGTTAGCTCCACTCTGAACTGATGCTCTAACTACACCTCCCACGTAGAACATCCCATTAATCCCTAACACAAGACAGGAAAACAAAAATACAGGAGAACTGAACGACTGATGTGTTTAAAGAATAGCAGCATCTGACTTAAGTACTTCCTACCACATTCTAAAACTGACCAAAGGTAGGAGGTATTCACTTTAGAAATAAAATGTACATGTCACATAATCCAGATTAAATTAGAACTATTTTTAAAATAAAAGACATTAATCAAGTCCTGTTAATTAAGAGAGTTTAATATCATAAAAACTCTGTAACTCTTCTTTCCTTATTTCCCAGCTAAATAATTTTCCAGTTGTTATTTTGCTTCTTACCTCCATCTGGTTTTCCCCCCATTTGTTGAATTCTGGAGGTTTTCCCCCCAACTCATTTTCAGTTTCTTCCTGATTCTTGATTTCTTGATTTTTTCTGATTCTATCTATGGCTCTACTTATGTCCATTTTACTGAAAGTCAGTCTCTATTCACGTGTCTGAAACAGACTATGAAAAATAGACTACAAGAAACAATGTACTCCTTTCTCATGTGCCCTCTTCGCTATAAAATCACAATCCCCTCTTTGGAACTATTTTTAATTCTCTCCGTTACCTTACTATAAGCTATATAAGAAATATTCCACACATATATACCACCCCCAAAAATAAAGAAAATCTGATATATCCTTTACTACTGAAAATAAAGGGACAGTGACAACAGGTTGAAAGTAGCCTGAGTTTATGGATTAAGGAGTTGTGAACCTATCAGTCAATAGCCCCAAATGCTTACTTAAAAGTTATTTGTTTGTAACTCTGAGATTACTTTTTCTTATGAAGAATTGCTTTTTAAAGTTAACTTCACAACTTGTAACATAACTGAAGTAATGTACAGTTTGCAAAGAAAAAAATGGGAAATAATACTGTTGTGACACTAACGGGGGGAAAGATTTCCTTTGTACTAGTAATTAAAATAAAAGGAAACTCTTCAGAATAGAGAATAAGGAGATCCTGTATGGCTGATTTTTTAAATGTAGACATGAGGTTTCCAAATACTTGCAATAGAGATTGATGGCACTAGTTCTAAATTTCTCTTCCAAAGTTTAATATTTTCCTGATATATGAAAATCACTAGTATTTTTAACAGCCAATAATCAGTCACTTTTAGGAGCACAACAAACTATATAAAGAACAATTTTCAGAGCCAATTAGTCAATAAATATAAGATAGAAGATAAGGAAAGTAGGTAAGGAACAATCATCCTAGATTTAAAAAAGAAAATACAAAGGAGGAGCAAATCTCTAAGGCAGAAAGGAAGCTGCTGCCACTGGGCGGAAAGTAGCCAGATTCTTGGTCCACTAAGAGGTGCGACCAATCAGGACAGTTTGTCTGCTACTGAGGTTAGGTGGGCACAAGCAGAGCAGGAGACATGAAAGGTCTGCATACAACTAACTGAATGTGAAGAGTAGCTTCAACTCTTTGGGACTGCACTGCCTGTAGTAAGAGAAGGCTAGGCATGAACTGGAATACTAAGCACTACGCAGACTCTACTTCTCAGTCTGTTCTCTTTTTTGTTCTGAAATTTTGTCTTATGATAAAGTGAAATGAAATCTTTCAAGATTTAAAAAAAAAAATGTTGAAATGAGAAGGACAATGGGAAGGTAAGTCATCCTTGTTTTTCCATGAAATAAGAAGACATACTGCCTTATATCAACTTCTGTAAGTTAATAAATATTCATAAACAAAAAAATTTTTTACACTAAGAGAACATTGCCTTAAAATGACAGTTGAATAGCCTCCGAAAAATGTATTGTAATACAAACTGAATGATCTGAAACATTACTTTAAATAGCATATCATTTGCACAAAGTAATCAGGGCAAAAGCAGCTACATTTAACACTCCTTGCAGAGGTAAGATCTTATTCTACACCTTAGGATTAATCAAGAAAAAAAGAAATAATAAGCTAAGTACATAATGAGACCTAAGTCCAAACTATTATTATGAAATCATACTATAATCAAACTCTGATAATGTATAAGAAGTGATAGGCCTTAACTAAGCAAAAGAAAAAAATTACTTAAGAAATGACAATACAACACATTCTTTGAAAGTATTTCTAAAATTTTCTGATTGGTAGTGGGACAACTGTTCTAAAAGTAAAAAAGTGAAAAAGTGAAATCTCGTTTAATTCATTCAGCTGACCAACTAATCTGTTTTAATTCTGCTGAGGACAAATATCCTAATCATATAAATACATTTTCATTTGAACAGCTAGAGTCATTAATTCTGTATATTCCAAATTATGAGGGCTCTATACTAAATACATCAGTGATTAAGAAACACATGTTCAAAGTTTGCATAAAAATCACCCAGAATAAATTAAAATCTACACTTAAAACCCTGGCATACTTTAAAATAAACAGAATTTGTCCTACAAAAAAAAAAGGACTAAGCCTTAAGTTATTAAGTAGGTATTCATGTTAATTCTTACTCACCTGGTATTGAGCCATTAATGCCAATGGATTATTATTCTGGCTGTTATCAAATGTTAAGACATCAAATACACCAACACAATTTACTCGCAACCTTTAAAGATCAAAAATTTAGAGAAAATAATTAAAATGAGATTTTGAAAATTTCATGCTAGTGGAAATTTATAATTTCCTATAATATTTGGAAGAATCTCAGAATATTATCTACTCTAACCTTCTGTCCTACTCCCATTTAGCCTCTACTAATGACTATTTTAGAGATGAGAAACTAAGGCTCAAAGATATTAAAGTTATAAAAGTCAGTAACCAATAAATCCAAAACTGTATCTTTGACTACCAGCCCAGTGGTCTTTCCACTGTACCAAGCTGCTTTGTTCATGTAAAGAGCACTACCTAGCATCCTAACACTTGCTGAAGATATATTAGCCAATATTAAAGCATCTTACATGTATTAATTCATTCAATCCTCTCAATAATTTTGAGACAGGTTCCTCAAAATGTAGCAAATGGTGAGTAGAATATCCGTCTTATAAGGTTATTGAACACAAAGAAATTAAGGAACTTGTTCAGAGTCATAAAGACAGCAACTAGCAGAGCCAGGAAGTTAAGTCACCTGGTACTACATCTTGAGTTCTTCATACTACACTGCCCAAAGACAAGACTCAAAATTGTAACTCAAATGAAACTCTGCTGAAGTTAGGGTCTGTCTACTTTATCAGTGGTTCTCAAAGCATGTGACCCAATCAGTAGCAACAGCATCACCCAGGAACTTGATGGAAATGCAAACTCTCAGGCCCTGCTCCATATTTACTGAATTAGAACTCTAGGTTCAAATTTGAGCCCAACAATATGTGAAAAATAAGCCCCAGGAAATTCTAATTCAAGCTAAAATTTGAGAATCACAGTTGTACAAAGAGAAGTTGTATTTATATTACTTATATATCCCCCCAACCCTAACCATACATACCTCCAAACCCTTACAAGATTCTTGGTTAATAACCAGGCTTTTTTTTTTTTTTTATAGAATTCAACATTTTTAAATATTATTTTATTTTTTTTAATTACAAATGAATTCAAAAGTCACAGCAATTCTTCTGGATGGAATATATGAAAAGGTAAAATTAAAACAAATCATCATGCTTTGTTTAAAACCGGTCATAGGTTAAATGTACAATAAAGAAGCCAAAACTCAAAATGCTAGTACCTTGTTTTGCCAGTTATCAGAATCTTTGTTGGGTCCATAACTCGACATGCCAAGCCTGCTGTGTGAACAGTACGCAGTGCAGAACTCAATTGGACAATATATGCCCAAATAAGAGATTCTGGCAATAATCCTGCATGCTGTCTGGGCAATGGTCCATCATGTTGACCTATAAAGCAAATAATAATTTTAAAAATTTATATAAGTAATCAACTAAAAGACTAAAACATTCAAACCAAAATTAACAGAAAATAATAACTTATATTCATGGCATAATTTGTCAATTTATACATATGTATACATGTAAAATTTAAGTTTAGTCTATAAGTAAGAAGGGACAAGATCAAAATTTCCCAATTTGAGATTATACCTTTATATTATTATTAGCAGCAGTGCTCTCATTGTTATTTTCTATGACCATTGTAATTACTGAATAAACAAAAATTATTTTAAAAATCTGTATTTAATTGTGAATCAAATAAATATAAATTTGATTAAAAACAGAACCTGTAGACATTGTTATTTAATTTAAAATATGGATAATCCTACCTGATATTATTGTTCAGGCATGTGAGATCTGTTCATTCTGTGGCTTAAGGAAAATAAAATTCTCTACCATCATTTATACTGAATGTTTTCCTAATTCTTCTACTGCTTGGCCAAGTCAGTTAGATATGATAACATCCAATTCACAAAGACATGAATATAAAACACTAAATGTCATTTATGGTAGCTAAAACACAAAACATCTGGTCTACTTTAAAGAGTTATCATTTTGATTCTTGTGTGCTGGAAGCCAAGATCAATAGTAATTAATATAAATTTGTGAAGTCAGGTCAGAGGCTGAATGGGGCTTTGATATTCACAGGGCTGAATATCTGCATTTTATTACCTGCTATTGACTCAATGGCAATCTCCCTAACCTGATAATCCCCTTTTACTGTTTACTAAAACATTACCATTGATATGTCTGTTTGCATGCCTAAAAGGCAATTGTATATTCTAGTAAATAAGAAGAAGATGGGTGTAGAGACTCCATGGAGCTGTCCCTTGAACTAAGTTCACAACTGGCTTCCCCCAAAATTTCCAAATTTATATTTCTTGACTTGTGTATTAATTTGCACATCAGTTCAGTTCTCTCTAGGCCACACAGGCCCTGCTTTCACACTTGTGTTTCCTGATACTATTTTCTGAGTCATTGTTAATTCTTGTATCAGTAGAAAAGAAGCTATATAAATTTAATCCAGATTTTGTAGTTATAGTAGTACCCCCTTTCTTGTAGTTTCATTTTCTGTGGTTTCAGTTAAATAATGTTGACCACAGTTAGAAATTAAATTGCCCCAATAATCAACATCTGCTCCTGACATCCAGCCATCGACATTGTCATGGATCAATGATACAGAATCTCCTGAAGCAGAAGATTCTCCTAATATATCATCAAAAAGGTCAATAGTTGCCTTTATCACAATACCTGGCATTCACCTCACTTTATCTCATCACATAAGCATTTTATCATCTCACATTATCACAAGTACAATATATTTTAAAAGAGAAAGATAGAGACCACATTCACATAACTTTTATTACAGTTTATTGTTACATAATTGTTTTATTTTTGGTCATTGTTATTAATCGCTTACTGTGCCTAATTTATCATAGGTATGTATAGGAGAAAACATCATACAACACACACACACACACCACACACACACACACACACACACACACACACACACACGTACACACAAGGAATTTGGTACCACTCCCAGTTTCAGGCATCCACTATGGGTCTTGGAATGTATTTCCTGCAGATAAAGGAGAACTACTGTATTTCTTTTTTAATTTATGGAAGAAGAAATTTTTGTTCTAACTATTAATTTTTTGACAGAGGGGGAGAGAGAAAGAGACAGAGAGAGAACAACTTCAATGTGACAGAAAAACATCAATCAGTTGCTTCCCATGTGCCCTGACCAGAAATCAAACCCAAAACCTGGGTAAGTGCCCTGATAGGAAATCAAACCATCAAATAGCCCTAGCCGGTTTGGCTCAATAGATAATGTCCACCTGCAGACTTAAGGGTCCTGGGTTCGATTCCAGTCAAGCGCATGTACTTTGGCTGCAGGCTCCTTTGCAGCCCAAATCCTGATAGGGGCTTGGGCAGGAGATAACCAATTGATGTTTCCCTCACATGGATAGTTCTCTCTGTCTTTCCCTCTCTCTTCTACTTTCCCTAAGAATCAATGGAAAAATATCCTCGGCTGAGGACTTAAAAAAACACACCAAATAACAGGCACACTGCTCAGGGCAGGGCTAATGTATTTCAGAGAATATAACCTTATAAATCCAAGTGTTCATATGGTTGTAAACAAACCTTTTGTCAATCAGATCTAAAGACAGTTAAATGATTAATTGTAGAGATACTAAATAGTAATTAGGTAGTTTTGGCTTGCCATAAAATTTCTAGGAAAAAGCAAATTTAAAATTCAAAAACTGCTATCCCTCAATTTAGACAGAACTAAAGATAAAATCTGGCCCGGAATCTGGCATGACTCAGTGCTTGAGCATCATGAACCTGGAGGTCAGGGTTCGATTTCCTGGTCAGGGCACATGCCTGGGTTATGGGCTTGATCCTCAGTATGGAGCATGTAAGAGGCAGCCAATTAGTCATTCTCTCTCACCATTAATGTTTTCTCTCTCTCCCTTCCTCTCTGAAATCAATAAAAATATTATAATAAAAAAAATCATAAAACCTGGAAAACGTGTTAGATGACTTAGAATGTGGCTCTAGTGATAAATGCCAAGAAAATGTCAAAGACAATGATAAAGAATGTAAATAAAACTATTTATTAAATGTGATAATAAGGAAAAGGAATATTTATAACAAACTAGAATTCACGTGCATGAATTCATGCACCAGTGGGGTCGCTCGGCCTGGCCTGTAGAATCGGGCCGAAAGCAGCTCTCCAACATCCCACAAGGGGTCCCAGATTGCAAAAGTGTGCATCCAGGCAAAGGGACCCCACTGATGCATGACTGGGGCTGGAGAGGGACGCAAGAGGTTGGCCAGCCTGGTAGGGACTGTGGGAGGGCTCCAAGGTGTGTCCAGCCCGTCTCGCTCAGTCCAGATCAGCCAGACCTCAGAAGCAAGCTTTATACTGGTAGGAGTATCTGCCCCCTGGTGGTCAGTGCAAGTCATAGTGACTGGTCGACTATCTACCCTGGTAGTCAGTACACATCACAGTAAGTGGTTAAGTGGCCTTAGCATATCATTAGCATATTACACTTTGATTCGTTGATCGGATGACTGGGCATTTAGCATATTGGGCTTTTAATATATAGAATAAGTCCTTACTATGTTCCAGATACTGTCTAGTTATATATCCTCATTTTAAACTTCTAATCACAACTCCTATATGGTATGGTATTATTACCATTTTCTAAATTAGCATATTCCATCAATATGCAGTTTTTCATGCTAATTAATAAATTAAAAAGTATAAGAAAACATTAGACTTCCGTCTATGTCTCTACAAGTTTATACAAACATTGGCCTTTATTTTATTTTTTTAATATTCACATTGGAGCTTGGCGGGGGAGAGTAAAGGTGGTGGAACAGGTAAACACAGTACTTGCCTCATCCTATAATAACATCAAACTTACAACTAAACGACAGAACAATCACGATTCAGAGCCACCTGAAATCTGACTGAAGCTAAGTCCTACCACTAGAAAATTAAAGAAGCCACATTGAGACTGGTAGGAGGGGCAGAGATGTGGAATAGGTTAGTCTAACATCCATGTGTGGCATTATTTTAATCCAGAGGGATATCTTGTCTGTGGAAGTACACCCCTAAGGATCAAGGGTTCCAGCCCTACTCAGGCCAGGGATCCAGTGCCAGGAAGTAAGTCCTAGTAATTTCAGGCTGTAAAAATCTGCGGGTATTATGGCTGAGTGACACAAAGGCTGCCAGAGTCCCTCCACTCCTCCTAAGCTTCAGCACTAGAGCAGTAGATTGGAAGGATCCAGGGACATATAGGGGAGGGGGAGCTAAATTGTATGATATCAGAGCAAGAACTGGGGGGTCAACTTTCTCCCAAACAAAAGTATTGACAGAGATCTGCCGTTGTGGCTCAGTGGTTGAGCATCGACCCAGGAACCATCAGGTCACATGCTTTGGTTGCGGGCTTGATCCCAGTAGGGGCCATGCAGGAGGCAGTCAGTCAGTGAAGTTTCTCTCTCATCAACGTTTCTATCTCTCTCTCTCTCTCTCTAAATATCAATAAAAGCATTTTTTTTTAAAGTGATAGCAGAGGTCATTGTTCCTTTTTCTTTGCCAAGACCTCCCTGCCACTGAGCCAACCATCAGGCATCCATTAACCTGGTCCACATTGTTCACCTCAGCCAGGTGATTCCCTGAGACCCTATCCCACCGAAGCTGTTTGCAGTGGTTTTCCCAAATGAGTGGCCTGTTCTATTTCAGGCTACATACTTGCCTAAAAATCTCTCAAACAAGCAGCAGCTGGACTCAGTATGCTCCACACCTCATAACATGTACCCCCAGGCCCAGCACCTGCAGCAGCCTGCCTTAGTTCACAGCTTGGCCACTACTGGGTACCTCCAAGCCCAACACAAATAGCAGCCATCTTCAGATTGCTCTATACATCATGCAGGATGGCCCCAGGCAGGCCACAGGCAGTAGCTGACTGCACCTCCCAGGAAGCCGAAGAGCCAGTACACCCAGTGGTTAGCTTCTAGGGGTGTCGAACTCAATCAGAGAAGGGGCCAAAATCTAAAATCCAGCCTAAATCGCGGGCCGAATGGTTTACTGAACAGTCATAAACTGACAATGTCATAAACTGACAGCGGAGTGCAGTGATGACAGCGCGGTGCGGGCCACATTGCAAGGCCTGGCGGGCTGGATTTGGCCCGCGGGCCTTGTGTTTGACACAAGTGCTTTAGACCAAGCCAGATTATAACCCTACCACATCCACAAACAACATACTCAAGGGGCAGACTCTGAGCACCAAAGCCCCACTGAAGCAAATTTTAGACCATAGGGGTCTCTCCTACACAGCAGCTCTTCCCCTGTAGTAGCAGCTGATCCTCACAGACGTTTGACCTCAGGGTTAATCCCTTCCAGTGATGCCAACATAATCAAGGCTCAATTACAATAAGACAGTGCAATCAGTTGTCTCCTGCATGTGCCCTAACAGCTCATATAGGGGTGCACCTGGAGTGCCCAGCACAAGTACCTCGGAAGGCTGAGCCCCTGGGCCCTATAGGACATCTACTATATAAGGCCACTCTACCAATTCCAGGAGACATAGCAGCTCTACCTAATACATAGAAACAAACACAGGGAAGCAGTCAAAATGCAAAGAAACATGTCACAAATAACAGAAGAAATTGCCAGAAAAAGAACTAAATGAAATGGAAGCAAGCAAACTACCAGATACAGAGTTCAAAACAATGGTTATAAAGATGTTCAAGGAGCTCAGTGAGACCTCCAAGAAACGTAGTGAGGAATATCAATGACAAAAAAGAAGGATACACTAATGGAAATGAATCATTTACAGGGAATCAACCATAGAGGGCACCAAGAATCGAATCAGTGAACAGCTAAAAGAAAAAAAGATTCCAAAAATATGAAGATAGTGTAAGGAGCCTCTGGGACAATTTCAAGTGTACCAACATTTTATCATGGGGGTGCTGGAAGAAGAAATTGGAAACCTATTTGAAAAATTAATTATTGACAAAACTGGTTTGGCTCAGTGGATAGAACGTTGGTCTGCGGACTGAAAGGTCCCAGGTTCGATTTGGTCAAGGACATGTACCTTGGTTGTGGGCACATCCCCAGTAGGGGGTGTGCAAGAGGCAGCTGATTGATGATTCTCTCTCATCAATGTTTCAACTCTCTATCCTTCTCTCTTCCTCTCTGTAAAAAATCAATAAAATATATTTTAAAATAGTAATAATTATAGAAAACTTTCCTTACCTGGTAAAAGAAATACATATGTAAGTCCAGGAAGTGCAAAGAATTCCAAACAAAAGGAACCCAAAGAGGTCCACACCAAGATAAATTATAAGTAAAACAAAGGAGAATCTTAAATGTAACAAGAGAAAAGCAGTTAGTTACCTATAAGAGAGCACCCATACAACTGATTTCTCAACAGAAATTTTGCAGGCCAGAAAGGAGTGGTAAGAAATACTCAAAGTGATGAAAAGCAAGGACCTAAAACCAAGATTACTCTATCCTGCAAAGCTATCATTTAGAACTAAATGTCAGATAAAGAGCTACACAGACAAGAAAAAGCTAAAGGAGTTCACCACCACCAAACCAGTACATGAAATGTTAAAGGGTCTTCTTTAAGAAGAAAAAAAGATAAAAAGTATGAACATAAAATGCCAGTATATACAGTTCTATCAATAATTGAATCTAAAAATCAAAGAACAAAATAAAATTATTAATAAAATAGAATCGGAAGCATGGAAACCTAGGACAAATTGATGACTCTCAGAGGGAAGGGGAGAAAAGAGTGGGAAGAGATTAACCAAAGAACTTATATGCATATAAGTATTATCCATGGACACAGATGGTTAACATCTGGTATGAGGTGGGATCCAGGTGAAAGGGGGCAAAGGAGGAATAGAAAGTGGAACATCTTTAGTACTTTCTTTTTTATATATATATTTTATTGATTTTTCACAGAGAGGAAGGGAGAGAGATAGAGAGCTAGAAACATCGAAGAGAAAGATACATTGACCAGCTGCCTTCTGCACACCCCCCACCGGGGATGTGCTGTAACCAATGTACATGCCCTTGACCGGAATCGAACCTGGGACCCTTCAGTCCGCAGGCCAATGCTCTATCCACTGAGCCAAACCGGTTTCGGCTCTTTAGTACTCTTTAACAATAAAATTTTTTAAAAATATATTCACAATGGGAAAACAGAGGACTGCCTTGTAATAGAAGTTGTTGTAAATTGCCGAAGCCGGTTTGGCTTGGTGGTAGAGCTTCGGTCTGTGGACTGAAGGGTCCCAGGTTCGATTCCCGTCAAGGGCATATACATTGGTTACAGCACATCCCCGGTGGGGGGTGTGCAGGAGGCAGCTGGTCGATGTTTCTCTCCCATCGACATTTCTGGCTCTCTATCTCTCTCCATTCCTCTCTGTAAAAAATCAATAAAATATATTTTTAAAAAAAGAAGTTGCTGTAAATTAAAGTATACATGGTACATTTAGGGATATTATTACCATTCAAACAATACTTTGAAATATTAAAAAAAAGGACTGACTCTTGCAAAAATGTAAACATCCTATATAATAAAATCCTAATATGCAAATCGACTGAAAGGCAGAACTATGATGTGAACATCAGGGAGCAGATGCTCAATGCAGGAGCTGCCCCTGGTGGTCTATGCACTCCCACCAGGGGAGCACCGCTCAGCCAGAAACCGGGCTCATGGCAGGTACGGGCCATCTCTAAGGCAGCGCTAAAAAGCATGAGCCTGGCTTCTGGCTGGCGAGCGCAGCAGTGGTGGCGGGAGCTTCTCCTGCCTCCACGACAGCGCTGAGGACCCCTCGGGGGACATTCCCCAAGATGGCGCAGGCTGAGCTGAGGGGGATACTCCTCCCCAGGTATTAATGTCATTCACCAGGCCTCTAGTATCAAATAATCAATCAACACCAAAAACAGATTAAGATTTCTTTTAAAACTGGAAAGAAGTAGAACGAATCAGTGGTTCTCAACTGGGGGCAATTTTGCTCACCCTAAGAGACATAGGCAATTTCTGGAGATATTTTTGGTAACACTACTGCAGTTGGGGGTTGCTAGTAGCATCTAGTGGGTAGAGGCCAGGGCTGCTGCTGAACATCCTGCAATGTACAGGATGGCCCCTATGAAAATAACTATTTAGCTCCAGACGTCAACAGGACTGATGTTGAGAAACCCAGCTATAAATTATAGCCAACAGTCATTTCACAGGTGGTATTACTAAAATAAACTTGAACAACTACAGCTATGTTCATCTATAGAAAAAGTCATACCACATCCCCTTCAACAAAATTGTGTCTACAGATGACATGGCAAAAGGGGGGGGGGGGGGGAATGACCACACTATTCGACCAGATTTTTAATGTGAAACAGCCATGTAACCACAGATTTCTTCTTGTAACTGTCAGCAGGTTAAAGTAAAGAGAAGAAACATATTTTTATTCATAATGAATCCTTAATGGAATCAAAATGCAAAATATACTGTCATGTGGACTCAAGTCTTTCTCCCTCCTTAGTTTCTCTCAGTATGCATTTAAGAAAATCTTCAAAGTATTAAAAATCACGGTAAAGAATACCACACTTCTTTCCTATCACCAAACAAGAAAATGAACCATATCTTTCCTTACCCAACTATATAAATTAACAGACATCTCAAAATGTTACTTTGAAACAATTTATCCTTAAATAAACATTTTCAGAATATAATTAAAATATTTTGGTTCTTTGCAATATTATTGAAAAATGGCACACAAAAAAAAATATTCCCCACTTCAGTAAAAGTTACCTGAAAATTTATTTTGAAGACTAGTTCCTTAAGAACATAGAATCCTACACCTTGAAACAAAATAATTTAAGAAAATAATTTCATAAATGATACATAGTCCCATTATACTCTAGGGGAGTCATTAAATTATACTCAGAAAATATAAAAATTAAGGGAGAAAGACTTACAATAAATGGAAAATGCAATATGATATCAAATAAAAACAATGCAAAGAGAAACCGAACAAACCAAAATAAAACACCAAGGCTGGAAAGTAATAATGGTTGTGTTTTTGAGTGGTGAAGCTATGGGGATTATTTTACAATTTACTGAATTTTCCAAATCATCTCTACTCAGAAATCATTGTTTTTAAAAGAAAAAAAAAAAAAACTGTTAATTGGATAAAACTATCATATTCTCAGTTATTTAAATTTCAGATATCTACAGCAGTCTTTCACACCATTTTCATCTCGGCCTATACACATAATAATACATTATCTCCTAACTTGGTTACAGATTGACCTCATTTCTTTTTAAAATGCAATAGGGTCATTAAGCGGAATGACAACAGGGATAAATACACATGTATTTTAAAATACAAACCACTTGCACACAGAGCAAAAGCATTTGTCAACATACAGCTTGCTTGTATATTTTCCTTACCCCACTTTCTCTTTGTGAAATAGGCATCAGCATTGGGGTCATTAAAGTGTCTGCTCATCATAGTTTCTCCTCCAGCATGGAAATCATATGCAAACACAAGAGCTTAAAAATAAAATACAAATGTTCTTTACTGCAATCTGGCTTTAAACAGTGAGGCTTATAAGCAGAAAACAATTGCAAATTACTCACAAGGCTCTGCAAATGCTTTAGTGGTAAATACCTCACGCAAGGTTACAATATTCGAGTGCTGAATTTTTTTCCACATATCAACCAACACCATGCACTTTGTGTTAACAAGACGAAAACCTAAAAAAGAAAATTTTTACTTAACTGTCAATGACATCTTTCCTTAGATGGGGAGAGAAAAAAACATGCTATACATTACTATAAGTACTAATTGCTGAATGAAATAATAAAATTACTTATTATCCTTTAAATTAATGCTAGATAATCCTATATAATAAAGAGCTAATATGCAAATGGCCATCATGCTGTCACGCCATTACACAATAATGGGCTTAGACACTCAACACTGGGAGAGAGGAATGGGGACCAGCCAGGCTGTGGTCCGGGAGAGGGACAAGCCACCCATCACTTGGTCCCCTGCGGCTGTAGCCGGCACGGGTGAAGCTGGCCCAGGTCCCGGGTGCCAGTGACCAGCAGAGGAGGGAATCCTGGGTCCCAGGTGCAGGGCAAGGCAGAGGCAGTTAGGGGTGATTAGGCCAGGAGGAGAGCAGCTAGGAATGATCAAGCCAATAAGGGAGCAGTTTAGGGGCATCAGGCATGCAGGCAGATGTGGTTAGGGGCAATCAGGCAGGCAGGCAGGCGATCAGTTAGGAGCCAATGGTTCCAGATTTCAAGAGGCAATCGGACATTCCTACATTCCTCAAGGGGTCCCAGTTTGGAGAGGGTGCAGGCCGAGCTGAGGGACTCCCCATCCCCATATACAAATTTCATGCACTGGGCCTCTAGTATATTAAATAAATAAATGTATTCAGGAATGTTTGAATAATCTTAAGACTCACTAATATGCTTCTAAGAGAGGATAATTTATCTTCCTTACCATGTATCCTCCGAAGGCAATATGGCAGATCATCTTTGCTATTCATGGCTTTATAGCAAGATGTAATGTAGCCAAAATTACTTGATTTTTGTATTCGGTTGGGTGGTGGCAGTGGTTCTAGAGGGAATAGGCTATGATAGCTGTCAACTTCTGCAGGGAATGCTAGAGTAATTCATAGGAAAACAGATGACAACTTGCAGATATTCATAAATCTCTCAGTGATAAAGAAGAAATCAAACCTACTTTAAATAACTAACAAAGTAATAAAAACATACTTTGAACATTAACAATAATTACATAAAACTGGTTTCATTATCAATAAAAATAGTCATTATAAAACAACATAGAACTAAATTTATATATTCAAAATATTTATTTTATAGCATAATACAACAAATATCACAAACAACTTAGAAATAGTAAACATTACTGATTCTGATGATGAATAAAAATCAAGGTAGATTTTGTTTCTTTAAACATGTATTTCTGTACTAAATATATTTAGACAGTGGCATTAAGCTATAAATTCTTGTTTTTAAAGCATAAAGAAATTCAAAAGTAACACTGAATTGAAGAGTGTATCTTTCTAGTATGTCCATGTGTATATGGCAATCTTTTTCAAAACTCTCCAACCATTCAGTGGAATAACATAGTTTTAATCCCTAGTAAAACATAAAAGAAAACTAGAACAACTTTATCACTATGCCTGCCACATTCCTCAAAGACAGAAAAATGATGTTTAAAGATATATATTGTAATGGAATTTGCTTGTGATACTGTTAGGCGTTCAAATGATTTATCTTGAATTCCAATTTGTTGTTTCTTATAAAGACTAAGAAGCTAAACATGAAAATAAACTCAGTGGTTGGTTTCCCTATAGAGCATATGTAATTTATTTTCCCTTCTATTGCTCCCCATTATCTACAAATATGTATTAGTTTTACAATCCAAAAAGGGAAATAGTTTTTAATGCTTTAAATACAATCAACTGTATTTGTCAACTGGACAGCTTCCATTGGTGAAATGTCTTGAATGACTTAGGAATGGTCACCATATCTCAATTGAAAAGCAGATGAGTGAACATGCAGAATATCATAGAAAAACATCTAGTAAGGAACACATTGAAACTTTAACAATGGTAATCACTAAGTGGGAGGATTTTCTCCTCTCTTTTACACTATTCTGTATTTGCTGAACTTTTTACAACAAACATGTTTAACATTATTTTGAAACAAGGCAATAAATCTCATTTTAAAAATCTAACAAACAAAACAACTAATAATGTTTTACCTATAACTTCTAAGTAATCCAGGTGAAACCCTATTAAGAAAACTCTAATTACAGATCAAAAGGACCTCTGCCCTTGCTGGTTTGGCTCAGTGGATGGAGCATCAGTCTGCGGACTGAAGGATCCCAGGTTTGATTACAGTCAAGAGCACATGCCTGGGTTTGGGGCTTGATCCCCATTAGGGGACATGCAGGAGGCAGCCAATCAATGATTCTCTGTCATCACTGATGTTTCCATCTCTCTTTCCCTCTCCCTTTCTCTCTGACATACATACATACATACATACATACATATACATATATATACATATACATATATACACACACATATTTATATATATATATATATATATATATATATATATATATATATATATTTTTTTTTTAAAGGACTTCTCTGCCTTTGCCACACTCATTAACTCTTAGTTCTCGAATCAATTCTATGAAATAGAATTGCCTACTTCATAAATAAGGAGAACAAGGATTTACCCCTCTAGGGAGGGAGTAAGGAAGCAAACCTAAGACTCTGATTCTAAAGTTTTGTGCTCTTAACTACTGCATGGCATTTTGGCCATATTACAAAACATCGATTCAATGTAACTTTCAAACCAA
Source organism: Pipistrellus hanaki (assembly GCF_964339955.1). Taxonomy (NCBI): domain Eukaryota; kingdom Metazoa; phylum Chordata; class Mammalia; order Chiroptera; family Vespertilionidae; genus Pipistrellus; species Pipistrellus hanaki. The sequence continues at coordinate 100,879,244 of NC_140505.1, forward strand.
GTCAAGTGGCAAGTTCTACTGAAATAAAGGCAGCAGAAGAGGAAGTATATACACAAATGAACATAGCTATAACTTTTGCCCATTTATTATTTAGTTGAACCATCAGATATAATTTCCACAAACAAATGAGAAATAAATTTTATTTTCTAGCTATTTCATCAGGGAATTAATTTCAAGTTAGTAAAGATGTATTGAGTATCTACTATGCATTAGTGAACCCATATTAATGAAATATGGGTTCTTATCAAGAGGCTTAAAGATTGATATAAAATACAAAGCAAAATAGCTATTTAAAAAGTGCAATTCATCATGCTACTGGTTCTTCAACTTTAGCACCCTTCCAAATCTTGTAAAAACCTTTACTCAACTGGTCAAAAATAGGGCCCAAGAATTTACAATTCTAATAAACTCCCAGATGATAATGAAAGGATTCTGCAGGTGGTCAGAGGACCATACTTTGAGAACTATTATGTTTGGAAACACAGAGAAGTAAGCCATTCTCATGGATATTAGGAAAGATCTTATAGCTGATTTGGCATGCTAACTACAAACCAATGAGCTAAAACAAATGGAGTGTTTTATGCTACGGGAGTAAATGAAACAACAACAAACAAGGTATGAATGTGTCCAGGTGTCCACAATGCTGAAATATTATGTGGCAGAAATAATGAGGTACCACAGAGGAGAGGCAGAGTGAATATAAACCTGAGAGATATTTATGTTGGAATTACATCAGAGGGAAATTTAAATGCTGTACTAAGGACTTGAAATTTACTATGCCGAGCAGTGGTATTCCTAGCATCAGTGTGACAAAGAGATTGTTTGAGGGACACTATCAATTAAAAAATCGTATGCTTTTATTATACTTAACTCTTTCATCCCTCTGTCTGCTTCCAAGGTCGTCAAGCTGAATCCCAAATAGTGCAGAGGAAAACAATTGTGCTTTAGTAGAAAACTATGAATTATTTAAAGGGTACCCCTCCTTCCAGTGTCTGATTTAGAGTCTATGGAAGATATGTTACACCTCTGTAAGGTATAGATAACCGGTAGCACTGCAAAATAATTCTTGTCTACAGACATATGTATTCTGTTCTGTCTGGTGAAGGTTCAAATGTCTTCCTTCCTCTCCCTTGAAAAAGCCAATTTGCACATTCACTTAATTATTCTTTATCTATAATATGTCTTATATGACTGGCTCCCTCATGACTTAAAATTTTTATACATGTTTATTTTTAAATCTGTACATTATGACTACTTTTTTTCCCCCCAGGAAGACATCTTTTAACATTTCCCAGCCTACCCTGAAATCACCATATGTGGCCTAATATTAATCTTTAAAACTGAATGTTTCCACTAATAGATAGAAACACTGTCATAGTTCTGTTCTTTACTTATAGCTCAATTTAACAAATGCACAAAATTAAATATGGATAAAGAAAATAGGGTTGCCTTAATCACTGTTAGGCATTAAAAAAAATTAAAGAAAATCAACTTGGAAGTTTAGAGCTACATTCTTTATTTTATACTCAATATTTCTCTGGGGCCCAGGTCCATAAAATAATATTTTAAAATTTTAGTTTATTTCCTTTGTTCAACCCTACTTGCCCTCAAAGAACATATAGGATGATAAGTTGAACCCAAGATACTGCAATTCACTGCAACAAACCTATGGCAGAGCTTCTGAACCTCAGCACTACTGACATACTGGACCAGATCATTATCTGTTGTCAGGTATTGTTTTGTGCATTGTAAGGTGTTCAGCAGTATCCCTAAACTCAACCACTTGTAGCCCTTCAAAAATGTTCCAGACAGTACCAAATGATCCATTAGGGATAAAACCATTCTTGTTTGAGAATCACTAATCTATAGAAAATAAACATTGACTTCAGAGTTGAGAAGTACTAATTTGATGAAGTATGATGTATGGAATGGAAACAGAGCAGAAAAAGGGCAGCATGAACAGATTAGGAAATTAGTGAACATGAGACAAATATTAATAGTAAATATGAAACATGAAGAAGACCAGAATTAGTGCAGTAATAGTCAAACCCACTGGTTAAACCCAAGTGCACAGAACTGAATTAACCATAATCTGTAGTTTGTGACACTCAAATTGCTGGTTCATGACTTCGCAAGGCCTGCTGCTATTTATTCTTAATATAATAAGCATCTACAAACATGGCACACAGAAAAAAAGCACAGACCTTGACATCTAAATGATTCTCTCTACCAACTTTTGACTTCCTTCTTTTCCTCTGCCTTCCCTTTTTATATATATATTTTAAATATGTTTTACTGACTTTAGAGAGGAAGGAAGAATAGAGAAATAGAAACATAGATGAGAAATATTTATGAGCCGCTTAGAGCACACCCCCTACTAGGATCAAGCCCCACAACCCAGGCATGTGCCCCAACCAGGAACAGAACCAGTGACCTCCTGATTCATGGGTCTCTCTCAACCACTGAGCCACATTCACTGGGCCCCTTTTTTATTACATCTTTATGCATTCCTCACTAGTTTATCATATATGCATGTACATAAATACAAGTACATATATACATTTTAGTTAACTTTATAAAATAAAGCTATTATACTGTATATAATCTCAAATTTTTACTTAATATTACATTACAAGGATTCTTCTGGACTGGCCAGGTGGCTCAGTTGGAGTGTCGTTCCATACACCAAAAAGGTACATGGTTGTGGGTTTGATCCACCATCGCAGTGAGTATGGGAGGCAACCAATTGATGTTTCACTCTCACATTGCTGTTCCTCTATTTTCCTTTCCTCTCTCCTTTCTCTTCCTCATTCCCTCTCTCTCTCTAAAAATTAATAAAAGCATATCTTCAGTGAAGATTAAAAAACACACACATTTGCCCAGCTGGTGTGGCTCAGAGGTTGAGAGTTGACCCAGGAACCAAGAGGTCACTGGTTTGATTTCTAGTCAGGGCACATGCCCAGCTTGCAGGCTCAATCCCCAGTAGGAGGTGTGCAGGAGGGAACCAATCAATGATTCTCCCTCATCATTGATGCTTCTATCTCTCTCTCCCTCTTCCTTCCTCCCTCCCTCTAAAAACCAATAAAGGGAAAAAAACAACCACCACATTGTTCTGTACTGCTGCATGTCAGCATAATTTCTTCATTTTAACTGCTATATAATATTCTACTGACACTATCACAGTTAATTCATCCCTTGTCCTTCAGATGGGCATTTGAATTAATCAAGATTTCTGCTATTGTGAGCAGCAATGTTATGGATACTTTATACATTTTCTGGTTGAAAATGTGTAGAGGTATTCCTATATCGAGGAGCAGAATATTTGGATCTTAAGTAACTCAGATATTCAACTTTAGTTTTCCAAAGTGGTAACAAGTTTACCATTACACTACCAATAGCAATGTACTGAAGAACCTATGGATCCAAATCCTAATACTTTATCTGATCAGACTTCAAAATGGTATTTTATTTGTATTTACCTAATCATCAGTGACATTGAGTATCTGTTCTTATATTTTTCATTCATGAATTTCTACTTTCTTGAATTGCCTATTCCTATCATTTGGTCATTTATTTTATTGGATTATTTAAGCTCTTACTGATTTGTGTATTTTTTATATTCTTTGTCAGTTGTGTAATATATTTTCTTCCAACGCTATTTTTTTTATTGTTGTTGACAATCCTCTCTAGAGAATATGTCTTCCACTGATTTTAGAGAGAGTGGAAAGGAGGGAGGACAGGGAAAGAGGAGAAACACTAATGTAACAGCCACATCAATCAGTTGCCTCCTGCATATATCCCAACTGGCATGAGGAACCTGCAACCCTTGGAGCTGATTTTTTTATGTGATTTGAGGTAGTCCAATTTTATCTTTTACCATAAAAATAACCATTTTTGCCTTCCTTTTCCCACTTATATGCAACCTCTATCATAAAATGGGCCTGGGCTCTCCCCAGTCTGTTTCATTAATCAATTTGTCAAACCCAATGCCATTACCACATTGTTAGTTACAATAGTTGTAAACCAATCCTCCTCTCCCCCAATATAATCTTCAAAGTGTCTTGACCCTTTTCTCTTAGAGGAATGTTATGATACGATATGAAAAGCTCTACTGAACTGTAACATAATAGATAGATAGATAGATAGATAGACAGACAGACAGACAGACAGACACCAACTTTGATTAAAATGTGGAACTTTCAATACCTACTTTCCCCTCAAGTCTAGAGAGGGAGAAAAGGGTTGGAGATTGAGTCATTACCAATAGCCAAAGAAACAAATCATTCCCAGAAAATAAAATTTTCTTAAAAACTCCTAAAATAGCAAGATAAGATTCAGAGAGCTTACAAGTTGTGTGAACACAATGAGGTGCTAGGAGGATGACACACTCAGAGAGGGCATGGCAGCTCCCCATTCCACCTCCATAAATACCTTGCACAATTCATCTCTCCCACTTAGCTTGTTCTGAGGGGGGTGATGAAAATGCCCCACATTTGTAGTTGGCCAGACAGAAATGTAGGTAGTGTGGGTATCCCATTTCACCTGGAATAATCTTGTGGGACTGAGTCCTTAACAATTAAATTGTTAGGACACAAATTAGATGTCAGAAATATTTTGATTTTAAAAACTTCTTAAGCTTTAAAAAAAATTACTGATCCTTTTTTATAGAGAGAGAAAGAGAGAGGGAAAGAGATAGAAGCATTGATGAGAGAAATAATGATCAGCTGCCTTCTGCATGCCCCCTACCAGGATTGAGCCTGCAACCTGGGCATGTGCCTTGACCAGGAATCTTGGTGCATGAGTTGACACTCAACACTGAGCCACACAGGTCCAGCAAGTTCTTATGCTTTGACTAGTATTATATCCAATCTATGGATCACTTTCGAAAAATTGACATCTAAGTCATTTTGTATTCCTATTCATGAATAAAGTATTTCATAACTTGATTTACCTTATTTAATTCTACATATTCATAAATTTCCCCCAATGAGAATTTACACATCTTTGATTGTATTTACTTAAAGGAACTGATATTCTAAAATCCTTGCAAATAGCTACAAAAACCCTCTCTTGTAGTTATTTTTTGAAGTCAGTGGCTGCAAGTTTATAGAATTGCAACTGACATTTACTAATCTTATATACAGCTATTTCCTAAACTCTATTATAATTTTCAAATCACATCTAATGTATCATTATATGACTTACACATGACTTAAATCATAAAGACTAGAATAATCCTATTTAGTTTTCTTTTTCCCTTTTACCCTCACTAGGACCTCAAAGGCAATGCTAAATAATTAAGGAAAATCCCTACCTGAACACTTCAAAGGTTATGACAGATAAGTTCGTTGCTGGAAAGATCGGTCTTAAGACATAACAGCCAGACATACTTCTTTTAATTCTCTAACAGTCAAAAAGACCCATAATTGACAAGATTCAATCCTTGGTAACAACCAGGTATTTCAAGATTACCTTTGTGGCAAAAGTATTCCTACTGTACTATTTGTAAAGTTTTAGGAAACTATACCATATTTAATCTTGCGATAAAGAAAATATGCTACAGAAAGAGATTTTAATGGCTCCCTTAGAAACACTGTTATACAGTCAGAAAAATCTAAGTTTAAATCCTGACTCTGCCAGCCAATTATTAGCCACTGGTCTTAAAGGCAATTTACTGAAAATGCCTGTCTACTTCAGTTTTCTTCATATGTAAAATGGAGATTATAGCCCTGGCCAGAGTAGCTTAATTGGTTGGGTGTCATTCCATGCAGCAAAGTGTTGCCAATTCAATTTCCAATCAGGGCACATGCCCAGGTTGCAGGCTCAATCTCTAGTAGGGGGCATGCAGGAGGCAGCTATCAATGTTATGCTCTCACACTGATGCTTTTCTCTCTCTCTCTCTCTCTCTCTCTCTCTCTCTCTCTCTCTCAATCAATACAATTCAAAAAACATGTTTTAATGGAGATGATATTAGTATCTATGTCACAGGATTTAAAAAAAATATATATGTTTTATTGATTTTTTTACAGAGAGGAAGGGAGAGAGATAGAGAGCCAGGAACGTCAATGAGAGAGAAACATCGACCAGCTGCCTCTTGCACACCCCCCACCGGGGATGCGCCCACAACCAACGCACATGTCCTTGACCGGAATCGAACCCTGGACCTTTCAGTCCGCAGACCGACGCTCTATCACTGAGCCAAACTGGTTTCGGCTATGTCACAGGATTTTTATAAGAAAAAGCATTTAAATCATCTGCCTAGCACACTGTAGTTGCAATAATAAACACCTTTCTTCTCTGCTTAAGAACCTATACTTTATCAAATATCAGAAGACAATAATATACTAATATATAGTAAGATAAATCACCATGAATTCTAAATCTAAATTTTTGGTGAACTAGAATACTGTCACATGTAGAATAAATTTAAATAAACTAGATGATCTGTGATATGCTGGAATACTTCTTAAGTGAATCTGAAATAAATCCTATATAATAAAAGACTAATACACAAATTGATGGAAGGATGGAATGATCAGTCGCTATGATGCACACTGACCACCAAGAGGCAAATGCTCAATGCAGGAGCTGCCCTCCAGTGGTCAGAGTGCTCCCACAGGGGGAGCGCCACTCAGCCAGAAATCGGGCTCATGGCTGGCAAGCACAGTAGTGGCAGGAAACTCTCCCACCTCCGCAGCAGTGCTAAGGATGTGCAACTGACAGCTTAGGCCTGCTCTCTGAAGGCCTAAGCAGTCAGTCAGACATCCCCCAAGGGCTCTGGGATTGCAAGACAGCACAGACTGGGTTGAGGGACTGCCCCCCTCCACCCAGAGTGCATGAATTTCGTGCACCAGGCCTCTAGTATATTCATAAAATAGTAATTAGGTAGTTTAAGACTAAAAAAAAAAAAAAAAAAAAAAAAAAAATCATGTAGGACTATATAAGATTTATCCTTTAAAAGGAAGAATGAATCAACTCAAATTTTACCTGGCATATCTGCTTGATCAACTTGAGCCATTGTTATTAAATGTCTGTTAATGAGCTCCTAAGAAAAGAAAATAAGTATATTTATATCTAAAGTTTCTGAAATCCGTATTTTCTACTATAACTAAATAACACAAGTAATAAAATTTTTGGTACGTGTGCTTTTGAATGTTGATATCATGAAATAACATTTCCAATAATAGTATAAAAATTCTAGTCCTACCGCTATTAAGGTTGAGTTCCAGTAACTGTGCTATAACTCAAAGCATATAACTGTATCTGTAGCTGAAAACTCAAGTTCTATGCTAAGCTTGTCAATAACTCAGTCTATGAACATTATACAGATGTAACATACTTCTGTGAAACAAAAATATTTTTGAGAATATAAGTGTAAAATGAAATTCAACATATCAAATAACACCTAGATGTCTAACAAAAAATTATTTTATAAAACCCTACTTTAGAGAAAGGATTGAGCTCTCTTAATGTGAGATTTATTTCTGGGTCATCCTACCTAGTTTGAACCTATAGATATTAGCAAAACATTGTCTGCAGATTAGAAACAATCTAAATTACTTTTGAATGCACTGTCTGAAGGTTAGAAACAATTTAATTTATATATTTCTGAGAGACCTAAGTAGCTATTCTATGTTTCATATCTGAATACATACTTAACTGTTTTTTCTTGTAAAACAGCTTTCCTTAAATGTCACTTATAACTCATAAATTCTAAATTCTCTCTATCTGATTTAGTACAGCATATTTTATTAAATAACATGATTTGAAAAGAGCTATTGTTTCTTCAGTTCTTTGCTAAAAGCACACTAGATATTAAGCATCCCTATTAGGAATTATGAATGCATACCTGTCGGAGCTCATCAGCCATGAAGAAGGAAGGTGCATTTGCTTTTGGTTGCATATAAGCAACATGAGGTGCAGTTGGAGGATAAATATGATAATTTGGAAATACCTAAAAAGGTAGGGAGGAAGAAAATGTAATAATCAATTTTTCTCAATTGGTAAAGTTTATCATTGTTTTGATAAAGTTCTCATCTTTAAATAACAATGATAAATTGATATATTTTAAATCTTTAAATGATAGTGAAGTGAACAGCTCAGAGAATAACTTATCAGTATATTTTCTGAATTAATGTAAAAAGTCACTTTATTCTATATAATAAAGAGCTAATATAGGTACTAATTAGACCAAACAGGAGAACGACCTTCCAGATGACCTTCTGGATGAAGCTGCAGCTGTGAGGGCTGAGGTAGCCAGGGCTTTTCGTGCATCGGGCCTCTAGTATATAATAATCAACTTGAAAATTCTAATGAGAAACACTTCTTCATATATGGTAAAATTTGTTTCAATGATAGGCAAAAGTAGCTCTTTGAATGAAATGTTAACACAAGCATTTTGTATGCACTTTTAAAAGCAGTTGGAAGGAAGGAAGGAAGCAAATATTAAAGGTGATAGGGCACAGTCAGATAATGAAGTAACACTGCCCTGGTGGCCCAAAGAACTGCCCTATTATGAGGCTTTTTGTGGCCAACCTAAACAAAGTGTTACCTAAATACCCGTTAAACACTTCAAACTGCAACAGTAAAGAATACAAATTTACTCTGGGTTAATAGCTTAAGTGAACAGAAGTGTGCAACAATGTACTTATGTTCTAAGCAAACTACAATAAAGTTACTAAATTTGCTTTCAGGTTCCCCCCTTTCATTCTTCCAATTGGACTCTCCCCAGCACCCTGCTTTTTTTTTTTTTTTTTTTTTTTTTTTTTCTCTTTCCTCTTCCTCTCCTTCCCTTCACTGGTCCATGAAACAAAATCAACGGATATTATAAAATTCCTTTTGCTTTATTCTTTCATTGTAAAAGTTGAAACAAACATTGTTGTCTCTTAAAAATTAATTCAGCTAATTTCTGTTCCTCTCAGATAATTATTCTGTTAGAGATCTCAACCAGGAAGTGTTTTAACAATACTTATAAAATTTCCTTTAACCTGTATCTACAGAGAGAAAATGCCTTTTTCTGCCTTGGTTTTCTTACATCAGATAGCATTGTTTGGCTTAACTACTTCTGGTTTACCGTGAGCATATTTTAAAAAGTAGTTTGAAGGACATAAACATAAAAATGTGCCATATATCATCTCTACAAAACCAATTAGGACAGTTTTGTGACAAAAGAACCTCTTCATAAATCAAACTTCTTTCTACAAATACAATAATATAATAAAAATGTAAGTAAGTATAAAATATAATAAACCCAAAAAGGTAAAACATTGATGGAATTCTTACTTGAAAGAACCAAGGAAAGTCTCTACTCTACCTCAATTATTTGACCTTCTGTTCGGCAAGCTGTTCTGTGATAATTTTTGAAAGATCTCTGACCAAAAACAAAACAAAATAAAAAACTATTAGCTATTTCATTATTTCTTTAAAAAGCATTTTGCATGATTTACAAGTGCTTCTATAAATGTTTTCACGTTTATTTCTCATAAGATGGTTAGGTGATATTATCCCAATGTACTGGGGAAACAATCTCAGTGGTACTAAGATTCAAGAGTCACAAAACAATGGCAGAAATGGGATTCTTATAAATAAGTAACAAAAAATCTATTGTCTTTCGACTCAAATTGGGTTTTAGTAAAATGTTAAATTTAATCAAAATAGTACATTAATTTAATATGTAGGATCAAAATCTGTGTGCTTACTGAATTCCAACTGTACTTTCTTTTTTTAATCCTCACCTGAGGATATTTCTTTCTACTGATTTTCAGAGAGAGTAGGAGGTGGGAAAGGGAGGTGGGAGAGAGGGCAGGAGGGGAGGGGAGAGAGAGAGACAAAAACATTGATGTGAGAGACAACAATCGATTGGTTGTCTCCTGCATACACTCCAACCAGAGCTAGGGACTGAACCTACAAGCCAGGTATGTGTCCTTGACAGGGAATGGAAGCTGAGACCTTCCAGTCAGTGTGTAGGCTGATGTAACCAATTAGCACACTGTTCGGGCTACTTTTCATCTAAGCTTCTCATACATGAACATGTCAAATGTCAGTTTTCATATTTTAATAGAATTTGGCTTTTTTACTCATGAGCTCTTCATTGCTACTTTGGGGGTGAGGGGGAGGCAGAGGTGGTAGGGGAAGGAAAAGGCTTGGGTGTGCTCCCATGAGGAAGAGCATCACTACTTATTTTTCTATAGTTAAAAAAATAGTTTTTAAACAGGAACAATATAATGAAGCTAAAAAGGTATAATCTGCCCTGACTGGCACGACTTAGTTGGTTGAGAGTCATCCCATGCACTGAGAGGTCACCAGTTCAATTTCCAGTCAAGGCACATGCCCAGGTTGTGGGCTCAATCCTAGGTGTGGGGCCATGTATGATCGCAGCTTACGAATGTTTCTCTCGCTCTCTCATACTCCCTTCCTCTATCCCCCCAAAAATCAATAAAAATGTATTTTTTTTAAAATTAATTGGTCTCATAGTGGAAAAGTGATCCCATTTCCCTTAATAAAAAAAAAGTATAATTTATGGAACATTACAAAGCTTGCTTTATCCCACCCCACCCTCCTCCTCCTCCTGAGAGTCCTTTGTCAGTTCTTTCCTCATCCATAATCAGGGCTCCCTAAGCCTCGCCAATCCTTAACAATGAATTACCCATAGAGGAGGCTTCTTTTCTGTGTCCTCCATTATCCAGAGGTCTAGCAATTAAATCGCTGCCTCACATAAGGCAAGAGTTTCATCATCAGTTTGCTTTCAGTAAATACTGATTTTAAAAATCATCTTTCTCTAGCATCTTACGAGGGGTAAAACTACCTATAAACAAATGTCAGCAAACATCAACTCTAGCTAGCAGAAGTACTAGGTAACCCTATACACAAAGCATGCCATAAACTACTAAACTAGAGCTTGAAAATAATCTAATTTTTAATTAAAACCAGATTTGTCCAAAAACAGAGTTCTTATTGATACAAAAACAGATTACTTTGAAAAGATATTAGAATCACCATCTAAATTAGAAAATTAAATACTTCTTCACATCAAAATAAAAACGTGTAAGAGGCAACGTCCTCATTAATCTCATCAATTAGAAGGAACTATCACTTCCCTTTAAAGCAGACATACCATTCCAGTCAAAGGGGCTGGAGCTGTGTCTGTATAGAAGTATGTCGTCCCGCCGACAGTTTCCTTTTGAATCAGCTGACCAGAGGACGGTGTCTGAGAAACAGGATTATTAGCAGGTGTAGAGGCACTGGAAGGCACCATGTAATTTGCTGGATTTGGAGTGTGACTTCTTCTTCTGGGAGCAGGAGAAGTATGTGGAGTGATCTTGGGGGAATGAAGAGGGGAAGACCCAGCAGACAATGACATTCCTGAAGAAGAAGAAAAAACATTTCTTAGGGAGCAAAAATTGGGTTTTTGAAGGAAAAAACCTGGGAAATAAAATGCAAACATTCATTTGGAAGAAACATCATCTTCAGCAAGTTCTTCAAGTGCAATGATAAAAGATGAAATTTTATCTTGTTTTGATTAGAGAAAGCTATGATTAAAGCAAATGTAAAGAAGTTTGCTTTTGCGAGACCGGTTTAACTCAGTGGATAGAGCGTCGGCCTGCAGACTGAAAGGTCCTAGGTTCAATTCTGGTCAAGGGCATGTACCTTGGTTGCGGGCACATCCCCAGTAGGGGGTGTGCAAGAGGCAGCTGATTAATGATTCTTTCTCATCGATGTTTCTAACTCTCTATCCCTCTCTGTAAAAAATCAATAAGATATATATTTTTTTTAAAAAGAAGTTTGCTTTGAAATATAGATATATCCAAATAAATTAGGAATTTTATTGCAATAATAGTCTCCTCCATATCAAGGTTTACATGAGAAATTTCAATAGTAAGACTCACCAATAATTTAATAATTTAATAAATTAATTTAATGAAAAAGTGAGAACTGGGATGCTTTATAAAATTATGACTTCTATAAAAAGACTTTTATAGAAGACATAATTCCTTTTTTGTTCAAATGGATATTAACAACAGAAATATCATATTCCACTAAAATATTACAGTATTAAAAATAATCAAGCTATTTAATAAGATTTATTAGATTTCTTTTGACCAAATATAATTAACAGAATAGCTGCTGTTTTGATTATGTTTTCTGTCTTTAACTCTAAATAGGCATAGAGTAGAACTGAAATTTTCTGCAAATGCATACTTTTTATAAATTAGACCAGCTGTGTTCTAGAGGGGGTTTTACCTAAACTCAACTAGTAAGAAATCATTATATGCAGAGCATCTCATATGAATCTGTTGTGAAGAAAGGGAAAGGATAGCCATCTTTATCCTCCAGGAGATTTCAAGCTAGCTGAGAAAACAAGATCAGGTCACATGTAAAAGATATTAGAATGACTTATAAAAACACTCAAATATAAATTAGTATGCTGTAAACTACATGCATAAATGCAGACGGATAGAAATTAATGTAAACCAGATAAAGTTAAAGTCTTAATACAAGTGATCAGTGCTGAGATTCAAAAGTTTCTAGAGCCTGGTCAACATGGTTCAGTGGTTGATCATCGACCTATGAAGCAGAAGGTCACAGTTTGATTCCCAGTCAGGGCACATGCCCAGAGGGGCATGCAGGAGGCAGCCAATCAATGATTCTCTCTCATCATTGATGTTTCTATCTCTCTCTACCTTGCTCTCTAAAATCAATTATAAAAAAAAGAAAAGAAAAAAGAAAAAGTTTTAGGACTACAGTATACTTCCTGGAAAAATAACAAAACTAACTTATCCAGGAACTGATTTCTGGCTCCTTGGGAAATTACTAAAATCTTTCATCTTTAAAGAAATGTGTATCTGCCCCAGCTGGTTTGGACCAGTGGAAAGTGATGGCCTGCATACTGGAAGGTCCAGAGTTCGATTTGGTCAAGGGCACATGCATGGGTTGCAGGATTGATCCCTAGGAACGGGTGTGCAGGGGGCAGCTGATCAATGATTCTATCTCATCATTGATGCTTCTTTCTCTCCCTCCCCATTCCTCTCTGAAATCAATAAGAATATATTTAAAGTAAGGTACATCTCACAATTCAAAAACAAAAAAGTTATCAAAATGCCTCCAGTCACATAAGTAGGATTAACAGGGATGTAAATTTTAATTTCTAAGAATTCATAAGACACCAACACTGTTTTCTGAAAAAATGTAGGTAAGTAAAAGTCTGGTGAGAATTGTGATAATACTTATTTTATAACTGTTTCTCTACTTTGTGAGCAACTAAATGGGTAGGTAGGTCAGTTACAAGCACCACAGTACAAATCAGAACTGAGATAAAGTGAGGTTTTGTTGGACCAAGAACTCATGCTGTCAACAGCTAAGCCTGACCTTAAACCCAAGTCTCCACACTCTCAACTTGATACTCCTACTACAGTGACATTAAAATAGGCCAGAAATTCTCAAGTGGTCATTAAATGTATCTAAGAGAAACTTTAAAAATCTAAAACCCTATTTAAAAAATTTAAAAAAAATTATAAGGAAGTCAAGCTAATATATTAAGATTTGTCTAATTTTTAAAAATTGTTCCAGAATTGTTTTTCTAACTCTATATTATACACTTAATTTCAGGTTAATCCATATAGCAAAATTTGGGAGGATCATTAAACTATTTTCAAAGGATAAATATCCCCACTTAATACAAAATACATTTTCAATAGTTTTTCTAAAATTAGTCTCTAAGCCATTCCAAGACAAAGGGCCAAATTACCAAAGAAGAGTAAATATATTACCTTTAAATTAAATATCAGCAACAAATATAGTTATCAATTCTTAAGCACTTTACATGTGTCAGGCGCTAATAAAAGTGCTTCAAGTGTATTAGTCTATTTCATCCTCACAACAACCCTAGGAAGTGTATCACCTTCACCTCACAGAAGAGTAAACTAACTTAAAAATACTTTTAAACTTATTGTGAGGTTAAATATAGGTTATTAAACAAAAGAATCAAGATTCAAACTCAAGTCTATTTGATTCCTAAGACTGTGCTGTTACATAATATCCTCTACAGTTCCAATTCCAATTAAAAAAAATGAATAAAATGGCAATAAGTACATATCTATCAACAACTGACTCTTATATTCAGTAAATGTAACTACCTGAGCTAGGTGAGGAGAGGAAGGTGTAGCATGGGGTAAAAGGACAGATTCTGACATCAAAGTAAGTGTGTGAGACAAGTGGAATATCACTTTAAGATCAAATACCTGGAAATAGTTATTAAGAAAATTTGAGGCCAGTTAAGAAGAAAATCCATGAACAGTAAAATGTATAGGCTATAGGTAACAAGCTTTCACTCAATTTTTTTTAATTTTTAAAAGCAAGGACCTACAACCAAGATTACTCTATCCAGCAAAGCTATCACTTAAAAACAAAGGACATATAAAGAGCTTCCCAGACAAGAAAATGCTAAAGGATTTCATCGATACCAAACAAGTATTTCATGGATTATTAAAAGGTATTCTTTAAGAAAAAGGAAAGATAAAAATATGAACAATAAAATGGCAATAAATACGTATCTATCAACAAATTAATTTAAAATTCAAAATAAATGAACAAGCAGAAAAGAAGTAGACTAACAGATAGAGAGAAGATTTTGACAGTTGCCAGATGGGAAGGGGGTTAGAGAAATGGGTGAACAGATAAAGGGATTTAGAAATACAAATAAGTAGTTAAAGATCATGGGGGTGTAAAGTATAGCATAGAGAATATAGTCAATAATCCTATATAATAAAGCGCTAATATGCAAATGGTCATCACTACCTCACACAGTCATGCCATAACAACTCAGACGCTCAACATTGGGGAGAGAGGAATGGGGACCTGCCAGGCACAAATGAGCTCACAAGAGAGGAATGGGGACCAGCTAAGCTGCGGCCTGAAAGAGGAACAAGCTGCCCGTCCCGTGGTCCTGGGCGCTGTGGCTGGCCTGGGCAAAGCCAGCCTGAGTCCTGGGTGCCTGCAGCCGGCCAGAGGGAGGGAAGCCTAGGTCTTGGGTGCCTGCAACTGGCTGGAAGAGGGAATCCTGGGTTCCGGATGTGAGGCAAGGCAGAGGCGGTTAGGAGAGATCAGGCCAGCAGGAGAGCAGTTAGGACTGATCAGGCTGGTAGTGGAGCAGTTAGGGTTGATCAGGCAAGTAGGCAGAGGGGTTAGGGGGCAATCAGGCAGGCAGGCGATTGGTTAGGAGCCAGAGGTCCTGGATTGCGAGAGGCAGTCAGACATCCCCCAAAGGGACCCAGATTGGAGAGGGTGCAGGCCAAGCTGAGGGACCTCCCCTTTCCCCCATGCATAAATTTTGTACACCAGGTCTCTAGTACTCTAATAACTATGTATGGTGTCAGATAGGTCAGAGCTTTCTCAGGAGGATGATCACTTAGTAAGTTTTAGAATGTCTAATCATGGGATATACACTTAAAACGAATATAATATTGTATAAAAAAATTAAAAATAATCCTAAAAATTTTTAATTTTGTGGCTATTCTAACACAAAATTGCAAGACTGAAATTTAAGATCATATATCTAAGCTGAAGCAGGCTGGAGTTAAATACATTCATAACAAAATAGGGCTGAAGCCGGTTTGGCTCAGTGGATAGAGCGTCAGCCTCCGGACTGAAAGGTCCCAGGTCAAGGGCATGTATGTTGGTTGCAGGTACATCCCCAGTGGAGGGGGATGTGCAAGAGGCAGCTGATCGATGTTTCTCTCTCATTGATGTTTCTAATTCTCTATCCCTCTCTCTTCCTCTCTGTGAAAAATCAATAAAATATATTGGGGGGGGGAAATAGGTAAAGCAGTAAGTATCACCACCCAAAAAGATAACAGCAAATTTAAACTCTATAGGAAGCTAGAAATGAAATGAAATTTTAAATTACAGAAAAATTAAATCTAGTCACAAAAGGCACATCTTTGTACTACCAAAATACTTCACAAACATGTTAAACAACTGAGTAAAATATGCATACATCTTCTTGGAGAGAGGTATTCAGTAGGTACTCGGAGAATAACATTTTTATGACACCATATATAATAATTGCACTATAATTTCTTAGTGAATATACAAACTGAGATAATTAAGTCATGTATGATAAATCAATTGCTAAAACATTTTAAAAATTCTTTTAAGAAGTATGCAACTCCAATAAAAGCAAGGAACAAGACAGAAATGTTCACTGGAGAAATTAATAAAAATGAGATATAAAATTTTCAAGTCTAATTTATGGAGATAAAAGTGTCAATGTTTTTAGATAACATGACTTTTGCCAATATCATCTGAATACACCTCCCTTAAAAAAACAACATAAAAGCTTTATAAATGACAAAATCCATTACAGTAAACATTTATAATACTAATACACGGTGGGAAAAAGTAAGTTTACAGTTGTGAGTACATGACACATAGTTTACCCTTGTATAATTGATTATTGATTATTGCATTATTTCCCATAAACAATATAAACCTACCTTTGCCCCACTCAGTATATACCAAGTGAAAAGCCTTCCTAAATGCAATCAACCCAGTTAGGACAATACGGTTTCTGGGAAATGGAAGACTAGCCGAAACTGGTTTGGCTCAGTGGATAGAGCGTCGGCCTGCGGACTGAAAGGTCCCAGGTTCGATTCCGGTCAAGGGCATGTACCTTGGTTGTGGGCACATCCCCAGTAGGAGGTGTGCAAGAGGCAGCTGATCAATGATCCTCTCTCATCGATGTTTCTAACTCTCTTTCCCTCTCTCTTCCTCTCTGTAATAAAATCAATAATATATATATATATATATATATATATATATATATATGTATATGTATATATATATATATATTTTTATTATTATTATTTTTTTTTTTAAAGAAAGAAATGAAAGACTAGTTTCAAGGGAACCCTTTCCTTCAACCCATACCAATGTTATAGGAACCTAGAACTATAAGATGAAATACAATACCCAAATTTTAAAATATAGCTAAGATTCAAAGAAAAACAAAATAAAAAACACTAAGAGCATAAAATCAAGGCAGAATTGAGAAATAAGAGGCTATATTGTGACAAATTTGGAAAATTACAACTAAGGTAGATGTAGCCTCTACAACTTGAGGTTTGAATGCCCATAATCTATGAAGCATAATCTATAGCCCATTATATGTGATGAATGAACTCAAGTCCCAGTATAAAGCCAAGAATCTGGAAAAACTGCACATCAGTGAATGTAGGGAAAGACAATTTCAGTTAAGAGATTAAAAGTGGAGGCAGAGCAAGTGTATGTTGCACAGCCACGCTCCCAGGACCAAACTGGAATTACAGAAAAATTTCCTGAATAATCAATTAAAGACTTGCTGGAGAGAACCCTGATAACCAAGGACAGAAAATGGAGACCACATAAAGAGTGGTAAGAGTGGCAAAGGCATGAAAGGACTGGCCAGGCTCCCATAAACAGCAACTAAAGTTCTGGGAAGATATCTCAGCTGTGGGGGGTTACCACCAAATCTCTGGGGTCTAATCCCCAAGTTGGGCCTGCAGCCCAGAACACCAGAACTGAGAAGGGTGGCCTCACAACATCTGGCTGTGAAAAGCACTATAGTTGCTGCCTGCCAGGAAGAGACTGCTGGAAATTCAGGCAACCTCTTAAAGGGCCAACGCACAAAATCCCGTGTAGACCCACCTTGTGCTCTGGCAAAGGGAGGGCGGAGTGTACGGGAACTGTGTGAGCAGAAGTCAGGATAAAGGACTCAGGGGTTAGAGCTCAGAAGGCAGAAACCTCAGTAGCCTGTGCTGAGTCACTCCCTCATGCTGCAGAGGTCATCTTTCTCATGCAGACATTTTCTATACAGGCAGCTTTGCCTGGGGGGAAGACGGCTGAATGACCCTATTGGAAAACACCTTGCACCATGGTGCCAAGTTTCTGAGGCCCAATAAGAAACTGAGAATAACAGTTGAAAAAAAAAATTCTCACCACACTTGTGGGAAACTGCCTGAAGGCAATTTAAGTTGGAATCATATCAGTCTGTAGGCAGAGGCAGTTTCTGGAGGTTTTGAGTCTTTGCCTGATCTAATTAGAGAGAAAAATATCATTTGACACTGTCCTGCACTGGAGGTTGAGAAGTGTAGCAGATCCATTTGATCTATAACTAATACATAGTCACAAACCCATAATGAAGAGACACCCAAAATGAAGAGACAAAGAAACCACCCCCAAAATAAAAGAAAAAGAATTCTCCAGAAGAAGAGATAAATGAAAGGGAGATAAGAAATTTATCGGATATAGAGTTCAGAATAATAATGGCAAAGATGTTAAAGAGCATGAGAAAACATATAGTAACTATGAAAACAGAAATAATATTGACATATTACACAAAAAGTACAAATTGGAAGGAATACACAGCAGATTAGGGGAAGCTGATGATCTTATCAGTGAATTAGAAAACAGTATTAAAAAAAAAACAAAACACTCAGAGAACCAAAAAGAAAACAATTAAAAAACAGGAAGACAGCTTAAAGGAGCTGTGGGACCATGTGAAACATAACAATATTATAATATCAGGTGTGTCAGGAGAGGCAGAAAGGGAAGAAAGGATAGAGAATGTGTTTGAAGAAATAATGGCAGAAAATTTCCCTAATCTGGTCAAGAAACAAGTCACACAAGTTCAGGAGGCAAAGAGAACCCCAAGCCAGAAAACCCAAACAAGCCCATGCCCAGACACATCATAATTAAAATGCCCAAAATTAAAGACAGCAAGAGAATAGCAAACTATTACCTACAAAGGAGCTCCCATAAGGCTGACACCTGATTTCTCATCAGAAATGCTACAAGCCAGAAGGGAATGGCATGAAGTACTCAAGGTAATGGAAGGCAAGGATCTAAAGCCAAGATTACTATATGCAGCATTCAAAAATAGATGGTCAAATAAAGAGCTTCCCAGCCCTGGATGGTTTGGCTCAATGGGTAGAGCGTCAACATGCAGACTGAAGGGTCTCAGATTCGATTCTGGTCAAGGGCACATGCCCAGGTTGCGGATTTTGATCCCCAGTAGGGGACATGCAGGAGGCAGTCAATCAATGATTCTCTCTCATCATTGATGTTTCTATCTCTCCCTCCCCCCTTCCTCTCTGAAATCAATAAAGATATACTAAAAAAAAAAAAAAAAAAAAAAGCTTCCCAGACCAAAAAAAAAAAAAAAGGTTAAAGGTGTACATTACCACCAAGCCACCATTACAAGAAATGCCAAGGGGATACTGTAATGAAAAGAAGAAACAGAGAGAAAAATCTAGGCACACAGAATTAAAATGGCAAAAAATAAATACCTACTAATAATTGGTAGGTATTTATTTGTAAATGGAATAAATGACCCAATCAAAAGGCATAGGATAGCTGAATGGATATAAAAACACTAGAGGCCCAGTGCATGAATTTATGAATGGTGAGGTCCCTAGGCCTGGCCGGCAATCAGGGGAGGGACAGGGTATGGGAGGCAGAGACACAGAGATGGAAGCCAGCCATCAGCCCCCCTGGAAAAGAGCCACGTCCACCCCACCCTTCCCCAGTTCCCTATCCCAGCCTGGGGTCTGAAGGCACCAGCAGGATTGGGAGAGGCGACGACGGTCGCCAGGCCAGGTGTGGAAGGAATGGAAGACGGGAGCCAATGCCACTGTCAGCGCCTTGCCATTATGCAGTTCCCAGCCTCCCCCCTCTTTCTTCCTTCGCCGCCGTGCCACTACCATGGAGGGCAAGAAGTGGGCCAATTAGAGCCTGCCAGCCTGGGGAAGGAACATGAGGTGGGACCATGATAGGTTTGCTGGCCAGAGGGAGGGACCACAGGTGGTTGGCTGTGGAACTAAACACCAGGGGCAGTTTCTGCATTTGAGCGTCTGCCCCCTTGTGGTCAGTGCGCATCATAGTGACTGGTCAATCAGTAGTTCTGGGTTGTCCCAGCCATTCAGTCGCATCAGTCACGTAGGCTTTTATATACCGGTATATAGATGACCCAACTATATGCTGTCTACAAGAGACTCAACTTCAAAACAAAAGACACACACAGGATGAGAGTGAAGGAATGGAAAAAAATTTTCCATGCAAATGGAAAGAAAAATAATCTGGAGTAGCAATACTCATATGTGACAAAATAAATTTCAAAATGAAGGCCATCTCAAGAGACAACAAAGATAACTACATAATATTAAAGAGATCAATCCAACAAGAGAATAAAACCCTGGTATATGCACCCAATATAGGAGCACCTAAATATATATGAAAAAAAACTTCTAGAGGACTTTAATGGAGAAATTGACAATGATATAGTCATAGTAGGGGACTTTAATACCCATTGACTTCACTGGCTAGATCTTCTAGACAAAAACTTAACAAGAATACAGTGACTCTAAAGGACACAATGGATAAGATGGATTTAATTGACATTTATAGGTCATTTCACCCCAAAGCAGCAGAATATACATTATTCTCAAGTGCACGTGGATCATTCAAAAGCTCTTCTTGAGCTTGTAGAGACACAAAACAAGTCTCTACAAGCTCAAGAAGATGGAAATCAAGCATCTCAGATCACAGTGGAATGAAATGAGAAATCAACTACAGTAAAAACACCCCAAAGCGTTCAAACACATGGAAACTAAATAGCATGTTATTAAACAATGAAAGGGTTACCAATGATATCAAGAAAGAAATTTTAAAAAAACAAACAAACAAAAAAAAAACTTGCTGGGAACAAATGAAAATGAACACAAAACAATCCAAAATCTCTGGGACACAGCAAAAGCAGCCCTGAGAGAGAAGTTCATAGCACTACAGTCATACCTCAAAAAACAAGAAAAATCAGCAATAAACTAACCCTACAACTTAAAGAACTAGAAAGACAATAATAAGAAATGCCCAGAGTAAGTAGAAGGAAGAAAATAAATAGTAGAGCAAAAATAAACATTGAGACTAAAAACAAACAAACAAAAATCAATGAAACCAAGAACTGGTTCTTTAAAAGGATAAATAAAATTGATAAACCATTAGCCAGGGGACAAAAATAAATAAAATCAGAAATGTAAGTGGAGAAGTAAATACTGACACCACAGAAATATAAAGGACTGTCAGAAAATACTATAAAAAAATATGCCAACAAACTGGACAATGTCGATGAAATAAACAAATTCGTAGAAAAATGCAATCTTCCAAAATTGAATCAGGAGGAATCAGAAAGCCTGAAAATGATGAAATAGAAGCAGTAATCAAAAAAAATCCCAGCAAACAAAAGCCAAGGTCTGAATGGCTTCACAAGGGAGTTTTACCAAATATCCAAAGAGGAACACCTCTATTCCTCAGAAAATCCAAGAGGAAGGAACACTTCCAAACTCCTTTAATGAGGCAGTATTATCCTAATTCCAAAAACCTGATAAAGATACCAAAAAGAAAGAGAATTACAGAACAATATCCCTGATGAGTATAGATGCTAAAATCCTCAATAAAGTATTAGCAAATCGCATCCAGCAATATATTTAAAAAATCATACAGCATGACTAAGTAGGATTTATTCTAGGGATGCAAGGCTAGTACAATATACAAAAATCAACAAAAGTGATACAAAACATAAACAAACTGAAAGACAAAAGTCATATGATATCAATAGATGCAGAAAAAACATTTTTTAAAAATCCCAAACCCAATTTTTATAAAAACACTCAGCAAAGTGGAAATATAGGGAGCATATCTCAACATGATAAAGGCCATCATATATGACAAACCTACAGCCAACATTATACTCAATGAGCAAAAACTAAAACCATTTCCTCTAAGAACAGGAACAAGACAGGATGCCCACTTTCACCACTCTTACTCAACACTAGAGGCCAAGGGGTCCCCTCAACCCGGCCTGCATCCTTAATCAACCTAGGACCCTGCCAGCAATTGGATATCCCTCTCACAATCCAACACCGCTGGTTCCTAACTGCTGGCCTGCCTGCCTGATTGCCTCTAACCACTCGTCTGCCTGCTTGATCACACCTAACCACTCTGTCTGCCTTCCTGATCACCCTTAACCACTCTGCTTACCTGCCTGATTGCCCCTAACCACTCTGCTTACCTGCCTGATCGCCCCTAACCACTCACCTGCCTTCCTGATCGTCCCTACCTACCTCTGCCTGCCTGCCTGCCTGCCTAATCGCCCCTAACCACTCTGCCTGCTTGATTTCCCCTAACTGCTAGCCCACCTGTTCACCCCTAACTGCCTCAGCCTTGGCCCCTGCTGCCGCGGTTTCAGCCAGAAGGACATCCAAAATAATGTCCGGAAGGTGGTTTGCCTGTCTGGTATAATTAACATATTATGCTTTATTATTATAGGGAGCACTGAAAGTCCTACCCACAGTGATCAGACAAGAAGAAATAAAAGGTATTTAAATTGGAAAGGAGAAAGTAAAACTCTCATTATTCGCAGAAGACATGATATTGTACCTAGAAAACCCTAAACATTCCACCAAAAAAACTAGATTTAATAAATGAATTTGGCAATGTAGCAGGATACAAAATCAACACCCAAAAATTGATAGGTTTTTTTTTTTTAATACACCATTAATGAATTCTCAGAAAGAGAAACTAAATAAACAACCACCTTTATCATTGCAACAACAACAACAAAAATTAACAAACAATAACTTACTGAGGAAGCAAAAGACCTGTACTCGGAAAACTACAGAAAGTTAAAAAAAAAAAAAAAAAAAAAAAAAAAAGATAGAAGAAGATATAAACAAATGGAAGAATATACTGTGTTCATGGATTGGGAGAATCAACATCATTAAAATGTCCACACACCCCAAGGCAATTTACAGATTCAATGCAATCCCTATTAAAATACCAGCAGCAAAAGAAAAGAAAAAAAAAAAAATACCAACGGCTTATTTCACAGAGCTAGAACAAATACTCCAAAAATGTATATGGAATTTAAAAAAAAAGACCATGAATAGCTCCAGCAATTTTGAGAAAGAAGAACAAAGTTGGAGGAATCACAATACCAGATTTCAACTTATATTACAAAGCCACAGTAATCAAAATAGGCTGGTACTGTCACAAAAACAGGCATATAGATCAATGAAACAGGACAGAGAACCCAGAAATCAACCTAAACCATTATGCTCAATTAATATTTGACAAAGGAGGAAAGAGCATACAATGGAGTTAAGATAGTCCCTTCAATAAATGGTGTTGGGAAAATTGAACAGATAGATGCAAAAAATGAAACTAGACCACCAACTTACACTATACACAAGAATAAACTCAAAATGGATAAAAGACTTAAATGTAAACCGTAAAATCATAAAAATCCTGGAAGAAACCATAGGCAGCAAAATCTCAGGCATCTCTCGTAACAATATGTTTATAGATACATCTCCTACGGCAAAGAAAACCAAGGAGAAAATAAACAGATGAGACTACACCAAAATAAAAAGCTTATTTTTTAAAATGATCAATAAATGATAAGAGAGCCCACCGTAAGGAAGAACATATTTGGCAATGATACATCTGATAAAGGGCTAATATAGAAAATATATAAGGAACTCAGACATTTTAACAAAAGGAAGACAAACAATCCAATTAAAAAATGAGAAAGGACTTAAATAGACACATCTCCAAAGTGGACATACAGATGGCCAAGAGATATATGAAAAAATTGCTCTTCTGAGAGATGGCAATCAAAACAACAATGAGGTATCATCTCACACCTGTCAGAATGCCTAACATCAACAAATCAACAAGTAACAAGTGCAGGTGAGGATGCGGAGAAAAGGAAAACCTAGAACCCTGCTGGTGGGAATGCAGACTGGTGCAGCCATTATGAAAAACAGCATGGAGTTTCCTCAAAAAATTAAATATGGATCTTCCCGTTGACCCAGTGATCCAACTCCTAGGAATATATCCTAAGAACCACAAAGCACTAATCAGAAAGAATGTATGACCCCTATGTTCATAGCAGCACAATTTACAATAGCTAAGATCAGGAAACAGCCCAAGTGCCCATCAGTAGATGAGCGGATAAAAAAGCTGCAGTACATTTCTACCATGGAATACTACTCAACGTAAAAAAGAAATCTCTTACCCCTTTGAGACAGCATAGGAACCTGGAGAGTATAATGCTAAGTGAAATAAGTCAGTATGAGAAATATACCGTATTTTTCGGACCATAAGACACACGAGTTTTTAGAGAAGGGAAATGAAGAAAAAAAGATTCTGAAACAAATAGTGTCCTAAAATATTTTATGTGCATTAAAACCCAACATCACAGTCATAAACACATGTAATCAACCCTGTAAAGTAAACAGCAGCATTTAGAACCATTTTAGAGCCGGGCAAGCACACAGAGACCACACAGAGCCGGGCAAGTAAAAAAACTTTTTTTTTACAGTATATGTGTAGGCTATATTTGGACCATAAGACGCAGGGACTTTTTCCCCCCACTTCTGGGGGGAAAAAAAGTGCGTCTTATGGTCCGAAAAATACGGTAAGTATCCCATGATCGCACTCAAATGTGGAATCTAAGCAACAAAATAAACTGATGAATGAGAGGATCCAGAGACATGTAAGCATGGAACAGAGTGCAGAATCTCAGAGGGAAGATGGGGAAGGGAGAGTGGGTGGAGGGAGGTAATCAACCGAAGACCTTGTATGCATATACACTGAGTGGTCATATTATTATGATCTCTGAACGCATAATAATCTGGCCACTTAGTGTATATCCTATATAATAAAAGGCTAATATGCAAATTGTCCCCTCAACCAGGAGTTCTATCAGCAGGCAGGCTGGCGAAATGCCCATGTCCCCTCTTCCTGTCCAGGCTGGCCGGACCCATCCATGCACGAATTCATGCATTGGACCTATATCTATCTGTCTGTCTGTCTGTCTGTCTATCTATCTATCTATCTGTCTATCTATCTATTCCAAGTGGCCAGATTATTATGCATTCAGAGATCATAATAATCTGGCCATCAGTGTATGTATAACCCATGAACACAGACAACAGGGTGCTAAATGACTGGCCAGGGGGCAAAAGGGGTTAATGGGAGAAAAAGGAAGTCATATTTCAACAATAAACAATTATTAAAAAAAAAAAAAAAATAAGAGATCACACAAATAAAAAAAGATAAAATATCTACACTAATAAAAGGGTAATATGCTAATTAGATTAGACATCTTCAGGACAACTACTCAGATGTCCTTCCTGACAAAGCCACAGTAGCTACAAGGGCTGAGAGCCGGCAGCCATGGTGGCTGCAAGGGTTGAAGGCTGGTGGCATGGGAAAAGCAGCAGTGGCCACGGGAGCGGAGGAAGGTGGTACCACAGACCCTTTTGCAAAGGGGGCAACACAGGAGAGGCCTCAGCGTGGGCCAGTCCAGCACATAGGCCCCTTCCAGAGGCAGTGGGAGAGGGGGCGGTGCGGTCCAGGTCCCAGTGCTGCCCTTCCACAGAGGCAGTCAGAGAGGCAGCAGTGCAGGCCTGGTCCCAACACCACACCTACACAGAGGCTGGACAGGGTGCAACCTGCTGTGCCTCAACCTCCCCCAGCTGGACTGGCCCAGATTGCCGTAGGGCTAGCACTAAGGAGCGAGGCCAAGTGCCTACAGATGTGGCGGCGGGAGGTGGCAGTAGCAGCGAGGTGATGGGGTGGCACTCCCCAATTGGCACTCCTGCAGAAGAATACATCTCCTGAGGGCTCCTCGTCTGTGAGAGGGGTAGGCCAAACAGGAACACCCGCCCCAGGGACACCCCTCCCTGCCAGTGCACAAACTTTCATGCACCGGCCTTCTAGTCTAGGTATAAACTTAACTATAAATTTTCAGGACTTATATGATGAAAAGGTTGAACTCTACTTATAGAAACAAAAGATAACTTGTACAAAAGAAAATAAGTACCTGTGTACCCTACTGTATATGATAAAGAGATAAATATGCAAATTGACCATCATGCCCATGCACAAGATGGCTGCCTCCATGTGGTCACAAGATGGCCACCACAAGATGGCCGGCAGGGGAGGGCAACAATGGGCAATCAGGCCTAAACCGGCAATCAGACATCCCCCAAGGGGTCCCAGACTGGAGAGGGTATAGGCTAGGCTAAGGGACACCCCTGCCTCCGTGCACAAATTTCATGCACCAGGTGTCTCTAGTCTGCTATAAAGATGTCAGTTCTACCCTTAATTAATTTAAAAACACAATAATGTTAGTTTAACAAAAATAACAACAAAATTTTTAAAATTACCCATGTGGAAAAATAAACATTAAGAAGAGACAGAAAAGAGAGAATCCAAGATGGCTGCTCGGGTAGGCACCTAGCCGCAGCCGCACGCAACAATTTCAATAAAATACAACTAAAATATAAAATGGACATTACCCAGAACTACAGGAAAGTCAACTGACTGAAAATTCTACAACGAGAAGCAAGGAGAAAACCAGAAGGAAGTGCGGAGGAGCTGTAAAAGCCCAAGGTACGGAGACACGCGGCGCGCGCGGAGAGTACAGAGCCGGAGAGGAGGGAGGCCGAGTGCCTGGCTGGCGTTCCCTAGCGGGAAGGAGATAAACACTCGGACTGTGCTGGGCCCCCAACTACTCTGAACCCCCGTTCTAGGCCAGACCCCAGGGACCCAGGCTCATCCAGAGGGAGCTGGGCTGTAAGGCGGTACTCGGGGAAGCAGCGAAAGGAGGTCCCAGAGGCGCGCACACAGCGCGCAGAGAAGGGCCGGCCGGCTGTGCCGTAGGACTGCCCTGGCGGGAAGGAGACAGGCTCCAGACTGCTCTGAACGCCACCTCCAACTCCACTTCCAACTGAACTGAACCCCAGTTTCGGGCCCATTGCGGGAGAGCTTACACTGTTTGGTAGCAGGCGAAAATCGAGGGCACCTTTCTCTCAGAGGCGCTTGCAACAAGTACTGAAGGACCCTGAGTCTCAGGAGTCGCATAGGGCGGGGCTGACAGAAGCCAAGGCTGTAGGCTCCACCCTGAAACTCCGCCCCCATCAGGAAAGCTGCCTGCGAAAATGCCTAAACCAAATAGATCACAAACGAAAGAAATGGAGGACAAAAAGCGACTGGATATAGAGTTCAAAACCACACTTATAGGGTTTTTCAAGAGACTCCTAGAAAAGGCCGATAAAATAAATGAGACCTATGAGGATATGAAAAGGGATCAACAAGAAATGCTAAGGGATCAACAAGAAATAAAGAATACATTGTCTGAAATAAAAAATATTCTACAGAGTCCTAAAAACAGAATAGAAGATCGCAAGAATCAAGTCAAAGATTTGGAACATAAAGAGCCAGAAGACACTCCTCTGCAGAAGCTAGAAGGCAAGAGAATCCAGAAAATTGAAGATAATGTAAGAAACCTCTGGGACAACTTCAAACGATCCAACATCAGAATCATGGGGGTCCCAGAAGATGAGAGAGAGCAAGATATCGAAAACATACTGAAAGAAATAGTGACAGAAAACTTCCCCCACCTGGGGAAAGAATTGGACTTACAAGTCCAGGAAGCACACAGAACTCCAAATAAGAGGAATCCAAAGAGGACCACACCAAGACAAATCATAATTAAGATTCCAAGAGCAAAGGACAAAGAGAGAATATTAAAAGCAGCAAGAGCTAAGCAGGTGGTTACCTATAAAGGAGCACCTATACGATTGTCAGCTGATTTCTCAACAGAAACCATGCAGGCCAGACGGGAATGGCAAGAAATATTCAAGGTGATGAATAGCAAGAACCTACAGCCAAAAATACTCTACCCAGCAAAGCTATCACTCAGAATCGAAGGTCAGATAAAGAGCTTCACTAATAAAAAAAAGCTAAAGGAGTTCATCACCACCAAACCAGAATTATATGAATTGCTGAAGGGGGTTCTTTCAGAAGAGAAAGTAAATAAAGATAAAAATTATGAACAACAAATACGTAACTATCAACAAGTGAATCTAAAAACCAAGGAAATTAAAAAAAAAAATCTGATGAACAATATTAACTGTTGAATATAATAGAATCAGAGGTATGGAAGGGGAGTGAACTGATGATTCTTGGGGAAAAGGGAAGAGGGGAATGTGGGAAGAGACTGAACATAAACTGTGCACCTATGGATGAGGACAATGGGGAGTGGGGAAAGGGCAGAGGGTGGGGTGGGAAGGGGGGGGGGGGAAAGGAACACTTGTAATAATATGAACAATAAAAATTTATTTAAAAAAAAAAAAAAAAAAAAGAATAAAAAGGTGGGCCCTAAAAAAAAAAAAAAAAAAAAAAAAAAAAAGAGACAGAAAAATTATTAAAGAAAAGCCAGAACTGAGGAATAACAAAGGACAAGGAAAAAAATCCTATATATTGTAATAAAAGGCTAATATGCAAATAGACCAAACTGCAGAACTGAACAACCAGTCTCTATGACATGCGCTAACCACCAGGGGGCGTGTGCAGAACATGCTTCGTGTTAGCCTCGGGAGGATGGTGGATCAGGTGAGCAAAGCTCCAGGTCAAAGCAAGACGAGTCACTGTCATCGGGATGAGCCTCTGGCAGTTACTGAAATTCTTTGTTGCCACATACTGCAGTTTTGCCCTCATACCTGCTTCCAGCACGGGCCCCGTTTGCACCCATAGCTGGCACCAGAGCTACTACTCGTCCCTGAGGGCTTCTCCACCTTCCCCTGCTCCTGAAGGGTGATTGGGGCAGCAGCCACTGCTCACACCCACTGATGGCGCTGGCCCTGCTTGTACCCAATACTGGCACTGGCACCAATCACTACAAGCTGTCAGCGAGTCTGCCAGCAAACAGGGGACCAGAGGCATGGCAGGAGGGGAAGGGCGGGAGCATTGAAGATTGGTCAACACCCACTCCCACTCCTATGCCTACTGCAGATTTGTGGTCCACAGTTACTTTCAAGGTGCATGAGTTTGTGCACAGGGCCCCTGGTTAAAACATAAAAGCAAGAAGAAAAAAGTATGGTGTAAGACTACTAAGCTGTTTCCCCGAAAATAAGAGGATGTCTTATTTTCAGGGAAACACGGTAGATATTAAAAAGCAATAAAACCTACAGTAACAGCCATCATTAAATGATGAAATGAATAAAGATATATGCAAACAGATTTAGTTTAGACAAATAAAAGCAACTCATCCTTTCATTATCCCCACATAAATATCTAATAGATTAAATATTTAAAAGTTTAAAATGAGGTGTCTCAAAGAATATGCATAAAAAATGTTATAAAGATAAAAATATAAACGTCAAAAAAATAAAAAGTCAATTTGACTTCCACAAAAAACAAATATTTGTGCCCTAACTCAGTGGATATAGCATCAGCCCATGGACTGAAGAGTCTTGGATTCTATTCCAATCCAGGGCACACATTCCAGTCAGTTGCAGGCTCGAACCCTGGCCCAGGTATGGAAGACAACCAATCTATGTAACTCTCTCAAATTGATGTTTCTCTCTCTCCCCCTCGCTTCCATTCTCTCTAAAAACCAATGGAAAAATAGCTCCAGGTGAGGATTAATAATCTATAATAATAAAAAAGCAATATGCTAATTAGGCCAGATGATCTTCAGGACAACCTTCCAGATGTGGCTTGGCTGCAAGGGGCCAACACCCTTGTTACGAATATCACACATCGGGCCTCTAGCAAGTAAGTAAATAAGTAAATAAATATTTCTACACAACAAAGAGGTATTTGCAACAAAATAAAGGGCTAAATATATATCTTAAAATCATTAAGAAAATAAAAATTAACCAACAGAAAATAAAGAAATTATACAACTGACCAGTGCATAAAAAATGCCTCAAACACACCTAACTGGTTTGGCTCAGTGGAAAGGTCCCAGGTTCAATTCCGGTAAAAGGCATGTGCCTTGGTTGCGGGCACATCCCCAGTAGGGGGCGTGCAGGAGGCAGCTCATCGATGTTTCTCTCTCATCGATGTTTCTAACTCTCTATCCCTCTCCCTTCCTCTCTGTAAAAAATCAATAAAATATATTTTTTAAATGCCTCAAACATATAAAAAGATGCTTATTTTCACTGATAACTAAAGAAATGCGAATTAAATGTAGTATAAAAGCAACCTTTTCAAGGACTGGCATAGATTTAAGTTTATTTAGACAATTAGTATAAGTGTGCATGGCATATAAATACTGTCATACACTTTTAGTATTAATTGCTATAATCTCTATTGGGGAGAAATTTGGCAATACCTATCAACTAAAACTTTTTAATTGTCATGATAATGGTAAACAATTCAAACCAAAAAATTCATAAAATAAGTATGAACTCCATAAAACTGAGTACTTTTTGTCTTGCTCATGTTTGTGGCCCACAGACTTATATGAAATGTGCTTCAGTTGTTTTTAAATCCTTTCCAGAAAATAACGGAAGTGATTTTCTTTTCTCGGAGAAGTCAAAAAAAGTCCTCTCAGATACAAATGCATCTGAGATGCCAGAATGAAGATACTAAAAAATATGAAAACATTAGAAACATTCCTTTTAAAATCAGGAACAAAATAAAAATGTCAACTATGACTACTTCTATACAACAATAAAGGCCTTACTTAGCCAATGCAAAAACAGAAAACAGATTACAAAGGAATAGATAAAAGTATCATTATTTGCAGGTATAAAAATCTACAAAATGTTAGAAATAATATAATTTATCAAAATAATCAACATACAAAACCATACACATATTTACACACTAGAAATAAACAATTAGAAAAAAATTTTAAGACAATTATAATATCAACAAATGCTCAAAATAAATTTGAAAATACCTAACAAAATATATTTAAGACAGAAAATTATAAAACTTTATGAAAAGACATTTAAGAACCCTTGAAAAAAATAAAATGGATAGAAAGGCAATAAATAAAATTATGATTTTCTTCACTTCACTTGAAAATTTCATACAACTTCCCTGAAGACACTATGTTTCTTCATGTGTCCAACAAAGTATCCAAATTATGGCCCATATGCATTATTGAATAAACTCCTCTATTATGTTAATTAACAACCATCCTTCCCAATACCAAATTCTCTAAACCCCTTCTTTACAGAAAATCCAATTTGTCCTTATGAAATATTTTCTTACCCTACAAAAATTTTAATAGTCATATTTAAAAATTCTCTTCATTTTGTATTTGATCTTTTGTTGCAAGAACTACACAATTCAAATTATCTTTTTGTAGGGAAGAAATGTGCCTTAATACTCTCTTATTCAGAACCATTCCCAACTACATATGTAATGGCACAGTATTAGCACTCAATAAATTTGTTGAAACAAGAGAGATACAGAAATGAAAAGTCCTCAGTTTGGTACCAACAATCAAGATGCTAAATACAGCAATAGCTATTATGATCAGGAAATGGAGAATGCCATCACCAGAATTATCTGAGTAAAACAAGAAGTTAGGAGAAGAAATGTAAATGGTCATGCTATCTAAAGAAATAGATATCATTATTTAAAAGCAAATGCGACACAAGCCATTGTAAAAGAGGGGAATTCAAAAGAATTTGGAGTGAAGGACATTCTTCTTACAGAGCAGTGTGATTATCCTAGTGTTCCTCTTTCCAAATCAATGAGACCAAATATATATAGATTGCACTAATGACTTTAACCAAGTTCCAATAACTAAACTAAACCCCCAATAATAAATTGTCATGTATGACTACATTCAAGAAAATGGTTTAGATTAGAATTACCAAAATATATCATACATTGAACAGATGAATCTGAATTGAAGACAAATAGGGGAAACATAATCTTCTTAACAACAGGGCCAATAGTTGAGGTTTCATCCAAGAGAAAAACCATACTAAAAAATTTATACGAGCATATTCAGGAATACAAAAACCAAGCTACCACTAAGAATACATTTCTTATTTTTTTCATTTTTAACCAAATTCCCCAATCATAACTACCTCCCCCTAAATAAAACAATGCAGTTAGAGAAAAATAAACAAACAAACAAACAAAAAACACACAGATACTATGTTTATATTGTACTCCTATATTCTAACAGGGTCTTAAACATATTAAGAATTAATCATGTAAAAGTGTAATCATTAATGATGTAAAGGGTGAATATAAAAGATCTACCCCAACATTCAGTTCAGAACATTTTTCTCTCCCCATTTGCTCTTTCAGTACTTCAGAGACAAGTCCATTTCTACCACTAGCTGTTCTTAGCAGAAGGGAGTACGTTTAATGAAAGTATTTAACTGCAATCATTTAACAATTAAAAGTTTAGATGCTGTGGAGTTATTTGCAATTTGATGCAACCTGTTGAACAAACCTCTAAGGTACTCTAGGTAACTATACTGTATGCAGAAGACCAGGACTTCCTTAAATAAAATGCTAAAAGTTACAGAATAACATCAGAAATACACTAAATTTTCTACATGATGTTTATAATTACTGTATAAATGAAGCTTCTTTAATATATAACTCAGAGTTTCTCAATAAATTTAGTAACAAAGATACTTGATTGGAGGCACCCAAACCCATCTCTATGTTCAGAAATTCACTGGAATCCAAAGGACTCAGCATAGAATGGCACTCATGACTAAGATTTATCACAGCAATATGGTAAGCTGACACTTCAGATCTCAGGGCTGAAAAGACACAGGAGTCTAAAGAAATTCATGTGTAAGATTCCTTACACTCTCTTCCTCTCATGAGGGATCACACAGTGTATTCTTCTTCCAGTATGCTACATATATGCTCAGAGAAGCTCATTAGAGACTCAGTACACAAGGTTTTTATAGGGGAAGGGTTCCTGATAGGCACCCTCAGCCTAGCACATCCCAGAATTCCAAATTCTCAACAGCAAAGAAGGTAGCAGCATAAACCACACTGTTTGCACAAAGAGTTTAGGAACAGTAAACCTCCTACTCTGTTAGTGAACAATGGAAACCCTCCCCAATTCCAAGTTCCTACTCATCAGCCGAAGGCCAACCTTGTAAACAGACTTTTTAACTAATTTCTACAGAGATATCTTGAATTGTCTCCAGTACTGTTACTACTTCTTCAGAGTTCTGCTCTACAGTGTAGTGAATTATGTTATAAAAAAGTACACAAGCAAATGTTTTATTTTTCTCACCTAAACATACATGTGTCCCAGACGAGGAGGAGAAAAATGTAAACCTTAAATTAAGGCAAAAGATTTAGGTTGATTCCACTACTTTTTTGTACATACACATTAATAAAAACAACATATATTAGTGATATACACCCTATGGATAGGAAATATAGAAAAGAAAAACTAAATATAGTTCATATAAAAAGGTCTTGAACCTATGTTTCATCATCTCCTATCTCTAGTATCTAATCTATCTAAAAATATATACTAGCCGAAACCGGTTTGGCTTAGTGGATAGAGTGTCCACCTGCGGACTGAAAGGTCCCAGGTTTGATTCCCGTCAAGGACAAGTATGTTGGTTGCGGGCACATCCCCAGCAAGAGGTATGCAAGAGGCAGCTGATTGATGATTCTCTCTCATCGATGTTTCTAACTCTCTGTCCCTCTCTCTTCCTCTCTGTAAAAAAAAAAAAAAAAAAAAAAAAAAAAATCAATAAAATATATTTTTAAAAAATAAAATAAAAATAAATACTAATTAAATACAATAGATATGTCATGGCTTAAAATAAGATTTCAGTTACTAACATTAAAAAGATCTTATAAGATAATTAGTTAAGTCATATTTTAGCTGCTACCATATTAAAATAGAAGCAATTCAAAAGGTTTACTTGCCTTGACCCGTCTAGTTCAGTGGATAGAGCAATAGCCTGCAGACTGAAGGGTCCCAGGTTCAATTACAGTCAAGGGCATGTACCTTGGTTGCAGGCCCATCCCCAGTAGGGGGTGTGCAGGAGGCAGCTGATCGATGTTTCTCCCTCATCAATGTTTCTAACTCTCTATCCTTCTCCCTTCCTCTCTGTAAAAAGTCAGTAAAATATTTTTTAAAAAGGTTTAAGTATTAGAAGCATATGAAACCAATCTTTCTTAGTAACAAACTTTTAAATCAATCCTAAAGAGAATCATCTCGACTATGATTTGGCATATACATTACAAAAATTGCTGCTTTTAATTCTGACAGCTTAAAAATCATTCATGGCCTTTGTCCCAGAAATTCTAGCTCTGGAAACAATCCTAAAGAAATATCCTATTTCCTGAAAGATACTTATAGTGAAAATGAATACACACACATACACACACACACACACACACACACACAGAGTATATACCTATATGCTGCTTTTAAAACAGTAATACAAAGATTCAATTTTTAATAAATGAAGTTTTAAAAAACTGAATGGCAATATGAAGGCTAGACTGTTAGTCAAATGAAGTCTATTAAAGTGGTAAAATTGGTTTTAGGGGAAAACAGCTGATAGTAAGTGATACTCTATGATGTGCATTAATTTTTCCCCATGATAGTTATTTGATTCACATAGAAAATATAGAAAAGTTTGTTTGAATACGTAATAACTTTCCCTAAAATAAAATCAATTTAAGTGTACATTTCAAATAACCTTGAGCATAAATTTTTAGAAATATTAACGTTATCATCTTTACTGTCTTATAATAAAAGAATACAGCAGTTCTTGAAACATAGTTTTGTTCAATATTGTTTCAGTATTGTTGATGAAATGCTGTAGGAACTTAACCCTGTTTATATCAATTAGAACAGGGTAAAACTGGTTTCATGATATGCATTTTAGCTTAAAGACACAGGACATATCAATGACGTTAAGAGAGAACTTACTGTATAGAAATTCTAAAATCTTACATTTAGAAATCCTTTGTCAATATTTTTGCTTTATAATAATTACTCCATTGAGTCACCCTTAAATTCTTTTTAAAGATTAAGAATCAACTTATCTACTTAAATTTAAATAAGAATCTACTGCCCTATCATTTTAAAAAAAATGTTTTACAATTAAAAATGTTTAAGTCAGAAGTAAAAACACTTCTCTCTTTTTACATCATTAGACAACTGGGTTCAACATAGCTCCATGATCTGTTCAATCATATAAACTCAATTATGAGAGAAATCAAACTAGAATCTAGGACCCTGGAGTGCTAATACAGTCCACTGTAACACTTTCATGCTACTGAATTTAACCAAAATTTAAAACCCCCATTTACAAACGTCATTGAAAATAATGCCTCTAGAAGAAAAAGAACAAAAAGAAAATTTAAACAAAGGCAGAATTGTCAAATTTCAGAACACATAAAAGACAAAAGAAAGGACTGAACAACCAATTCAAAACATTTATCTGATAAAGGTTCTGCATTTCTACAATAAGCCTCAAAATTATATTGTCAGTCCTAAAGCTTCAGGTACTGTGAGAAGAAAGCAGTCCTATGAAGCTATGAATAACTGCTACAAACTAGTGTGATTCAGAAGATCCCTGACTTTAAAAGACTGAATTAAAATTTAGTGTTTCTTTTTTTTTTTTTAATTTTTTTTATTGATTTTTTACAGAGAGGAAGAGAGAGGGATAGAGTTAGAAACATCGATGAGAAAGAATCATCGATCAGCTGCCTCTTGCACACCCCCTACTGGGGATGTTCCCACAACCAAGGTACGAACCAGAATCGAACCCGGGACCTTTCAGTTCGCAGGCCAATGCTCTATCCACTGAGCCAAACCAGTTTCGGCTAAAATTTAGTGTTTCTGAAGAATCCAAATAATATGGATGTTTGGACTATTTCCTTTATCAAAATTTATTTTTAAATTTATATATCTAACAATAATTTTTCTTCCCCCTCCCCCCAAAGGCAATTATTAAATTGATGGGATGCGTATTATTATAGACTAGAAGCCCGGTGCATGAAATTCATGCATGGGTAGGGTTCCTAAGTCTGGCCAGTGATCAGAGCTGATTGGGGCCTTCTGGCTGCTGGCTGACGGCTGGCAGCCAGGGCCTTCCTTCCAGCTGCCGGCCGGGTCCCTCCCTTGTTACACACCACCACCATATCATAATAAGCAATTGGTCCCCTGATGGAACTCCAATGAGGACAATTTGCATATTTTGCATATATATATCAGAGGCCCAGTGCGCAATTGAAATAGCACATGGAGGCACCCTGTGGGGGACCCAGGACCCGCACAGCAGGGGGCCAGGGCCCGTGTTTGACTCATGTGGGGAGCTGGGACCCGTGCCTAACTTGCAGTGTCCCCTGGCCCCCCTGCTTGTCTCTGCTCCAGGGATGCAGAGCTGCCGCCACACCAGCTTGGGCAGGCCCAGTCTCTGTCTCCGTCTCCACTCCAGGCCTCACCTGCGCATGCAACCTCCTCCGGTCCAGCAGTGACCCGTTAGAGCACATGTGTCAAACACAAGGCCCGCGGGCCAAATCCAGCCCACCAGGCCTTGCAATGTGGCCCGCACCGCGCTGTCATCACTGCACTCCGCTGTCAGTTTATGACATTGTCAGTTTATGACTGTTCAGTAAACCATTCGGCCCGCGATTTAGGCTGGAGTTTAGATTTTGGCCCCTTCTCTGATTGAGTTCGACACCCCTACGTTAGAGCATCCCAGCCTAATTTGCATATTATCCCTTTTTAGATAGATAGATAGATAGATAGATAGATAGATAGATAGATAGATAGATAGATATAGCATGATAGAATCTAGGAGTATAATAAATCTTGATTACGATTTGGTCACTTTTTCACCAACAAGAGTCCTTCAAGATCTTGCCATCAAAAGGAGAGGGGAGAAAGTCAGTATTTTACTAAATTTTAACTTGGGAACATTTTACCATCCCTTTTAAGCCACAAAGAGGTAAGAAAAAGAAACTTTTAAAAGCAGACTCAGCCCTAGCCAGTTTGGCTCAGTGGATAGAGTGTTGGCCTGTGGGTTGAAGGGCCTTGGGCTCAATTTTGGCCAAAAGCACATGCACAGGTTGCAGGCTCAATCCCCAGTAAGGGGCATGCAGGAGGCAGCCGATCAATGATTCTCTTTCATCATTGATGTTTCTATCTCTCTCTCCCTCTCCTTTCCTTTCCTTTCCTCTCTAAAATCAATATTTACTTGTCATTTCCAAGTTGTAAAATAAAACATTTGATTCTCAACCAATAAAATTATATTTTTAAAAAAAGTAGACCCAAATAAAGACATAACTGAGGCAATCATCATATATATGTGTGTATTTTAAATGTGGGTCTAACCCTCAAACACTGTAAAATAAAATAAACCAACCAAAAAGCAACAAGTTAGGAAGAAGCTAAAATAAAATACTAGTCTTTATTTCTTTGCCCAAAATAATTTGACTATTTAATCAAATTCAGTTTTGCAAATAATTATCAAAACTGGCTAAAAATGTTCTTAATCAAAAGCAGCACACTTAAGATCACAATAATCATGCAATTATGACCCTAAAGTTGAACCATGTAAAAACTCTCTTGTCTAAAGTACAATTTTTGAAACTCTGATGTGATGATCACTTGTCCCTCTAGCCCAAACAATGAAAGATATTTAATAATAAAGTGTTGATTAGATAAGACTCCTATTATTCCTATATATTTTAAATCAAACTACTTTTCAGATAATTCAAATAAAATTAATATATTTAAAAAACCTTTAACTCTTAAACCACAAAGATATATGTGTTATTATACAGATGTACCTTTGGACAACGTATTCCCTATGTCATGACACACTGTTTTTAAAAGCCTACAAAAAGACAATCCACAGTATTCCAACATAATTTTTTATGGCCTAAGCTATTAGAACAAAAAAAAATTTCTTTCTCTTGCTTAAATGCTTCGTGTTTCAGATTTAAAAAAAAAAAAAATCCATTTAATTAAACATTCTCATTTTCTCAAAGATAGACTAAAAAAAAATACTGTAATTTTTGAAGGTAAAAATTGCTAATTATCAAAAGCATATTACAATACTAGTTAGCCATAAGCCAAAATATAAATTATTCACTGATCAAGTAAAATATACCCTAATCAAACTAAGCTCAATTTTACCCTAAAAGTTTCAGGCCACAAATCCAAACTCCCTTTGCAAAGATGAAACAATCCAAATGCCAAAAGGTTGGACTTGAGAGAAATGTTTATAACCCTTTGTGACAAAGGGCAACTCTGACTCATAAGTATACTGCAAAATTTCTAGGCTGACTTCTCAGGAACAGACTACTTCTTGCTGACCACAAACAGCAGTAATCTCTCTACACTTCATGTTCCATGAAGTATAGTGAGAAAACAAAAATGGAGTCAATAAGAATACTGATGTTAATTTCCAGAACTCATTCCTTCACAAACCCTGTTTTTACAACAGAAAGCCCTTATAATTGGGGAGTGAAAAGTTGCTGAACTCAACAACCCCTTCAGTTGAACAAACAGACCCCTCACAGAGCTGTCCAACGCTGCCCAAACTATCCATCCTTTAGTCGAATCAGTCAGTTTCATGAATTGTAGGATATATCTTCAAGTCCAGTGCTGACTCAGAGGGTAGCTTGTTCCCTAGAGAAAACAACCAACAAAAATCAGAACAGCTACTGCTCATAAGCTCTTTCAACACCCAAGTGGAAAAGACAACTTATTGGGTCAAAAAAAAAAAAAAAAAAAAAAAGTTCAACTTCAAAATAGTCAATAAATTGAAGGCATCTATAAGCCCTTGGCAGTTAAAACTTTCACTCAATTAAAACAAATGTTAAATAGGTTTTAAAAGCTTACAAGAAAAGCTATCACACAAACCAGAGGGCTTCTTGTTCAAGAAAATCTGCAGAGAATATAAATGGAAAGTATTCCAAGGATCAAAGTTGTTTTAATCTTTGAAAAGCAGCTTTCCTAGTGTGCATGTGTGTGCAGTAGTATGGGGTGGGAATTCAATGTCTCCACCCAGAAGTAGTGTACATGTCAACATGCACAGCCTTTGAGCTTTAAGATATATCTTAACAAAACAAGGGAAGAGGCTTTTCCATTTCATGAGTTAAAAGTTTTGTCTACAATAATATGTTACTGTGGAAATGGGAAGGAACAACTCAATGAGAGACAACCAAATGCTCAAGCAAAACTTCAGAACACTGAAATATCATTTTGTCTTTTCACATGAATTAAGTTAAAGGATTTTCATAAAACAAACATGTAACTAAAGACTGCCCTCAGAAAAAATCATGATGGTTACTGGTATAACTTTTCATTTTAAAAATTTATTAATTATATTATGTATTTAAGTGTGGGAGAAAATTCTAATAAAAAATTTTTCCAACCCTGGCTGGATAGCACAATTGGTTAAATAGTCGTCCCGTTACATCAAAGTTGTGGGTTCAATTCCTAGTCAGGCCACTTACAAGAATCAACCAATGGATGTAAAAATAAGTGGAACAACAAATCTCTCTCTCTCTCTCTCTCTCTCTCTCTAACCAATCAATAATTTAAAAAAAAAAAAAAAAAAAAGACTTGAAATCATGATTTCTTAAAAAATGTTTTCCTTTTCATTTCCAAGTTGTAATATGGAACATGTCTGATTATCGGCCAGGAATCTTAATGCCTTAGAGGTCAGATTTATGGAAGACAAAACTAACAATGACTACATATTGTCTTGAAAAATGCAGCCATTTAGTCCTCACTGGTTTGGCTCAGGGGATAGAGCACCAACCTGCGGACTGAGGGGTCTCAGGTTCAATTCCAATTAAGGGCACATGCCTGGCTGCGGGCTTGATCCCCAGTGAGGGACATGCGGGAGGCAGTCAATCAATGATTCTCATTATTGATGTTTCTGTCTCTCTCTCCCTTCTCCCTTCCTCTCTGAAATCAATAAAGATATATTTAAAAAAGAAACAAAAAAAAGAAAAGAAAAAGAAAAATGCAACCATTTGATAAAGGCATCTGACACTGGTAAATTTGTGGGAAGTTTTAATTCAGTTGGTTTTAGAGCAATTTCTCATTTTCCCAGTCTTTCTCAGAGAAAGGAAAGTTCAATCTTAATGAGCTAAAACAAAACAGCCCATTAAATATAATATCTGTAATATATTATCTTTGGGAGAATTCACAAAATAATCACAAATCATTTTCTGTATTTTGTGGTTCAGATGAGGAATATCAGTTGAGAAGAGCTGCAAACCCTCCGTTTCCTTAACCTGTGTACTAGTAAGTTTCCTCTTATAGGCCTTTTGTGCCAATGTGGTCAAATTGTATTAAGCAGAACACTAGACTTCCAGAAATGCTTCAGAGTCTGCAAATTCTTGATTTAAATTTCTTTTATCCATATTTTCACTATTTATCCAATCAATAATAAAAATCACAAATGCAGGTCCAAACTATTGTAGTATGCATTAATTTTTTAGCGTAGTAGAGATTATCACCAATATACTTGTGTTGGGTTAGGATATTTTCATGAAGACCTCAGAATGAAGCCTCTCTAGTCACGCGTGTGTGTGTGTGTGTGTGTGTGTGTGTGTGTGTGTTTCATTAGGAAGGTAGTGACTCTGAAATAATTAATATTTAAATGCACATGTACACTTAATAAAATTGAATAAACAAATTCACATTATTTGTGTGAATCATGATTTTCATGTTCTATGTAACAGAAAATACAGAAAAGGAGGCTGAGAAATATAAGACTGTCATCCTTTACCCACCAACGGTAAGCTATTGCATTCAACAAAATACCACGAAGACATGTTTATTCTCACTGAATAACTTTTTAAGTAAATTTAAACTTGACCCTGCAAATGCCAGTTTTATCTGCTTTATATAATTTTATAATTGGGGGATTATACATAGACTTCATAAGAGTTCTGCTGCTTTTTAAAAATGTTTGAAAATCAGTTTTAAGTTCTAAGTTTTGGTATTCCTGGTTCTCAGGTTCTCCTAGGGACAATAATGGTCATTTAGTCTTAAGTCTTC
This sequence comes from Pipistrellus hanaki, assembly GCF_964339955.1. Lineage (NCBI taxonomy): Eukaryota > Metazoa > Chordata > Mammalia > Chiroptera > Vespertilionidae > Pipistrellus > Pipistrellus hanaki. The sequence goes on from NC_140505.1 coordinate 100,920,129, forward strand.
TATGCTTGCTGAGATGTAAGTTTCTGTCATACAAGTGTTCTAAGCCATCTTAAAAAATGTTTTCCTTTTCATTTCCAAGTTGTAATATGGAACATGTCTGATTATCAGCCAAGAATCTCAATACCTTAGAGGTCAGATTTATGAAAGACAAAATTAACAATGACTATATATTGTCTTGAAAAATGTAGCCATTTGGTCCTCACTGGTTTGGCTCAGTGGACAGAGCGCCAACCTGCAGACTGAGGGGTCTCAGGTTCAATTCCAATTAAGGGCACATGCCTGGTTGCGGGTTTGTCTGTTGTCCTTACTAGTCTCTTCCCTCCACACATTCTGGCAACCCTCAAAACACAATGTGCCAAACTCTGGGGTGCTAGTGGCAAATAAAACTGGAACAGATTTTGAGAGTTACCAAGTATTTTAAATATATGAAAATTTTATCTATCTCAGTGCCATTTTTCATTAATTTCTCTAAGTTCCTACCCAATCTAACCTTTCCCACTTCCTTAGCAATTTTAATTTTTGAAGAAAATTCTACTCTTCTGATATTTCAGAGATGGTGGTTCTCCACATCACACACAAGAGAGTCCTCAAAAATATTTCTTTGAAAAGATTAATGAGCCGAGACCGGTTTGGCTCAATGGATAGAGCGTCGGCTTGGGGACTGAAGGGTCCCGGGTTCGATTCCGGTCAAGGGCATGTACGTTGGTTGCGGGCATATCCCCAGTAGGGGGTGTGCAAGAGGCAGCTGATCGATGACTCTCTCATCGATGTTTCTAACTCTCTATCTCTCTCCCTTCCTCTCTGTACAAAATCAATAAAATATATTAAAAAAAAAAAAGAAAAAAAAAGAAAAAAGAAAAGATTAATGAAAAAGAAATTCCACATAATGAAAGCAGTGACTAAGAACCTAATGCAGAGAAATAGAACTATCCATCTGAGATAACTAATGATAGTAATTTAAATTGTCTTATGGAATAACTGCACACTGGTATCCCCCCTACCTAACAGTACCAACATACAGTTTGTTTCAAAAAAAGAAAAGAGCCGGGATCGGTTTGGCTCAGTGGATAGAGCGTCGGCCTGCGGACTGAAAGGTCCCGGGATTGATTCTGATCAAGGGCATGTACCTTGGTTGCAGGCACATTCCCAGTGGGGGGTGTGCAGGAGGCAGCTGGTTGATGTTTCTCTCTCATCGACGTTTCTAACTCTCTGTCCCTCTCATTTCCTCTCTGTGTAAAATCAATATTAAAAAAAAAAAAAAAAAGAAATATTTAAAAAAAAAGAAAAGAAAGAAACGAAGTGTCAGTTAGCTTAAAAACAACAAACTTGCCCTATTCTAACCCCTCCAAGGGAACCCCATGGACTTCCCCACAATCAGCATTTAAGGGTAATGCTTATTCCAGCAGGACACTGCCCCAGCAGAAACTTGCCCATAACTAACAGATTTTCTTCACATCTGTTCAGTCTTCACCTAACTCAGACTGAATTACTTTTTTTTTTATTAATTACTTATGAAAGTTCACTGGCTGAGAGAGAACATTTCTATATTATGCTACTGAACTCATTAAAACAAAACGGGGAGAGAGGGAAACTTCGTAGATCCTCAACTGTGTGTTTAAAATGTTTAAAGAAATCCTTCCCATACTTTAAAATCCATCTCAAATATTTCCCTTTTCATTATTCTTTCTTCCTGAATATCCTCGCTCAAACATGATAAAATCTCACTTTCCTTCAAATTTTATGACATTTTTATCTTTTTCCCCCCGGTAGAAGGGAGTAGATGTGAAATTTTTAAAAATACAAAGGCCAATGTTCTAAATATGAAGTTTTTTATTTATTTAGTCTCAAATGAGGACAGGGGAAGCTGGAATTTCAAATTGCCACAAGTGATTCTTATCTGCAATTATATATGAAAGCTAACTGGAGCCACTGCAGAGATTGGACACTGAGCAAGGTTCTAGGAATTCAAGAAATAAGGTCTAGTCCTGATCTCAAAGTTCACACACAACCATTAAGGTCCACTAATGTGCTTAAACTTTTTCAATTTTAATATTCACTCTTAAGTCTCCATGTGTGATCATATGATGATGGATGAAATGATAAAAATGCCTGCAGAAGCATTAACTTTAGTGAAAGAAATATGTATAAAACACCCAGACAAAATTTTTAAAAACATGACACTCAAAATAGTACAGAAGCACAGAGACAGGAGATATTAATTCTCAAAAAGCGTATGTGTTTTATAAGAGAGTAGGTCCTCTATGAGATAAAGTAAAAGGGACTAAGCTTATTTAATCAGAAAAGAAAGCTTCTAGTCTTTTAATAGCACTCTTTATTTTAATTCTAAAAAAATATGTACTGAGCATCTAGACATGGTTCTTGCTACAAGGGAGGTTATATTCCAATTAGAGGCCCAGTGCACAGATTCGTGCACATTGAAAGGAAATTAATTAGAAGGTGGCTGGGCTGGGTGTGACTGAGCAAGACAGGCGAGATTAGGCAAGACAAGCTGGACACGCCCTGGAGCCATCCTCCTTGGTTCCCTCCTGGCCGTGTCTGTCTGTCCCCTGGTGGTCAGTGTGCATCATAGCTACTGACCAGTCAGCCAGTAGCTTAGCCTTTAATACATACATATATATGGGAGTGAGGAAGACCACTCATCCTAATTTAAACAAAAGAAAAACAACCAACAAATGAAAATAAATTTCCAAAGGAAATAAACAGGATAACATGATGGAAACTAATAGAAGAAAATTTCCTTTACACTGGTCAAAGGCCTTTCTTTGTAAGTGACATTTCAGCTGACACCTAAGAGATGGGAAGGAACCAACCAAACAACCAAAGAACAGTATAGCAAAAAGCATGAGCCAAAAAGGAGCCTGACATATTTGGGAAAGACCAGTATGGCTATATCAGAATACACAATGAAAAGAGTGAATGGGTCAGAATTGAGAGGTATACCAAAAGCAGACTACAAAAGGGGTTTGGGTTTTTATTCCAATGACAATAGAAAGCCATGACCTGATTTATATTTAAGATTACTTTTGCTGTTATATGGAAAATGAACTGCATTAGTAGACCAATTAGGCTGTTTAAACAATACACAAAAAAGGCGATAATGGCTTGGTCTAGGATGGAGGCTGTACTTCCTAGATATATAATATGAAGGTTGAATTGACAGGATGATTCATAGACTACCTCTCTGGAGAATGAAGGAAAGAGAGCAAATATGAGTCTTGTTTCTTGTTCAAACATCTTTCAAAGGGTGATGATAGATTTACTCAACTTCAGAAAGTTGAAAACCCAGACAAGAAAAAACCTTAAGTCAGCAAATGGAATGAAGAAGTAGAAGAGTAATTATCAAATTCTAAAATAGACTGAGGTACCAAGGGAAGTCTTATAAGGTAATTAGGAGATTTTCACATGGCTTAGCTAGTTTAAGAGGGAACTAAAGCTGGGAAAGAAATTCAGCAGTTTAGAATCCTTGCTACCTATGTTTTAAAACATATAGAAATTATACATCCAAACGCACATGGACAATAGCTTCATAATAAAAAAAATAAAATTTAAGGTTATGTCAATATTTTCTTTTAATTACAAACATAGGAATAAAGTATCTGAGGTAAGATACACACAGTAACTTCAGCCATACTATATCAATAGCCTTATTTCCATATGAGTTATTTGTTAAATAATTCAACAAATATTATTAGAATACTGACCGTGTGTGAACTACAGTGCCTAAACCCCTAAAAATGTAAGCTGTCCACATTTTTTTTTTTTAAATTATGAAACTTTTAGGGCTTGAATTACAGTTTTAAGAACTATACCAACTGGCTTGTATAATAGGTAACTTACTTTGATCACTACAATATTTGAAGAAACAGAATACTGACCTGCTTGCCCCCAAACTTGGCCAAATGATTTGAAATGAGATCTTTCTTAGTGTCTGCAATGATGGAAATCTTTTAAATCATAACACTTAGGTTATTTAAAATTAAAGTTCACAACAAAATGAGAAGAGAACAGATGTTAGCTACCAAACTCTTTTGGATCAAAAGAAACATTTTTTCTTCTCAAGTGAGAGTAAATGTTTGAGTAAATGGTATCCTTCATTCATAATGTTAAATTATGTTGTGTTGTTTAAAAACCAGAAACTTACTCCAAGACAAGCATGGCTGATTATAAAAAATTATATTCACAAAATAATAATGTAAGATTAATATTAATCAATACTGTCATTTTAACTTCAGATTTCTACATAAAAATTTCAAAGCATACATATTGAAATGTAATGTGCAAATAAGATAACTAATTACCTTATTCTAGATTCATGGGTTTTTACATTATAAACACCCAAGATACTTATGCTATTCATTTTTCAGGTGTTCTGAAAATTTTATTAGACATATCACAATAATTAATTTACACTATTTTTGTCCCATTAACATTACTAAGGTAAAAGAAATTCCTGTTGCCCAGTTCTATTAAAACTATATTTGTGCCCAGCATGGCTCAGTGGTTGAATGTCGATCTATGAACCAGAAGGTCACAGTTCAATTCCTGGTCAGAGTTCATGCCCAATTTGCAGCTTGATATCCAGTAGCAGGTGTGCAGGAGGCAGCCGATCAATGATTATCTCTCATCATTGATGTTTCTATCTCTTTCTCCCTCTTCCTTCCTCTTTGAAATCAATAAAAATGTAGTTTAAAAAAAAAAAAAAAACAGAAACAAAAAAAAGGAGAAGATAGCATAGAGCACCTAGTAGAGCTGCGGATTTTAAAAAGGCATAGCAAGAAATATAATCTAATCAGCATCATATAAGAGATGCAGAGAATAAGAGAAAGGCCTTACCTTCAAAGAGTTATAATCTACTGATATATTGGGGCAGGAGGACAATGGAAAGGGTAAAAATCTAAGTAATTACAAATTGCTCTATGAACTCTCAAACCTAAAGGGTATCAATTGTATTCTGATTCAATACAATCACTGAGGTATGTAAAATTGAGCACAGGTCATTAAAAATAACATTATATTTTGTCTGATGCAACAGAGTACTGCAAATTTTGGAAATCTTTGTTTGAAAAATTGTTTAAAATGTAAAGTTTTGACAAAGCTATAACATGTCTGATATCCAAATAAGTAAGGTCTGCTGGAAAGTTTCATTTCTTAAGATGCTGGATAAATCAATTATTGTAGCCAAAGATACAAAAGATGCAAGTAAGATAAAATGTATATACCTAATTCAACTGTTAAAAATTTTGCATTCAGAAAAGCCTGGAAAATGTAGCTAAGCACCTTTAAAAAAATGGAGTTTAGCTGAAAACGGTTTGGCTCAGTAGATAGCACGGCGGGCTGCGGACTAAAAGGTCCTGGGTTCTATTCCAGGCAAGGGCATGTACCTTGGTTGCGGGCACATCCCCAGTAGGGGGTGTGCAAGAGGCAGCTGGTCGATATTTCTCTCTCATCGACGTTTCTAGCTCTCTATCTCTCTCCCTTCCTCTCTGTAAAAAATCAATAAAATATATTTAAAAAATAAAAATAAAAAAAATTAAAAAAAATATTTTATTGATTTTTTTACAGAGAGGAAGAGAGAGGGATAGAGAGTTGAAACATTGATAAGAGAGAATCATCGATCAGCTGCCTCTTGCACACCCCCTACTGGGGATGTGCCCGCAACCCAGGTACATGCCCTTGACCGGAATCGAACCTGGGACCCTTCAGTCTGCAGACCGACGCTCTACCACTGAGCCAAACTGGTTTCGGCAATAAAATATATTTATTAAAAAAATAATAGAGTATAGATTTTGGTAGACCATCATCACTGGAGGAACTTCTAATTTCCAGACTTGTTCATAACAACTTCCCACTCATCTTCTTCAATGCTTTCCCCCTTCCAGGAGACTGGAGAGATACCTAGAAGCCACTTCACCTGGATCCCTACGTGACTGTCTGGAGGAGTGCATTCCAGATAACTGAACACCTGCCTGGACCGTTTCAAAGCAAGAAATAAATTTCTGTCCTGTGAAGCCATTACATTTTGGATCTTTTTGTTTCAACATCACAAACAGTGGGCAATAAGATCATAGACCATACAAAATATGGCTTAAACAGCAGTTTAATGACTACAATTAATATTACTATCTTATTCATTTTACTGTTTTCTAAAAAATACAAAGTCCCACAATAGGACTTTTAGTTAATAGTTTCAATTTTTAGGAATATCAATCTGAAATCTGGATAACCATATCTAAAATATGGAAAGATGCTTATGAAATAAGAAAACATCTCACACCAAAACCGGTTTGGCTCAGTGGATAGAGCGTCGGCCTATGGACTGAAAGGTCCTGGGTTCTATTCCGGTCAAGGGCATATACATTGGTTGCGGGCACATCCCCAGTAGGGGGTGTGCAAGAGGCAGCTGATCAATGATTCTCTCTCATCGATGTTTCTAACTCTCTATCCCTCCCTCTTCCTCTCTAAAAAAATCAATAATATATATATTATATATATATATATAAATATATATAAAACATTTCACTTCAGACATATAAATATGTAAGAGAATTATGACTAAAAAACATCTGAAATAAACATTATCACCATATAAACATGCAGCCCTCATCTGAATATTCATGGTAGGTTTTACATGTTTGTGTGCACTAGGTCTTAAAAGGGATACACCTCTTAATTTCTCTCCTTTCACTAAGACCATTCCCACATTCCTACTTAGGGTAACCTGCACATCTGAAAGGCAAAAAGAGTAAGAAAAAAGATGACTTTCATATACTAGTATGAATATGACCAAACTGAGAATAATTAAATTCAAGAAACAAAAGAGGCTGCCACCATTAAGTTTATTCCTACAGAATTAAATGACCTTTCATAGACATGTTACACATAGCATAGTACTTTTATTTACATAAACACTCTCCCTCTCCACTGAGTAGCTACAATGCACTAGATACCATTAATATCAAATGGTTAAAGAAAAAATGATCCCTGAGCTTTAAATTATTTGATTAAAAGGAAAGAAAAAGACTGACTTCTAACTTTCCACCTCCAGAAAAGAATCAGGAAAGTGTTCTCTCTGCCTCTCCGTTAATCCAAAACTACTACAACACTCTCAGTTACTGCGGACTCCAATCTTATACTATAGACACAAAACTCCCCTCATCTCCACCTAGGATGCAAAGGCAGCCTTGATAAGATTTCCAATTTACACAGAAGTCCATATGCCTTTGAAATCCTTTTAAAGTCTAAATCAAAAATCAAACTCTTCTCTTTTTTGTTACCTCTCATCACTCTCTTCATTTCTGTCTCTTTTTAGTGTATCTATCTCCTATAGATAAATGTGTCACAAAACAATAGAATTTTAGAATGGAAAGACTTAAAATCAGCTCATATTATAGAAATAAAGATGCTAAAACATGGTGATCAAAGGGTATCCCAAATGCCACAGCTATTTTAGAAGAAAAACTGGTACCATATTCTAAAGGCAATGGAAGTAGCTCAAGAGCAACAATAACATCGCTGCAGGTGTACACTATTGAACCTATAGTCAAAGAGAGCCCTAGCCACTCCTTAATTAAGGGACAAGTAAAAAGTAACCTACCCCTTAATTAAGGGACAAGTTAGCCAATATATGAGATTTAAACAGGAAGTCCACAACAGGATCTTTCAAACCTAACAGAACACATTAACCAAGGATTTCTCAACCAGTAGAACAGTACCTACTGGGAACTATTTAAGCCTTACCTGACAGGTCTCCAAGTCAGATGCAGCAGCCACATCCCTCTCTGTACCATTAATGTCTTGCCTCAGTTTCTTGAAATTCCCAACTGGGAAAGAAATATAGCCAGCAAGTACTCCCAATCCAGTTATGGCTCTACAGTTCAACTGTTAGTAACCTTCCTTGGGACATCAACATCTATATCCATCTACATGCATACACAGAGCAGCCCCTGTCTAGGATCAACTCAACATTACAGGGTAGTGAAAAGGTTCTCTTCACAAAACCTCAAGGCTCCTAGATCTTAACTATAAATTTTTTTTTCTTTTTTAATGTAGAAAGCAATCCCAATAAAAAAAACCTTGAAAGGTTTGAGTGAGTCTGCTGAATATACCTGAAAAACAAAGTGATTATAAAAATTGGAAACATGCAATTTAAACATAATTCTTATAAATATTTTAACTGGTTTTAAGAATGTTTAGCACTTCAAAACACAGTGACTCTAGTTCTGATGCATTTAAATTTTCAACAAGTTTATGTTTGTTCCTTATATGACTTTTCATCTATATCCTCTTGAACATTTGCATTTTCTAGAAGTTCATCAAAGATGTTTACTGACTCATTCAAATTCACTGTCCTTAAGAGAAACCCACCAATTAAAACATTTTTTTCCAAAATAGGAAAGAAACTAGTGTGTACAAGATAAGAAATGAAAAGAACCCTTCTTCTTAGGAATTTGTAATATGCTCAGGAAATCAGACTGATATTTAAAACAATTAGAACATTTTAATGCTAACCTAACTCTGCTATTATGTGTAAAAATAATTCAGAGAAATCAGCTGAAACTGAAATATCAAAATACTTTTTACTTTCAGTAATTATACCATTTAGTGAAACATAAAGCAATGTAAAATGCTAGCTTATGAAATTTTTATGCCCTTAGTGATTTTAATGTAGAGACTAAAATATACTTTAAATATGAACTTATCGATATTCACCATCTGCAAGACTGTTAACAGAGTGTCCTATTTTCCTAATGGTATATACACTCCTTAGCTGGATATCAGAGTAGTAATACAGTGAGATAGATAGGCACACCTGTGGATTTAATTTTATCCACACTGGTGTTCCAGGCATTATGACTTACAACAGTTCATGATTTTTTACCTATACAGTTAGGTAATTTTAGCAATTATTTTCCCAGTCTGTTCTCTCTCTTGTTTTCAGTCATACAAACAGATCAGTTACATGGACACAAACATACAAACAACTAGCCTAAAAAAATAATAATAATAATTGAAAGGACTATCATGCAGAAAAGATTTTTATTTATTCCATTCAATACAAAGAAAAAGAAATAGGCTAGTAGGTAAAAGACGAGAGTGAGTTTAATTCAAATATGATATAATTTTCTATTTTACTCAAACTAAAATGTACACTGGGCTGCCTTGATTAGATAATGAATTCCTTATTGCTTCTATAAATGACAAAGCAGAAGCTAGATTATAATCTGTCAGGAATGCCATCTCTAAACTGGAACAAGGCTGAACTATATGAACTCTAAAGGTTCCACCTGGATCAATAACCAATATTAGATTATCACATAAGCCAACTACTATGAAAATGAATTGAATTAAGGCTTCATTGTATTCATCTATGATATAAAATACAATAGAGCTAATATATCACAAAGCTTTACTCTTTAGCATTGAACTTTAGAATTAAAAGGAATCTCCTAGTCCAAACCTTTCAATAGACCAAAAATAAATAACTCTATTTTAAATAATGTATTATACAATATAAAGTTTAGCACTTCAATATTTTTGAACAAAAATGAATATAAATTTTCCCTTTTCATCACACCTTGAACAAGGCAAAAAAATAAATTGAAGAATATTAGCCAGTTTTACCCATCAATCTGATACCCTCAGGAATATATAAGAAATGACTAAGTATTTCAAGATCTGGATCTAAAAGCATAATAATGAATACAATTATTTAATAATTTTAAGTTTAGTATAAATAAATGTTTTTCCCCAATCATCTGAGATTTGCCATAATTTACAAATAAAGTGTATAAATGGTCCAAATGTCTGTACCATCCTTATCTTGAAATAACGATATTTGAAAATACTCATTTACAGCTCTTTCATTTATTAATCAATGATGGCATTTTGAAATCCAAGAACTCCCCTCTGTACTTCCCAAGTGTCCACACACAATTAAGCAAAATAAGAGTTGCTCAATTCCTGAGTCAGAATTTCACTAAGCCACCAGATGATGTATCATATACCATCCAGAACTGTGTGCTCCTGTTACTACCTTTCTTAAGCACTTTCAAACAGACTGTGGCTAATTTTGAGGTATTTAAAGTATAATACATCAAGACTTAGTTTACTAAGTCTACTACCAAATCAAAATTTTTCTTAGGAAAAATACTGATTAAGAACTTTCAGCAATTGGTTCTCATGATAAAGTTATTTTCATGGCACACAAAAAGTAAAGCATAAACTATCATTTCATATACTTAGTGTAATCATATTTTCATTTCTAAAAATCTATTCAAAAACTGTTTGCTCTAAGCAAAGGCTATTAAAAATAAATCTTTAGACTTATGCATTACTTTAAAAGTACTCTTACTATAACACAATCTGGAAATAAACTGCAATAAATCTTGCTAAGGCTGTGTTAAACCAGTGCTTCTTAACTTTTGAACATCAGGATAATATAAACTGTGACCAGAGAAAAGTGCCCAAGTTAAATGCCATATCACATACTTATATAACAACTACCTTCTTAGAAGGTATTTAGAAATTTTGCTATTGTTCTTAGGTTAAATGTGCATAAAACAAGTAAATTATAAATCCTTGATTTCTTAAACTAAACTAAAATAAAATGGTTGTGTATACAATTCAATGGAAACACAACATTGGCTGCATATTTTTAATACTTCTAAATAATTCTTAAATCTAATTAGCTATAAATAAATTCAAATAACAATGTTTCACATTTTGCATTGAAACTTTTTTTTTTAAATATGAATCATTTTAAAAGTGATCAAAACAGGTTTTTAAAAGAGACTTGATTCGCTCAGGATCTACCATGTTCCTGGAATTGTGCTTTTCTTTCTTACAATTTGAGGAAATTCTAAATCTTAATATCTATTCAACTATATTCAAATATGTTTATGTTGTAGTCAAGAGATATATTTAAGTATGTATTTTTTCCCATAGATAATAAAAATGACATTGCTGTAGTTTACTTTGAATGTCAAAATATTTATGACTTCATTTATATACACTAGAGGCCCGATGCACAAAATGCATGCACAGGTAGGTCGCTAGGCCTGGCCAGCGATCAGGGTATTCCAGCTGCCGGCTAGGGCCTTCCTTTGTTCCATGCCACCCCCTCGTGGTAAGCTCATATCATAGCTAGCAATTGAACTCCTACCCTCTGAGTTGAAATCTAGAGGAGACACTTTGCAAGGGGACACTTTGCATATTAGCTTTTTATATAGAGAGATTTTAGAAAAACTAGTTTGATTTATTTTCAAGGATAATAATCTGGACTAGAAGTTAAAAAAAATAAAATGAAATTTTATAACAAAATTATCGATAGGTTATACCTATAGTAGACAAGAAGCAATAATGATAAATTAAATCATCACTTAGGTAAACTTCATGATCTTTTCTATTCTACAACAATAAAGTAGAAATTTTATAATTTTTCCTAGGCCTTGGAAAAAATAGCATTGTGGGTAAAAAGAAATGGAAGACATTGGGGGTGGGGGGTAAAATGGTTTCCTGAAAGTCAGTCAGATCTAATTTTTTCTTTGCTCATCTCCAAAGAGTATTAAGCCATTAACTAAACGAATTATGAAGAAATAATAAGTGCAAAACAATTCATTATTCCAGTATTTTTGGAAAATGCTTTAACTTAGTTGATTCTCATTTTAATGAAGAACAATTTTTAAATAACATATATAAAAATTTTAGGAATGTATTTAATATGATATACTGACTTACTTTCAATGGTTCCAGACAATAATTAGTCATTTTAACATTAGAGCTATGTAAAAAAATAAGTAGTTTCTCACCTAATTTAATTTTTAAATTAATTAATTTCATCCCAAATTTAGATTATAACACCCAATAGGGGCCAATGAGACACCTATCTACACATAATGCCTATTAAAACACTTAAATACTATAGCATTATGGATTTTTTTAACTAAACATTTTCAAGATCTAAAATTGTCTTTGACACTTTTAACTCCCCCAATATTTATAAAGCTTATTTTTAGTGGCAAGCTTAAACAAGCCTGATCAAAGATATGAACAAAATGTTAATTTTTGAAACAAGGAACGTTGTATTGTTATGCCAAAATAAACTGGTACTTAATTACAAAAGCCAACTAACTGACATATGAATACCATTATTGTGGGTGTATATACACACTGCTTAGAAGTCTGGACAATCTCTAAGAAATTTTAAATGTATAGCTGACATGGAGATTATGCTAGTGTACACAATGTGAACACACCTCAATGGGAGAAAAATCATAGTAGCATGTTACTTACAAGTAAAACCCATAGGCTATCAGGAATATTCAATTCTGACACTGCTCTCTAGAGAAGAAGGGAAAATGTATACAAATTTAACTAAACCTGAGGGTAGAAGAAAAGGTAAAGGGACAAGTTTGGGGAAAGGGACTGAAAAGAAGGGGAGATGAGGGGAGAAAAGAGTGGGAGAGAAAGTTAGGGGAAGGAGGCATTGATAAAACCCTTGGCAGCACAAGGTTATTTAGCCTGAGTACATTTGATATTTTATATGCTAAACCAGATGATCTGTTCCATAAAATTATCATTACTTTCCCTCATTCTTCCCCAAAAGGTCCTTGATTCCTTATCAGTATAAAAACTAATGATTTCTCTTAATAGTTTGGTTAAGCCCTGAAGGCAGTACTAGTAATGCCTTCAGGGCTTAACTCTCTGATCCAGCTAGAGAGTTTGGCTTCATTTATGTACATATATTTAACTCTCTGATCCAGCTAGAGAGTTTGGCTTCATTTATGTACATATCTAACTCTCTGATCCAGCTAGAGAGTTTGGCTTCATTTATGTACATATATTTCATTTTGTTTCTGTTTTTTTTGGAACATTCAAAGCCAAGTGATGATTGTCCATTACAGGTTCTAGAAACATAATCTGTGTGGGGAGCTCAAACATTTTAAAGACACAAGATAACCTGCTCAGCACTTATGATAAATTCAATATAATTTTTAATATATATTTTATTGATTTTTTTACAGAAAGGATGGGAGAGAGATTGAGTTAGAAATATCAATCATCTGCCTCCTGCACACCCTTTACTGGGGATGTGCCCACAACTCAGGTACATGCTCTTGACCGGAATCAAACCTGGGACCTTTCAGTCAGCAGGCCAACGCTCTGTCAACTGAGCCAAAATGGCTTCAGCTTCAATATAATTTTGCATAGCTTACTTTTCTGATTAAGATACATCACAGTAGAGATGGGTGATGTTAATTATCTATTATGTCATGGACTAGAAGGCAAAATTTGAATGAGTTATTAAGATAAAACAGAGAACTTCAACAACAAAAAGAGTTCTCAAAGGGTCACTATAAACTGCCTCAGAATGGGCCGTATAAGTACACTTGTCCAAATTATTCTATCATTATAGGTAAACTTGGAAGAAAATGACTGAAAAATATTGTTTTGCCTACCTCAGTGACCCCTAATACATTCTTTCCTATTATTTATTTTCTACTATTGTTTATAATACTTTACCCAATTAAAAATTACTATTACAGCCTTGGCCAAGTGGCTCAGCTGATTGGAACATTGTCCCATATTCCAAAAGGTTGCCAGGTTCCATTTCCAGTCAGGGCATACATATCCAGGCGGTGGAACTGGGAGGCAACTGATTGATGTTTCTCTCTCTTTCCCTCAAATCAATATGTTGTGCTTTTTTTAAATAACACCATATCTTCGAGTAAGGATTAAAAAGAATTACTGTTACAGACTTATAACCAAACATCTGAAAGGTAAGAAGTACATCTAAACTTATATTCTGAATTATATAGAATAAGCTATTCTTTAGAAATTTAGTACAAAAGGGCTGTGAAGCACACATACTCATTAATATTTTATTTCTTGTGCTCTTACAGAAGTTTTTGAGTGAAATAGCACTGACTTTTTAAAAAGGGAAATACGAAGGTTCAGATAGATATTTTTCCTAAATAACCATTTTCTTCAAGTTTATTTCTGTGCTATTAAACACGCTTCCTTTTTTTTTCATATTTAAATTTTGCTTTTAATTTTTCAAATCTGGTACCAAAATCTAGGACATAAAACTTATAATGTGTTCAAATGTGAATGATTCAAGTATACAATTTCAATTCTGATAAACTAATAAATATCAAATGGTGCTTACAGATTTAATATCTGGGACTCACTGCAAAGTTACCCAACTTACCTGGTGCTAATCCGGCAGCAGCAGGACCTCCCATGGATGGGTGAGAGAAAACTTGAGAGAAGGCAGACATATTTGACTGGGACACATTACTCAGCCTGGAGGTTGATCCTCCTTTAGGAATAAACTCGCTTGCAGTAGGATTTGGTGTCTATTTAAAAATCAAATATAGTAAGTTAACACACTATAAAGCCCAAAAAAGACATTGAATTTACTAGGCATTATTCCACAGTGTTTTATTTACTGAGTAGAATATTTTACTGAAAAGATTTACAGCGTTTTTTAGTTTTTATATTTCGGGGAGGTATAAATAAATTTTAAGGGATTTTTTAAATCCAATTTGTGAATTTTAATTTTACTTGCAGAGTTTAACCTCAGAAACATGCAAAATTTACCTTTATTGTCAAATATGCATCATTATCAAAGTATCCTAAGACATTTTAGAGAACTTAGAGGTTTAGACTACCTCAAAACTGAGCAACAAGTTTCAAATTTAATATCTTCAAAACAATTCTACCAGTATGAAGGTCAAAACTGCCTTTATTCCAAAATTAACCACTTCCTTTTCTATAAGCATTTAAGACATTTTCTCAATAATATGGTACCTTATATTTAAGTAACAGAGTAAAGACCAGAAAAAAACATTTATAAACAACACATACATTGGGGGGGGGGGGGGGGGGGGGGGAAGATAGAAGAAAAACACAATAGAGGCTCCAATGCCTGCAAAGTATCACATGTAACTTACGCTATATTAAAAATATTTTGCCATATAATTACATTAAAAATTTCTTCATCATTGTAAGTCACATTTTATATATTCAAGTGGCATGGTACTTTTTGCTTTAAGAACTACTAAAACAGATCTGGCTGGGTGGCTCAGTTGATTAGAGCATCGTCCTGTATACCAAAAAGTTGTGGGTTCAATTCCCGGTCAGGGAACTTACCTAGGCTGCGGTTTCAATCCCTAGTCAGAGCCAGTACCAGAGGTAAGCAATGAATGTATGTTCCTTCCTTCCTTCCTTCCTTCCTTCCTTCCTTCCTTCCTTCCTTCCTTCCTTCCTTCCTTCCTTCCTTCCTTTTTCTTTCTTTCTTTCTTTCTTTCTTTCTTTTTCTTTCTTTCTCTCTCTCTCTCTCTCTCTCACTCACTCAAAATCAATAAACATATATCCTCAAGTGAGGATATAAAAATAAGGAATTACTAGAACATGAGATTGTATCTTGAATTCATAAATGGTCTATATTTTTGTCCATGTGAAACAAAAGAATATCCTAAATATTTTTCTATTTTATTTTATACTAGAGGCCCGGTGCACAAAATTGGTGCACGGGGTTGGGGGAGGGGGGAGGTGTCCCTCAGACCAGCCTGCACCCTCTCCAATCTGGAATCCCTCTCACAATCCAGGACTGCTGGCTCCCAAATGCTCGCCTGCCTGCCTTCCTAATTGCCCCTCACCACTTCTGCCTGCCAGCCTGATTACCCCCTAACCACTCCCATGCCAGCCTAATTGATGTCTAACTGCTCCCCTGCCAGCCTATTTGCCCCCAACTTCCCTCCTCTGCTGGCCTGTTCACCCCTAACTGCCCTCCCCTGCAGGGTTGATTGCCTCTAACTATCCTCCCTTGCAGGCCTGATCCCTCCCAACTATCCTCCCCTACAGGCATGGTCCCTCTCAACTGCTCTCCCTTGCAGGCCTGGTGCTTCCCAATTGCCCTCCCCTGCTGGCCATCCTGTGGTGGTCATCTTGTGTCCACATGAAGGCAGGATCTTTGACCACATGGGGGCAGCCATCTTGTGTGTTGGAGAGATGATCAATCTGCATAGTACTATTTTATTAGATAGGATAGAGGCCTGGTGCACGGGTTGGGCCCAGCTGGTTTGCCGTGAAGGGTGTCCCGGATCAGGGTGGAGGTTCCCTTGGGGTGTGTGGTAGCCTGAGCAAGGGTCCTGTGGTGGTTTGCAGGCTGGCCATGGCCCCTGGCAACCCAAGTGGAGGCCCTGGTATCTGGAATTTATTTATCTTCTACAACTGAAACTTTATAGCCTGGAGCAGAGCCAAGCCTCCTGCTCGCTCAATGGCTGCAGCCATTTCTGTTGGAATTTACCTTCTAAAATCGAAACTTTGCAGCCTTAAGTGGAGGCTTAGGCTGGCAAGGGCAGGTGGAGAGCTTGGCTTCATCCATTGCCGGGAAACCCAAGCCTCCCTCCTGTTCTCTGTGGCTGTAGCCATCTTTGTTGGGTTTATTTGCATACTCGCTCTGATTGGCTGGTGGGTGTGGCTGTGGGCATGGCTTGTGGGTATAGCTCAGTGATGGTTAATTTGCATATTACTCTTTTATTAGGTAGAGTGTTTTAATAAATATTTTATTTTATTTATTAAATTGTTTTTTGGTTAATACTCACCCGAGGATATTTTTTCCATTGATTTTTTTTTTTTTTTTTTTTTTTTTAAGAGTGAAAGGGAGGAAGGAAGGGTGTCAGAGAGAGAAAAAGAAACACATCAATGTGAGAGACACATCAATTGGTTTCCTCCCATACACACCAACTGGGGTAGGGATGGAACCTGCAACCCAGGTACTTGCCCTTGACCATGAATCAGAGAACCTTGAAGGAGGGCCAATGCTCTAACCACTGAAATCAACAGCCAGGACTGAATGGTGACCATTTAAAATTCTACTTGCTTAATTGCAATAAAGATACAGTGACCATTACCATGAGTGATATCATTTGAATTCAGCTTCCAATAAGGTCAACCAAAGAAATAATTCAGTATGTTCATACTTTAACCCACATTTTATATATACATACAAACTAAATTTAAAACACTGAGTCATGACACGAAGAATTTCATCACTCAAAAGTATTTTAGAACTAATCATTAGAATAAAGAAGGCAGAAAAATCAGACTATAGACTAATTACTATACAACCCAAGAAAACTTCCCTATCTGATATGAATGACACTTTAACCTGCCAAGTTAGAATTCAAAATATTAAATTTGAAAGATAAGTCAACAGGCTACCCTAATTTTAAACTCTAAAACACATGATATTTTACCAGGTGCATGCCAGAGAAAATTAAGCACAAGTGATAAAATATAGAGGAAATGTTAATCCGAGATTAAAATGTAAATATAAAGAATGAACCTCTTTTATTACCCACATCTAAGACATGAAATTCAGGGAAGAGGGGGTATCAGACCTGCTACAAAATAAACTTTCTAAAGAGAAATATGTAATCTTCCCCCATCCCTCTCTCTCTCACACAAATTCTAAAGTTTTCCAAAATTATGGCATGTTCTTTTAAAGTATGATCAACTCCTTAATTTCTAAATACAAAATAAGCCAACACATGTTAATCCCTAGTTGTAAGGACAAATGGCTACTAAAAGGATCACTTTGGAGCTAAATGTGTGTACTAGTTAATCTGAAACCTATTTTAGATTGTGGAATCAAGATAAAAGCAATCAGGTACCTTAGTAAAAGAGTTCAAAATGTCTATGATATAAGAGGACTTCAGGACTACAAGATTGCTAAGAAACAGCAAATTTAGACAAAGAAAATTATATATGCACACAAAACTTTTTAATAGCATGTTCCTGAGAAATAGGTATCACTCAATTTCCACTTCACATATATCTTACAATTACTATGAATAACAGTATATCTGATTTCAAAGCTGAGTTTCTCTATATTAAACCTATTTAAATTAATTTGAAAGACTACTTTTAAGGAATCCTATAAATGAGAAATAGGTGATTTAAGTCTATTCTGCCTTTGCCAAACAAATCATTATAAAATGTCATTCTAACAAAGTAGAAAGGACCTCAAAATTTATGAAAATAGCCCAGCAGTAGTAGGTAAGTGGATTAGAAAACTGTGGTATATCTACACAATGGCATACTAGACTGCTGTAAAAAAGAAGAAATTCTTACCATTTGCAACGGCATGGATGGAACTAGAGAGCACTATGTTAAGCAAAATAAGCCAATCAGAGAAAGACAAATATCACCTGATCTCACTCATTTGTGGAATATAATGAACATAAACTAATAAACTAATGAACAAAAATTAGATCCAGAGATAGAGAAGCATCCATCAGACCGTAAAACCTCAGAGGAAAGGTAGTGGAGGTGGGGGTAAGAGATGAACCAAAGTACTTGTATGCATACATATGAGTATAACCAATGGACACAGACAGGAGGGGAGTGAGGGCATGTGCTGGGGAGTGGGAGCTGCCAGAGAGAGGTCAATGGGAGGAGACTCATGTAATACTTTAAACAATAAATAATTTAAATTAAAAAATTTATTAAAGTAACTTATTAAAAATGTAACTGAAAATTTACACACTAAACTATAACTTCTAGATATCCAGCAATCACAGATGCAAAAAAACCTACCCATAGGTAAATTTTAATTAAGAAGTTAAAAAAAAAAAAAAAAAAAAAAAAAAAGAGCTTAGCCCTGGCTTGTTTGGCTCAGTGGATAGAGTGTTTGCCTGTGAACTGAGGAGTCCCGGGTTTGATTCCAGTCAGGGGAACATGCCCAAGTTGTGGGCTCAATACCCGGTGAGGGACTTGCAGGAGGCAGCCAATCCATGATTCTATCTCATCATGGATGTTTCTCTCTCTCCCCCTCTTCTTTCCCCTCTAAAATCAATAAAAATATTTATTTTTTTTAAATAGCCTAAAATCCTTTGTTTAAGAAGGCTAGGCATTTCCCTTGAGTAGTGGTTTAAAAGTTTTTGTTTTTTTAATTCAACTCGAAATACTTGACTGAAAGAACTTAAAGAGCAGAAAAATAAATTATACAGGATTTAGATACAGCTCTCACACACACTCACACACACAAACAAAAAAAATAAATAAATAAAATCCAGAAATAAAGGATTAAAGCTACTATTACTAACATATAATACTAATTCCTACAGCCAGATTAGAGAACCAGAAATATTTAATCTAATAAGTATAATATTTTTTCATAATAAAATTAGTTATAATAACTATAATTAAAATGTACTCTTAAAACTGCTTTAATATTAATGTTTCAGAAAATAAATAAGGGTTTTATAAAATACAACAGCATGGGCACATACCTTTAACATGTTAAGAAAAATACTTTGGCCGAAACCGGTTTGGCTCAATGGATAGAGCGTTGGCTTGGGGACTGAAGGGTCCCGGGTTCGATTCCGGTTAAGGGCATGTACCTTGGTTGCGGGCATATCCCAGTAGGGGGTGTGCAAGAGGCAGCTGATCGATGACTCTCTCTCGTCGATGTTTCTAGCTCTCTGTCTCTCTCCCTTCCTCTCTATACAAAATCAATAAAAAAATATATTTAAAAAAAAAAAAAGAAAAGAAAAATACTTTGATAACAGACAAGGCAAAACTGGTGACTAAATCCAATCACAATAAAATGAATTATCTATTTATCAGAAAATAAAAATTTATCTTAGCTAAAGGAGGTGAAGGTTGTATCTAGAATGAAGACTCAAACTTACTTGGGTTATATAAATTATTTGGCTAATAACAACAACACTAAAGAGAATGAAATAAATTGGGAAAGAAATAGTGAAAAAGATCAAAGTTTTATTATTCCTGCCTTATGGTTTAGAATAATACCTTCATAACTACCTAGGTATGTTCCTAAAATATTAAATTTGTATTTTTAATACACAGATAATTACCATATTTTTCCCAGTATAAGACTCCCCCATGTAGACACCCCTCCCCACCCCACCCCCCCCACTTTTCCAACTCAAAATTAAAAAATCAGTATTTTAAACATTTTGCTGGTTTTCCTCTTAAGGGCGTCTTCTTTTTTGGCATCTTAAGGAGTTCTTCCTGATTTCTCCACTGTCTGATCATACACTTAGTGGAAAGAGCTCCAAATTGCCTCCCTTCAGCTCAATGTCCATTCTCTTTTACATAGCTGATTACATTCCATTTGAATTTTGCAGAGTAAAATAATTGCTTACTGGTATTTATCTTTTTATTTGACATCTTCAGGGGCTCAGAACGCTCCAGTCTCTGTTGCATCTGTGCACTCTCCACCTCCATTTACGGCATCAGCTGATGTCAATAACAATAAAGCCCATGAATGGAGGGAGCCTGTTTGACAAGGTGTGGGCAGCTATGCACCCGTGAGGCCCCCTCCTTGGCTGACTTCCATGTGTAAGATGTCCCTTGATTTCCAGACTAACAATTTTAGGAAAAAATAGGATCTTATACATGAAAAAATACAGTATATTTCTGCTACAATGTCTACTTCTATTCTGACTTCTATTCATATTTTAAACCCTAATTTTTATTCATATTTTAAACAACTATAAATGCATTTTTTTAAACCAATGCTTATTCAAGTTAAGTAGCAGACATTCACTTTGTGAGAATTTACCAATAAAACTAGAATTTGGGGTTCTCATATACTTAAATTTATACTGCATCTTTCTGCCAAAAGCAAATAAGTACTTTTTATAGTGATTTCTCCAAACTGGCATCACCCCCTCAACATTTGAATGGCACCTGTCCTCTCTAGACAGAAATATACTAAATTAAGAGTCCTGACCTTCAGCTTCAAAAGTAAAGTTATAATTTTATAATTACATTTTATATAAAATATTTCAATCCACACATCATATCCAACCAAAATGGTACAGTATTTGCCATCTACAAGTGACCAATAAAGGCTTATTTACAAATGAAGATATTTTCTGATGTGGTTTCTAACACAATTTTATGATTGCCTACTATCATTTGATTCATTCCTTCTAAAGTAACAGTATTTAATACTCTGTTGAATTCTACTACAAACAGAATACTTATTTAAGTCTACAAAAAACTGTCCCATAAATTAAGAAACTAATGTAATTAGTGCAACAAAGTAAATCAGGCTTTAAATATATTTTATTAGTTAGAAATGACAGAAAGAGGTACAAAACACAAAATATTATATAATATTTTACAATATTACAAATACATAAAAAAGTATAAGTCTGTCTTAAGGTGATGTGATGAATGATTGAGAAACCACTATATTCCTAAGTATTGGTCAGGTTTCTTTTCAATCATATAGTAAGTTAATAAAACCATAAAATAGCTTCCATAGTACAGCTCATCATAATGAGTTCTACTTGCTTTACCTATCTTAATGATTCAGTTATCATCAGTAATCTTTCCACTCTCTGAATGAAACATGACCTGGTGACTTATTCTTGCAGCTTTATCTATATACTAGAAGCCCATTACATGAAGATTGATGCAATAGGCCTTCCTTCGCCTAGCTGCCAGCACCGGTTATCTTCTAGCACCCGGGACCTAGGCCTTCTCTCTGGTCGCCACCTTCCATCTTCACTCCAGCCAGAGCCTTCAGTCTTCTCCACTCCAGCTGGAACACTACTCCTGTAGCTCCCTCCGCGGCCCCCTCCCCCCTCTCATAACAGGCATCCCACTCCACGCCTGTGTATGCAAATTAACATGCCATCTTTGAGTTAATTTGCATACTCACTCCTGATTGGCTTGTAGGCACTGTAGAGGTACAGTTAATTTACATATTTCTTTTATTTGTGTAGATATAAAAGTGTACGTGACGGGCTGACTGACCAGTAGCTATAATGCACACTGACCATCAGGGGGCATATGATCAACACAGGAGCTGCCAAGCTAAAGTCACTTGGCAGCAGCAGTTCTCAGGTGATGCACCTGGAACCAGAGAGGAGGGAGCCCAATTCTGGGGTGCATCACCCAAAAGCTTCCCTCTTGCAATCCACGACTCCTCGGGGGATGTCTGAGAGCTGGTTTTGGCCCCATCCCCACAGGCCAGGTCAAGGGACCCCACCAGTGCACCGGGCCTCTAGTTTAGATAAAATCCTCTATAATAAAAGCCTAATATGTTAAATGTCTGGTTGTCCAGTTGTCCGTGCAACCAATCAAAGTATAATATGCTAAGGCTGTTCAACTGCTCACTATGATGTGCACTGACCACCAAGGGCAGACACTCCAACCTGTACATTAGCTTGCTGCTGGAGTCCAGCCAATCAGGACTGAGCGAGTCAGGATGGACACACCCTGGAGTTTTTTGTAGTTCCTCCCTAGCTGATCAATCTCCTATGTCCCTACCGGCTCCAATCATGCACCAGTGGGGTTCTTTAGCCTGCACCCTCTCGCAATATAGGACCCCTCAGAGGATTTTGGAGAGCTGCTTTCAGCCCAATCCCACTCAACACAGGAGCTGCCCCCTGGTGCTCAGTGCATTCCAACAGAGGGAGCACCTCTCAACCAGAAGCCAGGCTCATGATTGGTGAGTGCAGAGGCGGTGGTGGGAGCCTCTCTTGCTTTCATAGCAGTTGGACATCCCCTGAGGGCTCCTGGACTGCAAGAGGGTGCAGGCTTGGCTGAGGGACCACCCCTTTCTCCCCCCTGAAGGCAGAAATTTCATGCACAGGGCCTCTAGTTAACATATAATAAGCTGCACATATTTAAAATATAAACTTGGATAACTCTTGAAATAGGTAGGCAACAAGAATCAATTACCCAAATCCAGATAATGAATATCTATTTTGCCCAAAAAGTTTCCTCAAGCTTCTTTTAAATCCCTTTCTTCCATCTCTCTCTACACTAGGGGTGTCGAACTCAATCAGAGAAGGGGCCAAAATCTAAAATCCAGCCTAAATCGCGGGCCGAATGGTTTACTGAACAGTCATAAACTGACAATGTCATAAACTGACAGCGGAGTGCAGTGATGACAGCGCGGTGCGGGCCACATTGCAAGGCTTGGCGGGCTGGATTTGGCCCGCGGGCCTTGTGTTTGACACATGTGCTCTACACCATGACTCTGGTCACCATGCAACCACCGGTCAATTCGGTTTTCTGTCATTATAGCTTAGTCTGCATTGTTCTAGAGTTTAATACAAATAAGTCCGACATGCATATATACGTGCTGATTTTTTAACTAGCTTCTTTAACTTGGCATCATTAATATTCAACCATGTCATTGTTTCTATACTTCATTTGGTGGTTTGTTTTTTTTACTGATGATTAATATCCAATAATATCAAAATACCACAATTGTTTATTCTTTCAGCCAATGGACAAATGTTTTTTTTTCTGGTTTTTGGCTATTAAAAACAAAGATGCAATGAACATTCACGTCTTTGTATGAACATGTTTCACTACTTTTGGGTAAATACCTAGCACTGAATGGCTTGGGCATATGGTATGTTTATGCATAACCTTTTTAAAGTTGGTCAGCTGTTTTCCAACATAGTTGTACTAATATGTGCACTAGCACTGTATAAAGAGCTCAGGAACATGAGCTTTGGACAAACATCTACATTTTAGAAATTTATTGTCTAGTGATATCTCATTGTGATTTTAATTTTCATTTCCCAAATGACTTATATGCCATTCTACATCTTCTTTAGTAAAACATCTGTTTACATTTTTAACCAATATTATTAGGTATGTTTTCTATTAAAGAATTTTGACAGATCTGGAAAAAAAGTCCTTTCTCGGATATGTGATATACAAATATTTTCTCCAGGTCTCTATCTTTTCATCCTCTTAACAGTACCTTTCAAAGAACAAAGATTCTTAACCCTTTGCACTCCGAACCATTCTGAACATTGGCTACCAGCTACTCAACACTACTTTGTGGCGGAAACGTGCGTTGAAATAACTCAATTCCCCGTAATCACTAATAAACTGCAATGTCCCCTGAGAGGGGACATCCGAGTGATATGCTAGAATTCCAATGTCCCCTGAGAGGGGACAGCGGAGTGCAAAGGGTTAAAATATATTTTTACTGCCGAAACCGGTTTGGCTCAGTGGATAGAGCATCGGCCTACGGACTGAAAGGCCCCAGGTTCGATTCCTGTCAAGGTCATGTACCTTGGTTGCGGGTACATCCCCAGTAGGGGTTGTGTAAGAGGAAGCTGATCGATGATTCTCTCTCATCGATGTTTCTAACTCTCTCTACCCTCTCTCTTCCTCTCTGTAAAAAAATCAATAAAATATACTTATACATATATGTATACACACACATATATATTATTGATTACAGAGAAGGGAAAGGGAGAGAGATAGAAACATCAATAATGAGAGAATCATTGATCAGCTGCCTCCTGCATGGCCCACACTGGGGATCAAGACTGCAACCCAGGCATGTGCTCTGACTGGGAATTGAACCATCACCTTCTGGTTCACAGGCTGATGTCCAACCACTGAGCCATACTGGTCGGGCCCTTTCTTCTATTATTGAAAGAGGAGTATTGCAATCCCTATCATTGTTTCTCTGTTTCTCCTTGCAATTCTATTAGTCTTCATCTCATATGTTTTAACCCCATCACTAAGCACATACACATACAAAAATGGTATATCAATGTCCCCTTTACCATTATCAAATGACTAGAGGCCCTGTGCACAAAATTCGTGCATGGGAGGGGGGGTCCCACAGCCTGGCCTGCACCCTCTCCAATCCAGGACCCCTCCCGCCTGCCTACCTGATCCCTAACTACCTCTTACTGCCGGCATGATGCTCCTAACTGCCATCCTAATCACCCATAACCGCCTCTGCCTGCCAACTTGATCACCCCCTCACCACTTCTGCATGGTGGCCTGATTGCCCCCTAACTGCTCCCCCCTGCTGGCCTAATTGCCCCTAACCACCTCTGCCTCCACCATGGCTTTATCTGAAAGTACATCTGGAAAATGTCCTAATTAACATATTACCCTTTTATTAGTACAGTAGGTCCTTGGGTTACACCGGAGATCCATTCCTAAAGCTCTACATAAGGTGATTTCTGCCATAAGTTGGAACCCACCTACATGAGCACCTACATCACTCACATGGAGCACATACTCAGCAGTAATGAAGTGAAAAAATAAAAAAAATTAAAAGATAATAATTCCTGACCTTTACTTGTGGTAAATAATAAAAAGCATAAAGCACATATGACATACGTCGAAATGACAGAACTTTTTTTTTTATAAATAAATGGGAGATGGCGACATAACCATGAAATGATGTACATCGAGTCTGAAATAACCTGAGGACTGCCTGTATAGATGTTGTCTGTGGTAATAACTCTTGCTCTAAAATCTACTTTGTCTGATATAAATATAGCTATTGCAGTTTTCTGCTCACTAGTGCATGGTATAACTTTTAATCTGCTTTTGACTTTTAGATATATACTAGAGGCCCAATACACAAAATTCATGCAAGGGGCTCGGACCCCCACCACCACAGTTTTGTCCAGAAGGTGGTCCAGAAAGATGACTGATCTAATTAGCATTTTATGATTTTATTATTATTATATATACTAGAGGCCCAGTGCACAAAATTCGTGCACAGGGGGTTGTGTCCCTCAGCCCAGCCTACACCGTCTTCAATCTGGGACCCCTCGAGGGATGTCCAACTGTCCGTTTAGGCCCGATCCTACTAGGGTGCAACCCAGTAGGGCAGTTGGACATCCCTCTCACAATCCAGGACTGCTGGCTCCCAACTGCTTGCCTGCCTGCCTTCCTGACTGCCCCTAACCACTTCTGCCTGCCAGCATGATCACCCCCAAACACTCCCCTGCCAATCTGATTGCCCCTAAATGCCCTCCCCTGCAGTCATGATCACACCTAACTGCCCTCCTTTGCAGGCCTGGTCACCCCCAACTGTCCTCCCCTGCAGTACTGGTCCTCCCCCAACTGCCCTCCTCTTCTGGCCATCTTGTGCTGGCCATCTTGTCTGTTGGGAGTGATGGTCAATTTGCATATTACTCTTGTATTAAACAGGATATATATAAATATATTATTGATTTCAGAGAGGAAAGGAGTGGGGGGGGAGAGAGAGAGAAATATCAACGGTGAGAATCATTGATTGGCTGCCTCCTGTACACCCCACACTGGGGGATCAAGGTCGCAACCCAGGTATGTGCCCTGACCAGGAACCAAACTGTGACCTCATGGTTCATGGGTCGATGCTCAACCATTGAGCCACACCAGCGGAGCTACTTTTGTCTTTATGTTTAAGTAGTTTTCTTGTCAGCTTCATATAGTTGAATCTTGTTGGGGAGGTTTAATCCAATCTGAAAATCTCTTCCTCTTTCTTAGAATGTTTAGGTTACTTACATTTAATATTATTATTGACATGGTTGGGTTTAAATCCATCTACCATCTTGCTATTTGTTTCATCTGTTCTTTATTCCCCTTTGCCTTTTTCTGCCTTCTTCAGAATCAACTGAATCTTTTATTTAATTTTATCCCCTCCTATTAGTTATAAACTCTGTATTCTATTACTGTAGTAGTTATCTTAAGTCTTATAGCACACTAGAGGCCCGATTCACAAAGATTCATGCAAGAATGGGCCTTCCTTCCCCTGGCTGCCAGCACCGCCTTTGCTCTGGCCTGAGTCCCCTTCCCACCTTCCCACGCTGCCCAGAAGCCTGGAGCGACTGGGGTAGTGCAGAATGCCTGCATATCGCCCCCTGCCACTCAGTGCGCATGTATGCAAATTAACCCATCATCTTTGTTGGGTTAATTCGCATACTCTCTCCTGACTGGCTGGTGGGTGTCGTGAAGGTACAGTCAATTTACATCTTTCTCTTTTATTAGTGTAGATGTTTTTAACATATCACCAATTGTCTTAATCAGCTGGAGCCATGACAAAATACCACACACTGAGTGGCTTAAACAACTGAAACTGAATGTGAGAGTCCAAGATCAAGGTGCCAGTGATGCAGGCTTCTTCTGAGGCCTCTCTCCTTGGCTTGCAGACAGCCATCTTCTTGCTGTGCCCTCAAAGCAATAGGCCTTTTCCAGTGCACGTGCATCCCTGGTATTTGTCTTCTTCTAAGGATAACAGTCATACTAGATTAGGACCCCATTCTTAAGACCACACTGAACTTAATTACCTCTTTAAAGGCCAATTACCAAATACTATCACATTAAGGTTTAGGGCTTACACATATAAATTTGGGGGAGATACAATTCAGTCCATAATGCCCACTATCATAGTTTTAAACTGCTGCAGATACAGTATAACAAAGCTCACAATATTATACTTCCATTTCTCTCTTCCCAGACTGTGCTATCATCATACATTTTATTTCTACTCTAGAGGCCCAGTGCATGAAATTCATGCGCAGGGAGGAGGTATCCCTCATCCCAGCCTGCGCCCTCTCCAATCTAGGACCCCTCGAGGGATGTCCAACTGCCCATTTGGGCCTAAATGGACAGTCGGACATCCCTCTCACAATCCAGGACTGCTGGCTCCCAACTGCTCCCCTGCCTGCCTGACCCTAACCGCTTCTGCCTACCAGCTGATCACCCCCTCACCACTCCCCTGCCAGTCTGATTGACACCTAACTGCACCCCTGCCAGCCCAGCCCAATTGCCCCTAACTGCCCTTCCCTGCAGGCCTGGTAGCCCCCAACTTCCCTCACCTGCAGGCCTGGTCACCCCTAACTGCCCTACCCTGCTGGCCTGGTTCGCCCCCAACTGCTCTTCCCTGCTGGCCTGATTCCTCCCAACTGCCCTCCCCTGCTGGCCTGATCACCCACAAATGCCCTCCCCTGCCGACCATCTTGTGGCAGCCATCTTGTGTCCACATGGGGGCAGCCATCTTTAACCACATGAGGGCGGCCATCTTGTGTGTTGGAGTGATGGTCAATTTGCATAATACTTTTATTTATATAGGATATGTTATAAATCCTAAAATATAGTTACTATTTTTACTTTGAAGAGTAAATTATCTTTCAAAGAGACTTAAATAAGAAGGAACGTTTCTTATACAGTTATATGCCATTTTAGTCAACAAATATCTATTTATATGATGGTGTTCCCATAAGAATATAATTGAGCTGAAAAATTCTCATCGCCTAGTAATGTCATAACAACACATTACTCACATATTTGTGGAAATGATGGAGTAAACAAACCTATTGTGCTGCCAAACATATAAAAGTATAGTGAGTACAATTATGTATAGTATATATTAACAATAATAAGCTGTTGCTGACTTATGTATTTACTATATTATATTTTGCCAGTGGAGTATATTCCTTTTTACCTATAAAAACAAATCGCTGTAAAAGTTCACTGTGTTACACCAGTGAACAATGCTTATGTGTTATAAGCAGCAGCCTCTTATATCTAATGTTTACCATGTCTGTTGATTGTATAATTTTCTCTTGTATTTGACTTAATCTCATGTTGTATTGTAATTACTACATACCATACAGGTTTGTAGCCTAGGAACAAGTCTATTCCATATAGCCTACATATCTAGTAACTATACCATATAGGTATCTTTAAGTACACTCTACGATGTTTACACAACTACAAAATCGTCTAACAACTCATTTCTCAGAATGCATTAGCAATGTTTAACAGTTACTATTTTCGGCACTCTTCAGTTCTTGTATAGATTCAGATTTCCATAGGGTATTGTTTTTCTTCTGCCCAAAGTACTTCCTTTAACATTACTGAAGTATATTTCTGCTGATGATGAATTCTTTCAACTAATGTATATCTGAAGGTTTTTTTTAATAGTTTTGTTTTATTTTTAAATAATTTAGGATTCACAATAAGTTGTTCCCTTCAACGTATTTCCCCAGAGACAACATCTCACATAACCATAGTATATTTTCAAAACTACATAATTAACATTAGGGCAATACGTTTAATTAAATTACATCTTATTCAAATTTCACCAGACTTTACATGCACTCATTTGATTTCATTTTTTTAAAGATATTTTTTCCAAGAATAGATTTCTAAGTTGACATATTTTTACTTCCTATATTTTAAAGTTATTGCTCCATGGTCTTCTGGCTTACATTGTTCCTAACAAAAAATATATTGCCATTTGTATCTTTGTTTTTCCTCTGGCTCTTATTTGCTGTGCCTTACGTAGTATAGTTTATTTCCACCCAAGGGTTCCTTTGTGCTTGCATTCTTTGGGCACCTTGGATTTGTGGGTTTACAGTTTTAACTCAATTTGCAAAGTATTTGCCCATTATTTTTTTTTAAATATATTTTATTGATTTTTCACAGAGAGGAAGGGAGAGGGATAGAGACCTAGAAACATCGATGAGAGAGAAACATCGACCAGCTGCCTCCTGCACACCCCCAATCGGGTATGTGCCCACAACCAATGTACATGCCCTTGACCGGAATCGAACCTGGGACCCTTCAGTCCACTGACCGACGCTCTATCCACTGAGCCAAACCAGTTTCGGCAATTTGCCCATTATTTCTTAAAATATTTTTTCTGTGCACCCACACCTCCAAATACATGTGTGTTCAGGAACTCCAAATACATGTGTGTTAGAATGCTTCAAGTTATCTCATAGCTCAGTGGTCGGCAAACTCATTAGTCAACAGAGCCAAATAGCAGCAGTACAACGACTGAAATTTCTTTTGAGAATCAAATTTTTAAACTTAAACTTCTTCTAACGCCACTTCTTCAAAATAGATTCACCCAGGCCCTGGTGTTTTGTGGAAGAGCCACACTCAAGCGGCCAAAGAGCCACCTGTGGTTTACGAGCTGCAGTTTGCCAACCACAGCCATAGCTGATTTTCTGCCTTAAATCCCAGATTATATTTCAGATATTATAGTTTTAAACTTTTAGAAGTTTGATTTGGATTTTAAGTATCTTTCATGCATATAATGACATGTTTAATCTTTCCTGTAAGCTTCCTAAACATACAGAATACAGTTCTAACAATAGCTTTGATATTCTTTTTTTTTTTTTTTTTTTTTTTAGATATATTTTATTGATTTTTTGCAGAGAGGAAGGGAGAGGGAGAGAGAGTCAGAAACGTCGATGAGAGAGAAACATCGACCAACCGCCTCTTGCACACCCCCTACCGGGGATGTGCCCGCAACCAATGTACATGCCCTTGACCGGAATCGAACCCTGGACCTTTCAGTCCGCAGACAGATGCTCTACCACTGAGCTTCAGCAGCTTTGATATTCTTACAATTGATGTGACATTTCTAGGTCAATTTTGATTGATTATATTTTCTTTTTTTCATGAGAACTATTTTCCTACTAATTTGAATATTTTTTTATTAGATGCCAAATATTGTTACTTTTATCTTGTTGGATGCTGTATTTTCTTAATTCTTATAAATATTCTTTAGCGTTGTTCTCCATCATAATTACACTGCTTAAAAATTACTCTGATCCTTTTAGGTACTGCTTTTAAGCTTTATTATTATTACTAAGGCAGCCTTTATCTTTGGCTAATTTGGCCCAATACTGAGGCAAAAGACTTCCTGTAACCTACTTGATATAATCCAAAGAAACCTGAGTTCACTACTGCATTATTTATAATACTACAATAGTATGACTATTTTAAGGAGAATTATGTTTTCCATGTTAGCTGGTGAGAATAGGAACAATTTGTGGCCTTGTATAATCTCCGAGAATTATTTCCTGTGATCTTTTCAGAAATTTCTTCTTCTAGCTCTAGTAGCCTATTCACTCATATCTTCTTATCAGTACCCAAATGAAGATTCAAGGGAAACATTAGCAATCGTCCAAACTTCTCAGAGTATGAGCTCTCTCCTCTCCAGTACTTCCTCTTATGATCTATAACCACCTTGGGTTCTGTAACTTTCAGTTTAGTATCCTTAATTAGATTTGCTCCATCTGAGTTCCTTGTCTAGGCACTAGGTCTGGAATCTCCCCCTAGGTAGTAAGCTGGAGTAATAATAGAGCTTATCTCATTTGTTTCCCACCTATCAGGGATCAGTATCCTCCACTGAATAATCTTTCGTACATTTTGTTCAGTGTGTTTGCTATTTCTGAAGAGAATATAAGTCTAATACCTGTTCTTCCATCTTGGCCACAAGACAAATCTAATGGTGATGTTTACAAAACACAAAGTATTCTGATTTGATGTTAAGTTAGCAATATATAAAAATTAGCCAACTCTTTGTTTTGGTTAGAGCAGATAATAGTAAAAAGTAAAGAGGTACTTTACAATTATCATCTCAAACAATTGGTGAGTAAATCAATTACTATCCTTTAAAGCTCATTTATTTTTTCAAGTTTTGTTTTGGTTTCTATATCATCTTTCCAGAACAGATAAATTATGTCACAACTAATTATCCTTTTCTAATGCAGTTATGTTTGCAGCATCAAAGCATGGAGTCTTGCTGAAACCAGTTTGGCTCAGTGAATAGAGCGTCAGCCTTCAGACTGAAAGGTCCCAGGTTCAATTCCAGTCAAGGGCATGTACCTTGGTTGCGGTCACATCCCCAGTGGGATGTGTGCAGGAGGCAGTTGGTCGATGTTTCTTTTTCATCGATGTTTCTATCTATCTCTCTAACTCTCCCTTCCTCTCTGTAAAAAATCATTAAAATATATTTTTTTTAAAAGGCATGGATTCTATTCTACACCCTAAATAATTCTCAAATTCAACTATTTCTATTTATTTCACTGACAGTGAGATAGTCTAGGCCACCATTGTCTCCACTCATATTAACTACAACATCATCGCAATGGACCAACTTGACATCTCTTGCTCAACTCCAATCCATCTTTTACTTTTCAGCCAGTATAAAAGAGAGTAGGAAAGAAAACAGAAAAACAGAAGAAAAGGAGAAGGAAAGTAGGAAGAAAGGAAGAAAATTTTTATTTAATAACTTTATTGCTGAAATCCAATTAGATCGACCAGGTCAAGTTTCCACTATCCCTGATTAGATTCAGTCAATAAGAAAAAAGGAGATAAAATATTAATATTAACCTAAACCTAATCTACTTCTTCCCAAAACCTACAATTCCAATATCCCATCTTCACTACTAGTCCTCCCTCTTTGGAGAGACAAAGGAGCATAACTGAGACTAAGATAAGACACAATGCCATAAAAAGCAGCTCTATTCAGAGCTTTTTTTTATTAGTCTTCGGTGTTCATAAATAACACAGAATAAAGAGGAACAGGGTAAGATGAAAAGGAGAAGTCAAATGGCTAACCAGATCCTCCAAGTTCACATTTTTACAAGATTTTTTTAAATAATGGGTTATTTCCTCATATTTCAAGCATACCCAAATATGCTCAATTTAAAATTTATTATAAAAATGTACTCAACTTCTGAATTATACAGAAACTGAGTTACTTATGACATATCAAGGTTCATTTTATAAAAGTTCACATCTAAATACGATTACTATTTTGAAAATAATCTTAGTATTACAATTACGAATTGCCTGAAGTAAGCTGGGTCCTCTGACAAACACTCCAAAAAAGAAAATATTATAAGAGATAAAACAAAGAACGTATATACTTATATGTATAGCCCATGGACATGGGCAACAGGGAGGTGAAGATCTGGAAGGGGGATGGGGGTGTAAGTACTAGACGGAGGGAAGGAATGAGGGGAATTGGGAGACATTTGTAATACTATCAACAATTTAAAAAAAAAACTTTTTTAAAAGAAAGAATATATTCTAAATAAGTCAGGATCAAATTGATGAAACCAGTGAAAGTTGATTACTAGGGCTTCCAAGAAATTCACATCAGTGTTCTTTTAAATGTAAGTTCTCGTACTATAATATGATTATCTTAAGGAGAAAGTAGCATGTG
Source organism: Pipistrellus hanaki (assembly GCF_964339955.1). NCBI lineage: Eukaryota > Metazoa > Chordata > Mammalia > Chiroptera > Vespertilionidae > Pipistrellus > Pipistrellus hanaki. The sequence goes on from NC_140505.1 coordinate 100,952,935, forward strand.
TAATACCAGAACCTGCCAAATGAAAAAGAATTAGTAATAAGTGTTATATTATGGTAGAATTAAACAGAAAAACTTCCATGTACTAAGTATCAAGTAATTCTATATAATAGCTTAAAATTACAAGGCACACAAATTTCCAAAGATACTCATTATTCACTCTCTATAAAGTTTGTCAAAAATAACTAATACTATAAACACTATTTTGGGGAAGAGTTTGAGAATATGTATCAAAATGAAAAATAAACATGCCCTTTGACCTAGTATTCCCACATCTAAGAGTTACAGCCAAGGAGAAAATCAACCAAGTAAAAAAGATTAAGATGATCACATTTATTTATCATCTTTTTTAAAAGGAAGCAACTAAAATATTACTAGGAAATGGTTATGTGGATCATTAATTTGTAGCCATTAATAATCATTGGCATTACATTGACATCAGTGAAATGCAAATTAAAACTACAATGAGATATCACCTCACAACTGTCAGAATAGTTATATCAAATCAATAAAAAACAAGTATTGGCAAAGATGTGAACAAAAAGGAACTCTTGTGCACTGTTGAGGGAATACAGATTAGTGCCGTCACTATGGAAAACAGTATGAAGGTTCCTCAAATATTAAAAACAGTATGAGGGTCCTTATGATCCAGTTCTTCCAGTTATGGATATATATCCAAAGAAACCTGAGTTCATTGCAGCAATATGTAGAATAGCCAAGGTATGGAAGTAACCCAAAAGCCCATCAATAGATGTGTGTATAAAAAAAAAGTTGTACATATACTTAATAGAATATGATTCAGCCATAAAAAAGAATGAAACCTTATCATTTGCAACAGCATGAGTAAACATAGAGGGTATTACATTAAGCATTATAAGTCAGAGAAAAACAAATACCATATGCCTTCACTTATATATGGAATCTAAACAACAAAATAAATAAGCAAACAAAACTGAAACAGACTCATAGATACTGAGAACAGACTGGTGATTGCCAGAGGAAAGGGATATTGGGGAACTAGGTGAAAAAGGTAAAGGGACTGAGTACATATTGGTAGTTACAAAATAGTCACAGGGATGTAAAGTACAGTATAGTCAATAAAATTATAATAACTATCAGTGCCAGGTGGGTACTGGAAATATCAGGGGGAACACTTTGTAAAGTATATGATTATTTAAGCACTGTACTGTATTCCTGAAATGAATACAAAATAATATTAAATGTAAACTATAAATAAAAAAATTTTAAATCATGTACATTGGTATATTTTTATGTAACCCTGGAAAGAGACCCATATCAATCACTACTAAGTAAAAATAAAATAAATATTAGGCCACAACACAGCAATTATACTAAACTGCTATTTATGTAAAATGGTGTGTTTATTATTTCTAAGAGAAAAGAAAGGCGAAGAATGTGCATGTGTGTAAAAGGATGCTAACTAAAGATGCTCTGGCTGGTCTGTCTCAGTTGGTTGGGCATCATCCCGTGCACCAAAAAGTTGTGGTTCAATTCCCAGTCACGGCCAGGCCCTGGGTTGTGGGCATGATCCCTAGTGGAGGGGCATGCAGAAGACAACTGATCCATGTTTCACTCTCACACTGATGCTTCTCTCTCCCTCTCTAAAAAAATAAAAGATGTTCATTATAATAATGTTAAGAGAGATGTTATCTCTGTGAACTGGATTCATTTTTGCTTCCTTCTTTGTACTTCTTTGTTATCTACTTTATTCAAATATATATAAATTTTACAAAAATGTTTTAGGAAAGTTTGTTAAAATTTGTAAAGCATGAAACCACTTACATCTACCTTTTCCCATTTCTCTACATCATCACTGAATGGAGAAGGATTATCATAAGAATTCAAATAGCCCTAGTTGATTTGTTCAGTGGTTAGAACAGGCAACCAATTGAGATGTGTCTCTTACACTGATGTTTCTCTTTCTTTGTCTCTCTCCCTCCTTTTCATTCTCTCTAAAAATCAATGAAAAAAAAAAAAATATATATATATATATATATATATATTCATTCTCAAGTGAGGATTAACAACAACATTAATAATAATAATAATAAAGTGCAACTGATGTCTACAAACAATTCACATAAAATATTCAGTATTTAAATTGAGACCAGTAGAACCAATGTATATCAAAAAGCAAAGTCTGTATCTGGAAGACAGATGATAAATTAACTTTTTCTATTTTTACTGATTTCAGAGAGGAAGGGAAAGGAAGAGAGAGAAAGATCAATGATGAGTGAAAATCACTAATAGGCCATCTTTGCAGGTCTCCTACTGAGGATCGGGAATAGAACCCACAAAATGGGCATGTGCCCTGAATGGGAATCAAACTGTGACCTCCTGATTCATAGGTTGACATTCAACTACTGAGCAACACCAGCCAGACATTATATGACATTTAAAAACAAAAACAGATGAACTCCTCTTTTACTTAATAAATTTAATAAAATATATAAAACATTAAATTATAGGACTAATATCAAGCCACAGACACATCTCACCAGCTAATCTTTAACCCACATTTATTCATGTAATCATTTGAGTAGCAACGCCGGGACCCTACAACCACAACACCCAGGGACCAGCTGCGAACCAATGAATACCTGACCTCAAGCAGCGAAAATATGCAGACTCGGAAGAGCTCTGCACCGTCTCACGGAAAAGTCAGATTTCGCCCAGAGAAAGATGATGTCTGTGATCCAAGCCAAAGTGAGATACGTGCACAGCAGAATCTAGAGGTACAGAGGAAATCTGCACCCCACAAAATCCAAGACCCTTGGAGCCAGTGTAGTCTGCAAACGTGTAAGAGCATCCACAGGGCTGCTAGCAGAAGGGAACTCTAGAAATCAAACTATTCCTGGGCTGGGCACAAAAAAGGCAACCTGAAGTTTTACCAGTTGCGCTGTGGCAGGAAAAAAAGACATGGGCAGAAACATGCGCAGAGTTGCGCGCAAAATTGTGCGACGTGCAGGGGCAAAAAGGTAATGAGTTCACTTGCTTACCCTGGCTTTGGCTTTTTTTTTCTCTTTAAATCCTTGCTTTTGATTACTAAGCCCAGTACATAAGATCACCCAATTAAAAAAATTCTCAGAGACTGCAGGGGAAAGCTGTTTTTGTGGAACCTGGGGATCAGAGCAGAGAAATGATCAGAAACCAGCTCTGGGGCACTCCATTCCCCCAAGCCAGTATTAGGTGTGGCAGGGAAAACAAAATCTAAATACTGTGTAGAGAGGACTTAATAGCCCTGGATGTGAATACAAAAACATTATCACCCAGGGGAAAATCACAAATGACTTAATAGGGGTGCCAGAAGTAGAGGAAACTGAGCAAAGAATAGAAAACCTGTTTGAAGAAATAATGACAGAAAACTTCCCTGCTATGGGGGGGGGGGGGGGGAGGGGGAACGGACGACACTCACACATGTCCAAGAAGCTCAGCAAAACCCACCCAAAATGAACCCCAAAAGATCAACGGCAAGGCATATTATAATTAAATTGGCAAACACCAACAACAAAGTAAGAATCTTAAAAGTGGCCAGAGAGAGACAGAAAGTTCCTGACAAAGGACCCCATCAGATTTCTCAACAGAAACACATCAGGCCAGAAGGGAATGAAATGAAATATACAAGGTCATGCAAAGGAAGGGTCTCAATCCAAGAATACTGTACCCAGCAAGGCTAACTAATCAAAATTGAGGGTGAAATCAGGAACTTTACAGACAAAAAAGGAATAAGGGAGTTTATTACCACCAAACCAGCAATGCAAGAAATACTAAAGGGTCTGCTGTAAAAAGAAGAAATAGGAAGCGAAGAAGGTACATAGGCAGAAAGAATAAAATGGTGACAAACAAGTACCTATTAATAATAACTTTAAATGTAAATAGATTAAATGCCCCCCCCCCCAAAAAAAAGACATAGGGTAGCGCAAGTGGATAAGAAAACATGATCCATACATAAACTGTCTACAGGAAACCCATCTCAGAAAAAAAAGACTCACAAGGACTGATGTTGAAAACATGGAAAAAGATTTTTCAGGCGAATGGAAATGAAAAAAAGCTGGGGTAGCAATACTAATATCTAACAAATTAGATTTCAAAGTAAAGGACATACAAGAGATAAGGAAGGCCACATCATAATACTAAAGGGAGAAATCCAACAAGAAGATATAACTCTGGTAAACAAATACGCACCAAATACATTAAAAAAAAACTTCTGAAGGCTATCAAGGGAGAGATTGACAGCAATACAGTCATAGTAGAAGGCTTTCATATCCCACTAACACCACTGTACAAATCCTCTAAACAAAAAATCAGCAAAGGAACATCAATCCTAAATGACACACTAGATTAGATGGAATTAATTGACATCTTCAGAACATTTCACCCAAAAGCCACAGAATATATATTCTTCTCAAGTGTACATGGGTCTTTTAAAAAGACAGACCATATATTGGAACACAGGCAAAGTCTCCTCAAATTCAAGAAGATAGAAATCATATCAAGCATCTTCTCAGTTCACAATGGCATAAAACTATAAATCAACTACAATAAAAACAATTTTAAAAAATCAAACACCTGGAGGCTAAATAGCATGCTTATTAAACAATGACGGGGTTATCAGAGACATCAAAGAAGAAATAAAAAGCATCATGGCAACAAATGACAAAGAAAACACAACAATCCAAAATCTATGGGACACAGTGAAAGCAGTGCTGAGAGGGAAGTTTATAGCTCTACAGGCATACCTCAAAAAACAAGAAACAATGGTAATAAATTATCTAACCATACAACTCAAAGAGTCAGAAAGAGAGCACCAAGAAAATCCCAGCATAAGCAGAAGGAAGGAAATAATGAAGATCAGAGCAGAGTTTAACAACATAGACACGAGAAAAAAAAAAAAGAAAAAAAAAATCAACAAACCCAAGAACTGTTTCTTTGAAAGGATAAACAAGATTGATGAACTTCTAGCCAAGCTCACCAAGAAGAAGAGAGGAACCAAATAAACAAAATCAAAAATGAAAGTGGTGAAGTAACCACCAATCCCACAGAAATACAAACCATTATGAAAAAATACTATAAACAACTGTATGCCAACAAAATGGACAACCTAGATGAAAAAGGGCATATTCTTAGAAAATTACAAGCTCCCAAAAGTCAACCAAGAAGAATCAAAAAACCTGAATAGGCTGATAATAACCAAAGAAATTGAAACAGCGATCAAAAATCTTCCAGCAAACAAAAGCCCTCACCAGGATGGCTTTACAGTGGAGCTCTATCAAGCATTCAAATAAGAACTAAACCCTATCCTCCTCAGACTATTCAAAAAAATTCAAGAGAAAGGCACACTTCCAAGCTCTTTCTATGAAGCCAGCATTAACCTAATCCCAAAACCAGATAAGGACATCACAAAAAGAGAGAACTGGAGGCCAATATCATTGATGAGCATAGATGCTTAAATCCTCAACAAAATTCTAGCAAAGCGGATTCAGTAAAACATCAGAAAGATCTTACACCACGACTAAGTGGGATTTATTCTGGAGATGCAAGGATGCTACAATATCTGCAAGTCAATAAATGTGATACATCACATAAACAAACTGAGAGACAAAAATCACATAATCATATCAATTGACACAGAAAAAGCATTCGACAAAATCCAACACCCTTTCTTGATAAAAACTCTCATCAAGGTGGGAATAGAAGGATCATACATCAACATAAAAGCCCAATATGACAAACCTACAGCCCACATCATATTCAATGGGCAAAAACTAAATCCATTTCCCCTAAGAAAAAGAACAAAAAACAGATGCCCACTTTTACCATTCCTGTTTGACAGAGTACTAGAAATACTAGCCATAGTGATCAGAAAAGAAGAAGAAATAAAAGGCATCCAAGTTGGAAAAGAAGAAAAACTGTCCTTATTCGCAGATGACATGATATTGTATATAGAAAACCCCAAAGACTCTATCAAAAAACTATTAGACTTAATAAATGAATTTGGCAATGTAGCAGGATACAAAATAAACACCCATAAATCTATGACCTTTTTATACACCAATAATGAACTCACAGAAACAGAAATTTTTTTTTTAAATTCCATTTACCATTGAACCAAAAAAATTAAGATACCTAGGAATAGTTAATTAAGGACATAAAACACCTGTACTAAGAAAACTATAGAATAGGGGTGTCGAACTCAATCAGAGAAGGGGCCAAAATCTAAAATCCAGCCTAAATCGCGGGCCGAATAGTTTACTGAACAGTCATAAACTGACAATGTCATAAACTGACAGCGGAGTGCAGTGATGACAGCGCGGTGCGGGCCACATTGCAAGGCCTGGCGGGCTGGATTTGGCACATTGAAAAAGGAGACTGAGGAAGACATAAACAAATGGAAGAACATACATACCATGTTCATGGATTGGTAGAATCAACATCATTAAAATGACAATTCTACCTAAAGCAATCTATAGATTCAATGCAATACCTATTAAAATACCAATGGCATATTTCAAAGATCCAGAACAAACTCTACAAAAATTCATCTGAAATAAAAAAGATCCCTAATAGCCACAGCTATCCTGAAAAAGAACAAAGTTGGAAGGATCACAATACCAGACATCAAGTTATATTACCAAGCCACAGTTCTCAAAACTGCCTGGTACTGGCACAAGAACAGACATATAGACCAATGGAACAGAATAGAAAATCCAGAAATTGATCCAAGCCATTATACTCAATTAGTATTTGACAAAGGAGGCAAGAGCATATAATGGAGTCAAACAATCTCTTTAATAAATTGTAATGGGAAATTTGGTCAGATACATGCAAAAAAAATAAAAATAAAAAATGAAACTAGATCACCAACTTACACCATACACAAAAACAAACTCAAAATGGCTAAAGGAAACCACAAAAATCCTACAAGACTCAATAGGCAGCAAAATTGTACACATACATCATAGCAATATCTTTACAGATACAGATCCTAGGGCAAGAGAGACTAAGGAGAAAATAAACAAATGGGACTACATAAAAATTAAAAGCTTCTGCCCAGCAAAAGAAAACACCAACAAAACAACAAGAAAGCCCACTGCATGGGAGAACATATTTGCCAATGTTATCTCTGTTAAGGGTTTAATATCCAACATATACTGAGAACGCATGCAACTTAACAAAGGAAGGTAAACAATCCAATCAAAAAATGGGCAAAGGACCTTAAGTAGACGCTTTAGAAAGAAAGCCAAGAGACATATGAAAACATGTTCAAAGTCACTAATTCCCTGAGAGATGAAAATCAAAACAACGAGGTACCACCTCACACCTATCAGGATAGCTATCATCAACAAATCAACAAATGACAAGTGCTGGCGAGGATGCGGAGAAAAGGAACCCTCCTTTACTGCTGGTAGGAATGCAGACTGGTGCATCCACTGTGGAAAACAGTATGGTGTTTCCTCAAAAATATAAAAATGGAACTGCCATTTGACCCAGTAATATCACGTCTAGAAATATATCCAAAAAAAACTATAAACACCAATCAGAAATAATATATGCACCCTTATGTTCATAGCAACATAATTTATAATAGCTAACATTTGGAAACAGCCTAAATGCCCATCAGCTGATGAGTGGATTATAAAACTATGGTACATCTACACAATGAAATACTACACTGCTATAAAAAAGAAAAAATTCTTACCATTTGCAGCAGCATGGATGGAACTGAAGAACATTGTTGCTAAGTGAAATAAGCCAGTCGGTGAAAGAAAAATACCACATGATCTCACTCATTGATGAACAATAAAGAACATTATAACCTGATCAACAAAAAGATAGATATAGAGGCAGAGAAGCATCGAACAGACTGTCAAATTACCACAGGAAGGCTGGGGAGTGTTTGTGGGGGACGGTAAGAGATCAACCGAAGGACTTGTATACATCTATATAAGCATGACCAATGTATAAGCAAAGACACTGGGGGAGTGGGGTGAGGGCATGTGCTGGGGGTAGGGGAGGCCAGGCGAAGGTCAATGGGGGAAAAAAGGAGACATATGTACTACTATTTGTAATACTTTAAACAAACAAAAATAAAGGAATATAAAGAGGATCCCTAGCCAGTGTTGCTCAGTGATTACAGTGTTGGCCAGTGCACCAGAAGGTCTTGGGTTTGATTCCCAGTTAAGGGCATGTGCCTGGATTGCAGGTTTAATCCCTGGCCGGTTGGGATGTTTCTCTCTCTCTCTCGATCTCTCTCGATATCATCTCTCTCTCTCTCTCTCTCTCTCTCTCTCTCTCTCTCTCTCTCTCTCTCCCCCTCCCTCCCTCCTTCCCTAACCCCCTCCCCTTCTTCTCTCTCTCAGGAAAAAAAGAAAAAAGGAAAAAAAGGAAACAATATCCTCAGGTGAGGATTAACAAAAACATTTTCTTAAAAAATGCAGGTGGTAAAGGTCAATTGGGGGGGGGGGGGGGGGGGTTTTAAAGACACATGCAATATGTGCCCCAGGCCCAATAATAAAAATTGTTTCAAAAAAAAAAAAATTTTTTTTTAAACGATGCAAAGAGCAAAGTTTCAAAAACAGTCAGAAATATTAAGTATTGAATTAAAACTGCTGGATTTGCTGAAACCGGTTTGGCTCAGTGGTAGAGAGTCAGTCTGCGGACTGAAAGGTCCCAGGTTCGATTCCGGTCAAGGGCATGTATTATACATTGGTTGCAGGGGGTGTGCAAGAGGCAGCTGATCGATGTTTCTCTCTCATCGATGTTTCTAGCTCTCTATCTCTCTCCCTTCCTCCTCTCTGTAAAATATCAATAAATATATTAAAAAAAAAAAAACTGCTGGATTTGCTGATTAAGGGATCTCTGAGAAACTTTGAAAGCTGATTCAGCAAAATTTTTTATGTCACCAAACTGTAGACACTGAAGGAATAAATGGGTGCTAAAGAAATCAGACTTCCATCAGGATGGCAGTGTACATAAGCGCAGCACTCACATTCTCCCACAACAACATCAATATTACAACTTAACCACAGAACAACCATCATTCAAAACAGCCTAAAATCTGGCTGAATGGAAGTCCTACAACTAGAGAATTAAAGAAGAAAGCACAATGAGACTGGGAGGAGGAACAGAAGTGCAAAACAGGCTGATCCTACATCCATATGTGGCATTTTTTTTAATTGGGAGGAATATCTTGGCTGCGGAGGCCACCCATGAGGAGTAAGGGGTCCCAACACTACACTAACCTATCATCCCAGGGTTCCAATACTAGAAAGAGAAGTCTCCTGGAACTTTGGGCTGTAAAAATCAGCATAGATTATGGCTGAGTGATACAGAGTCTGCTGGAATCCCAGTCAGTACCTCTTAAAGGGCCAGTAAATAGACTTACACTCAATCCCTCTGAACTCCAACACTAGGACAGCAGCTTGAAAGGATCCAGGAATACATGGGCAGGAACTAAATAAACTGGTATCAGGGCAAGAATTGGAGGTCAGCTTTCTCCCAGACAAAAATGTTAGCAGAAGTCATTGTTCTGAGGCTGAGACCTCCCCCATCACAGAGCCAACTGGGGCGACATATTTGAGTTTCCATCAACCTGGCTCAGTCTGTTCCCCTGGACTTCGTGACACCCCGAAACCCAGCAGGACCCAATTTGGTGCCAGACTCAAGGTGTTTGCAGTGTTTCTTCTATATGAATAGTCTGTCATGGCTCAGGCTTCAAACTTTTCTAAAATCTCTCAAAGCAGCAGCGGCTGGACTCAGTATGTCCCATACTTCTCAAAATAAGATGCCCCAGGCCCAAAACTAGCAGAGGCCTGTCTTGCTTCACAGCTTGACCTCTCTGGGAAACTCCAAACCCAACACAAGTAGCAGCCATCTGCAGATAGCTCTGTAGCTCATGCCAGACACAGTCAGTAGCTGACTTTGCATCTCCAAGGAAGCCCAGCTTTAGACCATGCCACATTCACAAGTGACACACTCAAGGGGCTGATTTGGAGATCACCAAAGCCACACTGAAGCAAGTCCTGCTCCATAGGGATGTCTCCTGCATAGCAGCTCTTCCCCTATAGTTGCAGCTGGTCCTTACAGCCAACTGGCTTGGGAACCACCCTTCTAGTGATATCAACAGTAAGCAAGGCTCAACTACATCATGACAGTGCACACAGCCCACACGAGCACACCTGGAGTGCCCAGCTCAGGTGCCTGAGGAGACTGAGCCACTGGGCCCTACAGGACACCTATTACATAAGGTCACTCTACCAATTCCAGGAAACATAACGGCTCTATCTCATATAGAGAAATAAACACAGGGAAGCAGCCAAAATATGAAGACAAAGAAATAAGTCACAAAGAAAGAAAAGAAGAAATCTCCAGAAAAAGAACTAAATGAAATGGAAGCAAGCAAACTACCAGATATAGAGTTCAAAATAATGGTTATAAGAATGCTCAAGGAATTTAAGATCTCAAGGAACTTAGTGAGAACTTCGAGGAGCTTATAAAGAACATCAACAACATAAAAAAGGACCAGTCAAAAATGAAATATACACTAACTGAAATGAAGAATAATTTATAGGGAATCAAAGACGAGAGTAGAGGATGCCCACAATCAAATCAGCAATTTGGAACATGAAGCAAAAAAAACAACCAATCAAAAGAGCAAAAAGAAAAAAGAATCCAAAAATATGAAGATAGTGTAAGGAGCCTCTTGTACAACTTCAAGCATATCAACATTAACATCATAGAGTGCCATTAGAAGAGAGGGTGCAAGAAATTGAAACCTATTTGGAAAAAAATGACAGAAAGCTTCCCTTATCTGGTGAAAGAAATACATACAAGTCCAGGCAGTGTAAAGAGTCCCAAACAAGAGGAACTCAAAGAGGCTCACACCAAGACACATAATTAAAATGCCAAGGGTTGCGGAAACCGGATTGGCTCAGTGGACAGAGCATCGTTCTGTGGACTGAGAGGTCCCAGGTTCAATTCCAGTAAAGGGCATGTACCTTGGTTGCAGGCACATCCCAGTAGGAGGTGTAGAAGAGGCAACTGATCGATAATTCTCTCTCATCAATGTTTCTAAATCTCTATCCCTCTCTCTTCCTCTCTGTAAAAAAAATCAATATATATATTTTTTAATTAAAAAAAATAAAATAAAATGCCGAGGGTTAAAAATAAATAGAAAATCTTAAAAGCAACAAGAGGAAAGCAGTTAGTTACCTACAAGGGATGGCCCATACGGCTATCAGCTGATTTCTAAACAGAAACTTTGCAGGTGAGAAAGGAGTGTCAAGAAATATTCAAAGAGAGCTCGGCCAGTGTGACTCAGTGGTTGAGCATCAACCCATGCAGCAAGAGGTCACCATTCAATTCTCAGTCAGGGCACATGCCCGGGTTGCAGGCTCGATCCCTAGTGAGGGCCATGCAGGAGGTAGCCTATCAATATTTCTCTCATCAATGTTTTTATCTCTCTCTCTCTCTCCTCTCCTATTTCTATAAAAATCAATAAAAACATACTTTATTTTAAAAAACAAAAAAATAATCAAAATTATGAAAAAAAAGGATCAAGTATTCTACTCAGCAAAGCTTTCATTTAAAATTGAAGATCAGATAGAAACAAAAAAACCTAAAGGAGTTCATCACCACCAAACCAGTATTATATGAAATGTTAAAGGTCTTCCTTAAGAAGAAGAAAGAAAAACCAAAAGATTTAAAATATGAACAATAAAATGGCAATAAATACAAATCTATCAACAACTGAATTTAAAAATCAAAATAAACAAGGGATCTAATGAACAAAATAAATTGATGAATAAAATAGAACCAGCGGCATGGAAACAGAACAGATTGAAGAATCTCAGGGAAGAGATTAACCAAAGAACTTATATGTGTGTGTGTGTGTGTGTGTGTGTGTGTGTGTGTGTGTATATATATATATATATATAACTCATGGACACAAACAATAAAGTGGTGAAGGCCTGAGGTGGGAAGGCCAGGTGGAGATGGGCAATAGGAGGGAAATAGGAGGACATCTATAATACTCTCAACAATACAGATTTAAAAAATAATAAAATGATAAAAATAATTTGGGGGGGGGGGGGTATCAGAAAAAAAGACAATCTATTCAAAGGGTCTCCACATAGGAAATTCACAAACATAGTAATAGAGACCAGATTGGCATTATCAATATTCCAAGCAGCCATTTGAAAAATAAATTTCGTTTCCACCAAGCTACGAAAGACTAAGAGAAAAATATTAAGTTCCTTTTACTCCCTAATTAACCTATTATAGGTTACAAATGTATGCTTGGTAGACAGGTTCTTTCATATTATGAGATTCTTGGTAGAAAATAAATAAAAAGATTAAGCACTAAAAGACTGGGAGGTTACAAATGTATGCTTGGTAGACAGGTTCTTTCATATTATGAGATTCTTGGTAGAAAATAAATAAAAAGATTAAGCACTAAAAGACTGGGAATCATGGATCTTGAAAGATAATCCAGCACTAAATAGAGTATATGCAATTATTACTAATAAAGGTAGAAACCTTCAACAAAAGGCTTTTTTGTTATTGTTGTTGCCATTTTAAGGTTTTAGTTGGTTGGCTGGTTTTCTTTTGTTTTCAGCAGCAACAGCAACAACAAAAAAACTACTAAAGATGTTAGTAAGATTAAGATATCAATGTAAAGCAATGTTTAAAGTTCCAGTTAAAGATCATTGAGAAAATGATGCCTCAGAAGAAAAAAACAGGTGACCTTATAAATGTTGCAGTAACACATGTCAAGTCCATGTCTGGAAAACTATGTATGCATTCTCATCCTCAAAAAAGTTCAGTCAATGAGTTAGATAAATAAACCAATTAAAGTTTTAATACAACTAGAGTTATATCACATAGAAATGTAGAATTTTTACACTTGATCTTAGCCAAAAGGCCGAGAAGCGATAGAAATGTAGAATTTTTAAGTCTGACAAATATGGGTTCAAATTTCTACTTTTCTACTAATACTTAGCCTTAATGTTACTTGGCTTCCCTGAAAATACTTCATTTAACAATAATTTTTGTCCCATAAACTATTCAGAAGACCAAAAGAGATAATATTGGCACAAAGTAATCATTTAAAAACATAGCTATAATTACTAAAATAAAATATAGACAAATATCTCTCTGATTTTAGGATTAAGAAGACCTAAGTTTTAAATGAAAAGGAAACAAATGAAACAGGACAGAGTAATATATATGGCTATACAAACCCGTTAAAATTTATGTGAAAAATATACAATATTAAAAAGTAAACATCACACAAAACTAAAGAAATATTGGTATTGAATATATTTATATAAATTATTTTTCTTATACAACAAAAAGATAAAAATCCCAAGAGTAAAAAATTATGTACTAACATAGTGTGCTCTGCATAAACAGCACCAAGTACCCAATTTAGGAATCCACAAAAATAGTAATGGAGACCAAACCAGATGGGTATTTTCCAACATAAGACTCACAGTGTGAGGTATTACTGCACCACTAATATTTATATCCTTAAAGGAAAAGGACTATTTGAAGCATAATAGTAGTATCTGAAATATGTCAGATAACACCAATTCAATCTTCCTCACATGAAAAACAAATCTATTACTACGTTTTAATTAAAAATAAAGCATAAGTCTATCATATATTCTAAGCCTAACCTAATAATTTTTCAAGTTTTGCTAAAAAGAGTTATCTGAAAACTGCCACTGGGGTAAGGGGAACAGGAGCAGTTGTATGAGGTTGAATGGCTATGCCTCTGTATTTATCAGTGTTTAACTCACAATGTCCACAACTTACAAGCAGTTTCAGTTCCACTTATATCTATTCTTATACAGTCGGGTTCAATTTATTTTCAGACTTTCTTTTTAAAACTAAAAAATAAGCCTGGCCAGTGTGGCTCTGTGCTTGAGCATCAACCTATAAACCAGGAGATCACGGTTCATTTCCTGGTCAGGGCACATGGCCAGGTTGCAGGCTTGATCCCCAGTGGGTATAGGCAGGCGGCAGCCGATCAATTATTCTCTCTCATCACTGATGTTTCTCTCTGCCATTCCGAAATCAATAAAAATATTTTTAACTGAAAAATAATTCTAACAATCCATATCAAATCTCTCTCCTTCTGATTTCAGACAAAAATTCAGTAAACTCTACTGCTACCCGAAACTGACATATCCAAAACTTTACACTTAAATTTAAGTATATGGGCCTAGTCGGTTTGACTCAGTGGAGAGAGCATTGGCCTGTAGACTGAAGGGTCCGGGGTTCAATTCTAGTCAAGATTTGCCCCGATTGCAGACTGGATCCCCAGTAGAAGGCATGCAGAAGGAGCCAATCAATGATTCTCTCTCATCATTGATGTTTCTCTCTCTCCCTCTCTCTTCCTCTCTGAAATCAATAAAAATATTTTTTAAAATAAATAAATTTAATATATGATTATGTGAACCCACACACACACCACTTCATATTTTCTACCAAAACTTTAGTTGGACAAATACCACATTTTGCAATATTTAGAATAACTTCTTTATTCTGTGTCCAAGGCAACGTGGGTATTGTTAAGATATTAATATTAAACAGGCCAAAATATTGTGAAATCCCTTCATAATACAAGTTTACTCAAAAAAATAAAACCAAATTGTTAGCTTTGTTTTATCGTCTCAGTATATGGTATGTGTATGTGAATTATAGGCTTTTGGCTAGCAATATATTAAAAGTACAAATTTACTCAGAGAGGAAAGATATAATATGTCCAGCTAAACTAAAATTTTTATTAATAGATATATATTATACAATTACCAATTTTTAAAAATAAGACTATAATGATTATAACCCTAATTGAAATTGAATATAATTCCATTATTTTGTATGTACTTCAGAATTTTATACCAAAGCTAGCCTTTGAGTTATAAAAATTCATTTTCATTATTCAGGACTCATAAGGCAGAGTCAAAGATAGAAATGTGTCTATCATAACTCTAGGACAACATACTACTACTGAAGGTGGTTTTAGAGCAAACACTTGACAAGTTTGTTCAAATACAATTTTTATTTCCTAATGAAAATGTACAAAAAAAGAAAACCCACGAAGCTTCCTGTGGTTTAAATTCCAAATAAATAAGATTTTCTATATTAAATTTTATAATATGATTTTTCAATGTAGTACCTTGAATAACTTCATGCATTAAAAATAATTAAACTTGCCCTGCTTGGTATGGCTCAGTTGGTTGGAATGTCATCCCATACACCAAAAGGTGGTGGTTTCGATTCCCAGTCAGGGCACATATCCAGGTTACAGGTTCAATCCCCAGACGGGGCTTATGTGAGAGGCAAACCATAGGTCTTTCTCTCTCTCAAATCAATAAATAATAATATTTTAAATCTTATTAACTGTTAACAAGATCTAAAAGGAAAAAATTAAATGTAATAAAATAGGAAAATATACAAGCAGAGAAATCTTAAAAAAAAAAAAAAAAAACCAAACAAAACCATTTTGTTGGTTAATGGGCCACTAGCCTCACTTTCATTAAAAAAATTCACCTATGTATATCATCTAAGCCACCCAATCTCACACCCACCACCCCACAGACACAGAAAGCAGCCAAAATATTCACTTTCAAAAAATGTCTAGTAAAATTATTTTTACCTGTAAATTGTTTTCTGTGAGTCTGTTCCACCAAACCATATTGATAGGTACTCCTGATTTACACCTGTCAGCAAGGCAGCCAATAGGGTTCTTTGCTTTTCGTGCCTTTGATCCCATCGGAACTAGCCTCTCCTCCAGCATCCCCAGGCGATACTTTCTTGGCTAGAAAAAGAAGGAAAGAAACCAGGCCACTCCTAACATCCCCCACACTAATCTAAACTAGCATAACTAACAGAGAAGATACCAGGAATGGTGGAATAGAAAAAATTTCTAAGACACTCCCTCTAATTTCCTTGTAACCAACCAGCATTTTCCACCCCCACCCCCAATACACACCTCCAAAATAACCCACAGTCCTAACAGGCTGAAGAGCAATATTATATAAAGCAACAGATGTTTTAGAGAAATATATAATAATCTAAATTGATAAGACTTTAATGAACAGAAATGAACTTATCAGCAAAATAAATGCTTTGCAAAAATTTTTCCACTGGCACTTACCTATTCTTACTGCAATATGAAGAAATGGCTTAAGGGCACAAAATACAAGTAAAAATTTTTCTCCAAATTATACTTTTTTCTGCTCCCTATATCACTGCCTCAATTCCTACTGAGAACTACCCCACTTAAAAGAAGAAGCTAAAGCCTAAAAAATATACTTTAAAAAAAATTTATTTTAAACTCTATACACATTAGACCAGAATACAAGTCATTCTATCTGAAGTGGGCATTCAACTTAAAGTACTCAATGAAAAGAAATAACCTCAAACTTTAAATAAAAATACACAAATATTAATGCTCTAATAAATTTCAGTAATTTGAACAGACTGATGCTAAATAAACTGTCCAATGAAATAATGAATTCACTGGCTAACATTATATATAATATAACACTATCTTAGTGACTGACAGTGTTTTTTATTATGTGAATGTTAATTACAGTTTCCACCATCTTCTCTTAATTATATCAAATTTGCACTAAATTGAATCTTAAAGGGAATTTGTATATATTTTTTTCCTTTAAGGAATGATGACACATTCTTGAGAAGGTATCTAATTTAAGACCTGAAATTTTAAAAATCTGTTTTCTCGTTCTGTCATAAGACTGCTAAAGCAAATAATTAACTTTCTTCATAAAAAGGTGTCAAAACCAGGCAAATATATAAAAAATATTTATTCCAGAATAAAAACAAACAATCTGAAGAAAACACTTGATTCCTAAATTTCAAAATGATCTTGAAAATTATGCCAATGGAAATAATTCTATGCAACTTACTTTCTCCACTCCACAAAAGGCCTTCCACTATGCTGTCTTTGGTTTAAGGAGGAAAAAACGTTTTTTAACTTGCATAGGAAAGGCAACTATACTACCTACATACCCAATAATTATAGCAGTGGATAAAGTTTCATGAAGGTGAAATATTTTCACCTCTAGGCAATCATGAACCAATTCAATTTCCCTCTATGTCTACATCAGAAGAAATTTTTGTAGATGAGAATAAAAATGTAGCCTTCAAAACCATATTACAAATGAAAATTTTAAAGCGAGTTATTTCTAGTAACTAGAGTTCACAGCTATAAAGATTTTATATACTGCAAAAATAATATAAACTTAAGCCTTCACTAATTTACATTTTAGAGTAGGGGTGTCGAACTCAATCAGAGAAGGGGCCAAAATCTAAAATCCAGCCTAAATCGCGGGCCGAATGGTTTACTGAACAGTCATAAACTGACAATGTCATAAAATGACAGCGGAGTGCAGTGATGACAGCGCGGTGCGGGCCACATTGCAAGGCCTGGCGGGCTGGATTTGGCCCGCGGGCCTTGTGTTTGACACGTGTTTTAGAGAATGTCTGGGCTAAGGATTATCCTATTTGAAAAGTTCAACATATCACCTGTCAAATAAGACTTATACAAGGACACCTAAATTCCAGTCATATATTTGAAAGCAAGAAATTGCTTTAAATGTTCTTTTGTTAAGATCCTTTATAAATGCAGACTTGCTTTTGACCTGAAAATTTACTTTCTTACATAGAAAGGCATAGCAACATAGAAAAAGTGTTAATCTAATGTGTCATTCTCCCTCCCTAACACCTCTCATTATTTATATGTTTTTTATTTTTCCAAAGAAGAATTCACTCCTCCACCTCTTTCCTATTCCCCCCGCCAAAACCTGTAATTAGCCTAAGGATTTTTCCTTTTAGGTAAAAAGGGATTTCCAAACATGAGCCATTACAGATTTAAGTTTCTTCAATAAATAGACAGCAATTAAAGTTTCATCTAATGTGATACTGAGTGATATGATCTAGATGCTGATACTATTTTTTTAAATACCATCCAAAATACCATTATAAGCAGAAGACAAAATGACATCTGAAAAGAGGACAGCAATAGAAAGTATGATGGTGAGGCAAAAAGATTAAATATAAAAGTCTCAGTGCCTAGAAAGTAAAATCTCATTTGTAAACTAATTTCCAAATTATTTGAACTATTATTATGCCTTGGAGGGGGGGAAAAATGTGTTTTCAACTAATCATTTAAGATACTAGGTTGTATCAGGAACAGTTCTAAGTACTTGGAATACAATAAGGAATAAAATAAAGAACTCACCTTCCCCTCAAAAAGAGGACATAATCTAGTATGTAACAAAATCACAATAACAGAACATATTCCCTGTGATAAAATAAGTGCATATATAATCAAGGTACCAACAGTGCAGAAACAAAGGCTTCAACAAGAAAGTGAAGGCTCCAGCAGTTTTGAATAGCTAGATAGAGATAGATGATAGATAGATGATAGACAGACAGACAGACAGATAGATAGCAAGCTATATTATAGGCTAGAAAAATGTGTAGGTAGAGGCATAAAGACACCGTGGTGTTAAGGGAAAACTGTTATGGTAAGTATTGAGTCTACTATTAGTAGAGGGACAACTTTAAGAGCAAAAGATGAGGCTTGAAAGCAATAAAAACAAACCAACATGAATTCTTTTATATCCTATGACAAGGTGTTTGGACTTCATTCCATGGACACCAAGAAACTCTTGAAAACTTAAGAATGAGAATTAAACTAGAAGCAGGTAGACAAATTGCTGCACTCTCGCAGCAATCCAAGTAAGAGTTTCCCAATCTCAGCAGCAGACTTGGGGTAATTCTTTGTTGTACAGGTCCTGTATTGTAAGATGTCTAGGAACATCACTGACCTCTACCCACTGTGCCAGTAGTACAACAGCACCAGTTTTGACAACCAAAAATATCTTCAATGTTCCCCTGGTGAAGGGGATCAAAACTGCCCCCATTTGATCCCTGGCCAATGTGGCTAGATTTGTTGACGGTCTTCTCAGACACCAAAAGATCACAGGTTGGATTCCCAGTCAGAGCACATGTTCAGGTTGCAGGTTTGATTCCCGGGTCTGGGTACGTGTGGGAGGCAATTAAAAGATGTTTCTCTTTCACATTGATGTTTTTCTCTCTTTTCCTCTCCCTTTACCTCTCTCTAATATCAATAAAAACATATTTAATTAAAAAAAAAAAAACTGTCCCCATTTGAGAATCCTGGTCTTGGTAAAGGATGTGAACTAAGGAAATCGAAATGGAGATGGGCCGAAACCGGTTTGGCTCAGTGGATAGAGCGTCGGCTTAGGGACTGAAAGGTCCCGGGTTCGATTCCGGTCAAGGGCATGTACCTTGGTTGCGGGCATATCCCCAGTAGGGGGTGTGCAAGAGGCAGCTGATCGATGACTCTCTCATCAATGTTTCTAACTCTCTATCTCTCTCCCTTCCTCTCTGTACAAAATCAATAAAATATATATTTTTTTAAAAATGGAGATGGATCTGCTAGGTTAAAAACAGCTATTGGGGATGAGGGAATGGAAAAGCCAAATGGAAGATGAGAAAATAAAAAGGGCAAACAAAATTTGATGGGAAATGTCTGTTTACCCCTAAAGTTAATCCTCTCAAATCCTATTAGTAAATCACCAGCTTTTCTTTTCCACCTTTTAGTAAGTCAATATTGTACACCAAAATTCGACATCTTTTTTTGCTCCTCTGGCAAAATATCCAGCAGAGCCTGTAACTGGCCTTCACTCCTCCCCCTTCTCCTCCCCCTTCCCCTCCCCCTCCTCCTCCTCTTCCCCCTTCCCCTCCTTCTCCTTCTCCTCCTTCTCATTCTCTCTCTCTCTCTCTCTCTCTCCCTCTCTCCCTCCCTCCCTTCCTCCCTCCCTCCCTCCCTTAACTGGCCTTCTCTCTTCCTCTCCCCTTCCTTCTCCTCTTCTTCTCTCTCTCTCTCTAATATATACAATCTCAAGATTCACTACAAAAGTGACTGACTTATCATCCTTCACAAACTCTAAATAAACAGCATAAATAAAATAGCTGAAAATAGTGTTGCTCTTTTTATTGGATATCTAAAAAATAACTTAGAGCTTGAATAAGTTTTCAAGGATAAGAAAGTCTGATCATGTACTCTAGATCAGCTCTCTTCAAACTGTAATGAACATATGAATCCTCTAGGCTAGTGGTCAACAAACTCATTAGTTAACAGAGCCAAATATCAACGTTTGAAATTTGTTGATTAAAATTTCTTTTGAGAACCAAATTTTTTAAACTTAAACTTCTTCTAATGCCACTCTTCAAGATAGACTTGCCCAGGCCATAGGATTTTGTGGAAGAGCCACACTCAAGGGGCCAAAGAGCAGCATGTGGCTCACAAGCTACAGTTTGCCGACCACGGGTCTAGGCATCTTGTTAAAATAAAGGTTCTAATTCAGTAGGTCAATTGTGAAGCCCAAGATTCTACATTTCCAAAAAAACTTCCAAGACTGCTAGTGCTGCTGGTCTGGTGACCACGTGCTGAGAAGTAAAGTTCTAGAGCACATGTGTCAAACACAAGGCCCGCGGGCCAAATCCAGCCCGCCAGGCCTTGCAATGTGGCCCGCACCGCGCTGTCATCACTGCACTCTGCTGTCAGTTTATGACATTGTCAGTTTATGACTGTTCAGTAAACCATTCGGCCCGCGATTTAGGCTGGATTTTAGATTTTGGCCCCTTCTCTGATTGAGTTCGACACCCCTATTCTAGAGAATGTTAAAGAAAAGACCTGGATAAGAAACAACTAGTGGTGCAAATAGAAACTGGAGTCACCTTCCCACCCCCAAATGAAAAGGAATAGGGGTTCAATAGTTCAACAGCCCAACTCCTTAAAACTTGACCAAGATACTTAGAGCCTTCATTGCTCATAGTGCCCAAAGTCCTGGCTCTTCAAAAATCTTTGCCCTTATCCATAAAAGCCCATTCCAATGGTGTAAAACTAAGAGAAGTCAACTCTCATTCCTAACTAGACTATGTCAAAGAACAGTAAAAGCTAATTTTAAAAACTGTTTTAATCCCATACACATATTTTTCATTCATTCATTCATTCATTCATTCACTCAACATTTCAGCATAAGATTCTTTGCCCTTCCTAGAAAAACAATGATAAGCTCTATTCTCTCCCCCTAAAAATTCACGGTCTAGCAAAAGAAGTCTATAAATATCACTGCTTATATAGAAAATATACTTAAAAGCGACCAAGTAACAGATTTTTAATGCACAACTTTTTTGTTAAAATTACAAAACAGCCTTCTCTCCACAAGGTTTCCAATCATCAAACATGTGTTATTACATATAATCATCCTACATAATAAAAGCCTAACATGCTAAGTTTACGGTCATCTGGTCAACCAATCAAAGTATAATATGCTAATGATATGCTAAGGCCACTCAACCACTCATTATGACATGCACTGACCACCAGGGGGCAGACGCTCCAACCAGTAGGTTAGCTTGTTGCTGGGATCCGACCAATGGAGACTGAGCAAGATGGGCCAGACATGCCCTGGGGCTCTCCCACTGTCCCTCTCCGGCCTCCCAACCCCTCCCTACACCAGTGTGGTCCCTCGGCCTGGCCAGTTCCCTTTCACAATTTGGAACACCTCGGGGGATGTCGGAGAGCGGGTTTTGGCCCAATCACACAGGCCAAGCCAAGGGGACCCACAGGTGCACGAATTCGTGTACTGGGGGAGGGAGGGAAGAGTGGGGGGGGGGTCCCCTCAGCCGGCTTGCACCCTCTTGACCAGCCGTGAGCCCGGCTCACCGCTTCTGGTTAAGTAGCACTCCCCCTGTGGGAGCACGCTGACTACCAAGAGGCAGCTCCTGCATTGAGTGTCTGCCCCTAGTGGTTACTGCATGTCATAGTGACTGGTCATTCTGACATTCAGTAGATTTGCATATTAGCCTTTTATTATATAGGATGAGAGAAATCAAATTATTATCCGACAACAAAAAATTTCCAATGCCGAATTTTAAGTAACCCCTTTGAACATCAAAAATACAGTAGGTTTTTGGGTTACATCGGAGATCCATTCCTGCAGTGCGACATAATACGATTTATAACATAAGTTGGAACCCAACTACATAAGCACTTATGTCACTCACATGGAGCACATACTCAGCAGTAATGAAGTGAAACAGTAAAAAAAAATTTTTTTAAAAGATAACAATTCCTGACCTTTACTTGTAGTAAATAAAAAATAAAAAGCATAAAGCACATATGTACATACATCAAAATAATGGAACTTTTTTTTTATAACCACAAAACAACTTACATTGAGTCCAATACAACCCGAGGACTGCCTGTATAGTAACTGTGCTTTCACTTTTTCTACTTTGAAACAAGGAATGATGACTTAAAGTTGCTATGGATAACACTTTAAAGTAATTTGCATTTTATTAATTAGAACATTTTCACATACTTAAAAAACAGTAGTACCCATGTATGAAATATTATCTCCCTTCAGATAATGATTACCTTTTGCAGTAACAACTCATCAACCTACTTCCTGCCATTCCTAAAGTTCCACTAATATTAGGAACCTTTGACCTATAGTATACTACATATTTATTTGAAAATAAACTTGCATTTCGTTTACAGTCTCTTCTGGCTCTCAGTGGTCTTCCCTCAATTAAGTAAATATCCTGATATTTTATAGTATTTGTAATGACAAAAAGTAAATATAAGATTGTAATTCCTTTAGTCATCAGTGATCAATGTAAATTCACTGGGGAAAAATAAACCCCAAAATGATTTAAACCATTTAAATTTTTTAAATCAAGAAAATTAATTTCCAGAGGTAAAAAAAAAAAAACTTTAGAAATAAAAAACAAAACAAGTCAACCTCAAAGATTATGTTGTATTTTGTCTTGTCACTCATTATTATTAACTGAGGGCCTTTGGTGACAATATATTAAGTGTCTTACATTTTCATTATTTAAATAATGACAATAATAGGATGGGATGGGTGGGTGAATAGATCTACAAAAAGTAGTTCTATAGAAAAACAGACTGTCACAGTTAAAGATCCACAGATAGGTAAATATCTGTAAATGAAAAAGATCTTTTAATTTGTGGAGTTAATACACCAATCACATACAGGCTGGGAGAATAAAAAAAGAGGATGCTAGCTACTAAGTAAAATCTGATATAAGTTATATCAGATATAGCAGAACAAGATATACATATTCACACAAACATATTTTTAAGCTCTATAATGAGCCAGATCCTGGAAAAAGAGTCCTTCTCAAATAAGACACCTTGAGATAAGTCAGCTCCTTTTGACTCCCCTTCTCTTATCCTAACAAAGAGCTTTAAAATCAAGAACAGAAAAAATAAACATGATACTTCAGAAATATTTGTCCCCTAATCCCAAAGAATTTAGCTTGTTATGGAAACCTTAAAAATTTACAAAATTGAAAATCTATTATTTCACTATTAGAAATAAAATGCAAATGCCTAAGTACAGCTGCATATTGATAGAAACTAGAGGCCCGGTGCACGAAATTCAGGCAGGGGAGAAGAGGGGAATGGATGGTGTCCCTCAGCCCAGCCTGCACCCTCTCCAATCTGGGATTCCTCAAGGGATGTCTGACTGCCCGTTTAGGCCCAATCCTGGGATCACAACTGCTCGCCTGCTTGCCTTCCTGATTGCCCCTTAAGTGTGGCTCTTCCACAAAATACCATGGCCTGGGCAAGTCTATTTTGAAGAAGTAGCGTTAAAAGAAGTTTAAAAATTTTGGCTCTCAAAATAAATTTCAATTGTTGTACTGTTGCTATTTGGCTCTGATGACTAATAAGTTTGCCGACCACTAGTCAACTGAGCCAAATATCGACAGTACGACGATTAAAATTTCTTTTGAGAGCCAAATTTTTTTTTTTAATATATATTTTATTGATTTTTTACAGAGAGGAAGGGAGAGGAATAGAGAGCTAGAAATGTCGATGAGAGAGAAACATCGACCAGCTGCCTCCTGCACACCCCCTACCGGGGATGTGCCCGCAACCAATGTACATGCCCTTGGCCAGAATCGAACCTGAGACCCTTCAGTCCGCAGACCGACGCTCTACCACTGAGCCAAACCGGCTTCGGCGAGAGCCAAATTTTTTAAACTTAAACTTCTTCTAATGCCACATCTTCAAAATAGACTCGCCCAGTCTGTGGTATTTTGTGGAAGAGCTCCACTCAAGGGACCAAAGAACCGCATGTGGCTCTTGAGCTGCAGTTTGCCGACGACAGGGTTAGACCATCATCCTGATAAAACTCCAAGGTTGTGGGTTTGATCCCCAGTCAGGGCACATACAAGAATCAACCAATGAATACATAAATAAGTAGAACAACAAACTGATTTTTTTTTTTTCCTTTCTCTTTCTCTTCTCTCTCTCTCATTCATCAATAAATAACCTTTTTAAAAAATTCTATTTCAATATCTAACTTTGCTATAAAGATTCTTTATCCCAAAAGATTCATTACCAACAAATTTTACTGCTGACTAGACCAGATTTGTGATTCACTCTCAAGTCTTTTCCTATCATATCAGTTCTCAATCTTATCTAGCTTACCATTAAGGTTTCTACATATATTGCTTGTATCAATACAGGGTGTATCCAAAAATTTGTATACACAATTTTAACAGCTGATAGCTCAATTCTGAAAATAAAATATATTTCAATAACACTGTCTTTATAATTATTCAAACAATGTGTAAACATTTTTGGGACACCCTATATATTAACTCCCATTTTTAACAAAACTCCATCTCCGGTGTGTTAAAGCTTAACTCCCCAATCTAGTTGATAGCCATAATTCAATTTTTTCTACCACCACTCTTGGCCAGCTATAATTATACACATTTTTAAATAATCGTCATTTGTTATATCTATAAAACATAATGTGAAAAACAAAGAAAAAAATTACTGCTTCCAAAACATTGTGAAATATCATATTTTTTTAGATTTTCCTATATATCATGGTCCAATACTTAGATAAAATAAAGATGAACTGCTAGAAAAAAAGATCACATAGCTGGATATTGCTGAATTATCAAATTGTTATAGAAGTTCTCCATAAACTCTTCTAAATCTGGAGAATGTGTTGCTATTTAGCAATCATAATACTTCTAAATTGGCACTAATTAGCATGCGGCTATATAAATATTCTCTAGTTACAGGGGTCTTCAAACTACGGCCCGCGGGCCACATGCAGCCCCCAGGGGAGTCTGATCCTGCCCGCCAGGTTTTTTGGGCAGTGAGCGCAGCCAAGGTGTTACAGTAGGGATTAGTAGTTCATATAGTCCGGCCCTCCAGCTCTCTGAGGGACCGTGATCTGGCCCCCACTTTAAAAAGTTTGAGGACCCCTGCCTAGTAGGTTCATGTATTGCCTCTTCGGTTAGACTTTAGGAAAGCAGGAAAAATATCAATCCATCTTTAAATTCTCCACATAGCACATATAAGACTGCCTACAGTAAAAATACTTAACTAATCGGATTCCAATAATTCATATATTGACAGGCAAAGAAAAAGCAACACCAGGGACTCACCCAACTGAGTCTTTCAGAAAATAATTTACCTAACTAGCTATGAAATATTAGTAAGTAAGGCCTAAATACCTGTTCTCTGATACCATTATGAAATAAAAATGTCACTAAGCAATCATGATAGCCTGCTTAGATCAACATGGAATTATAATTAAATATTTACATAAATTTGAGTTAATTCCACAAAAATTACATCATTAAATATATATCATGAATTACTGTAACAAAATAGACAGTTTCCATATGTCTTCAATTCAGTGTGTGCCATGCAATATCTTATGCCAAGAATACCTCTAATATAGAGATTTTAAACCTCCTAAACTCAATCATTAATAATTTCAAAACATATGCAACCTGTATTCTCAGATTACTAAATATATATAGCCCACTACTGAAAAAAATCTATGTCCCAACATATTATTTTAAATGTAAATGGCAAGAAAATATGGTTCTTCTAAGATATACTCTGTGAACTCTAAATTTCTAAGTAGAGACTGACACACAAGCCCTTTTAGTTTAGACAGACATTGGATTTTAGAGATGAAAGAAAGCAATTATCCAGGCCATGCTCTTTACTTCACAAATGTGGAGATTATATTCTAAAAAATTGGCCCAACGTCACAAAGTTAAGAGATCCATAACCTCAAAAATCACAGCTATATTAATCTGTTTCCATTAGGATATATTCTAATATCACTCCAAATACTGAGGTCATATTTGTAGTAACACTTTCTTTTATCATTTTCCTTTACTAAAGTAAATTTTAAAAGGATGCACACTATATCTTCCTTTTTTAAGTCTCCAGGGATTTTAACTATTTTCTCAAAAATAACATCAGTATCTCTAAGTCATATATTTCTACTATAACGTGTAGTGCACCAAACCCTCATATTAGAAATACTTGTATTTATTTGCCATTCTACTTTAACCTTCTATTCATACATCAGAAAAACTACTTAATGCAGTTAATCAATTATTAATTCAAGGATGTGAAAAGGCCATTAGAAGGACCACTAAGACCACTTTAGTCTCCCCTACACTAAATAGGTCAGATAATTTGATTTCTAGGTTGTTTCTGTTTTTCCAAATTTTACTGTTTCCTTCCATATTGACTGGATTTGTCTATTGTCACTTCTTATTACTGCCAATGAGCCTGCTTGTATCTAACTTTATTCCACTTATACCATATGCAACAGTAAATATGTTCCTGGTGAAAACTTATAAGTCTATGAAATCAAACCCATACATTTTAGTTTATTAATTACAGCTGCTTAAAAGCATTTTGTAATTACCTCCTTGTTCTCAACTGTTTCAAAATGAAGATAATACTAATACCTGACCCCAAAAATTTTTTATCTTGTAAATATCTAGTCTTCTTGAATTTCATTTTATACCACCCTCTAATCAGATACCTCCTAAAAGCATTTTAAGCTTATATCAGTTTTCTAAAATTAATATTCTTTTCTTCTGGGTCTTTCTTTCATTACTTAGGAAAATGAATTTGTTATAACTTTATAGTAATTTCCACCAAGTTTTACAAAATGTTTTTAAGAGATTTTAGACTGTTTTTAAA
The DNA here is from genome assembly GCF_964339955.1 of Pipistrellus hanaki. NCBI lineage: Eukaryota > Metazoa > Chordata > Mammalia > Chiroptera > Vespertilionidae > Pipistrellus > Pipistrellus hanaki. Next base: position 100,980,095 of record NC_140505.1, read on the forward strand.
CAGTTGGGCCATTTATGAAAAGTTAGGGATTTTAAGTTTGCCTTGTAAGAAGTAGTTTAAATTAGGGAAGAAATCTTTGAAAGTTAGACAAAGCAGTCAGAAAATAAAGTTAAAACATGATCAAATATGGTGACAGAAGATCCGACTTAGATCTTGTAACATAGAAACCCACACCTAAAATCTATATGATCATGTCACCCCATAAATTTAATAAAAGGAAAAGAAAAAAAACATAATCAATATACCTAAAATGAGTCACATCGATAGCAACTACATTAAATTAGATGTTATCTTAAAAACAGAATATTAAAATATCATAATACATACAAAAATAAGAAGTATTTCAAGCCTTTACATAAAATGTTTCTAATTCATGCACACAGATGAAATAAAATTCTACATACAGGAGATATATAACAAAGAAAAGGTAAACAAACAAACAAAAAAAAGTACTACAGTCCATGAAAAGCCCTCTCCCCACTTAAGAGAATATTGCATGATATAGGTAATGACTAATATCACTTCTATATTCATTTTGCTTCAAATAAGTTTCAATTTCACCTACCTTTCTTCTCTGAGAGATGTTGAGGGCACCAAAGTCATTAAACAAAGATGCAGCAGGTGAAGTGAGAGGATCTGGAAGGTAAGTTACATAAGTTTCCACACAGATAATTCCGGTAACCCACAACGTTCACCTTGGCAATGCTTACAAAAGTAATGAAAATCACATACTACACTAACAGTTAAACTCAATGCCTCAAATACAGTGGATATTCAAATATTTTCTGAGTGAATGAAACACAAACTGGAGAATACCAATACGCATTCAGCCAATACTCAGTACACATTTATTCAAGAAGCTAAGTAGATTAGAATGCTTCTATTTGCTTAAAACTAAAAATAAATCAAACAGAAAACAAAAAAGATGGCTTTTAACCATGTTATTATGAATGTGTTTATGAAGGAGGTCTACTTGCAGTAAATGTTTATTTAGAGACCAAATCATGAGAAAAGTAAAAAAGGGAATGACAGAGAGGTAGTCAGCTATATTCTGAGTGATCACTCTTGGTTTTAACACTTAGGCAAGGCCCTAAAACCATCTACTCTATAAAATATTCCACACTTTTAAGTTTATCACATATATTTTATATTCTTACTAAAAAAAAGGTAAATTAAGTTTTAAAACACAATCATGAAATCCAAGGATTTTATAGATTCAGAGTTCTATTATTCTATGGTTAGAAGTTACAAACAAAATGTAAGTCTAGCCGAAACCAGTTTGGCTCAGTGGATACAGCATCTGCCTGGGGACTGAAAGGTCCCAGATTCGATTCGGTCAAGGGCATGTACCTTGGTTGCAGACACATCCTCAGTAGGGGGTGTGCAAGAGGCAGCTGATTGATGATTCTCTCTCATCGATGCTTCTAACTCTCTATCCCTCTCTCTTCCTCTCTGTAAAATATCAATAAAATATATTTTTAAAAATTTAAAAATTTAAAAAATAAAAAATAAAATAAAATAAAATGTAAGTCTAAATTGTTTTCCACTTAACAAATCAGAAGTTTCTGAAAAGGTGTGCATAATATACATTAAATATTTATCTTCAATTCTAAGCTTTAAAAGTTAATCTTATGTTTCTCATTAAATTATCTGTAAAATCCTTAAAAAATATAGTAAATACTCTCATTTAAAGAAACCACATATCCCAACCAGTTTGGCTCAGGGGAAAGAGCATCAGCCCACAGACTGAAGGGTCCTGGGTTTGATTTCAGTTAAGGGCAGATACCTCGGTTATAGCTCAATCCCCTGGGCATGTGCAGGAGGCAACCATGTGTCTCTCACATCAATGTTTTTTTCTTTTTCTGTCTCTCCTCCTCCCTTTCCACTCTCTCTAAAAATTAATGGAAAATATCCTCTGGTGATATTAATGGAAAATATCACCAGAGGAAATAATCCACATACAAATTCTTATTGTCACCATTATTAATAACTATTAACATTTTACTGATGCAGTCTTAATATTAAATTGTTACTTTTTAAAAAAATATATATTTTATTGATTTTTCACAGAGAGGAAGGGAGAGAGATAGAGAGCTAGAAACATCGATGAGAGAGAAACATGGACCAGTTGCGTCCTACACGCCCCCTACCGGGGATGTGCCCACAACCAATGTACATGCCATTGACCGGAATCGAACCTGGGACCTTCCAGTCCGCAGACCAACGCTCTATCCACTGAGCCAAACCGGTTTCGGCTACTTTTCTTATTTTTAATCATCCTTTGGCCTGGCTGGTGTGAGTCCTTAGTTATACCTAGGAATCTCAGGTTCAATCCCCAGCCCCTGTCCAGGCACATGTGAGAGGCAACCAATTAATGCCTCTCTCTCATACTGATAATTTCTCTCTCTCTTCCACTCTTCTTCCCTCTCTTCCACTCTCTCTAGAAAGCAATTGGGGGGAGTGGGGGGGGTGTTCCTCCAATGAAGATTAACAACACTCCCCCCCCAAAAAAAATTTTTTTTAAATCCTTGAACATTTATTTTGTTTAAAAGATACAGAAAGATACCTGGAACTTCTATATCAAAAGCCTTTAAAATGTCCATAATCTTTGAAACAGTAATTCCATACCTAAGAATGTTTCCAAAACAAATAAGTCAAAATATGAACACAGAGTCATACACATAATCAAATATTGGAGTATAATTAATTGTTGTTGTTTTCTTAATAATAAAAACAAAAATAGTTCAGAAAATTATGAAGAGAAATAATAGAATTCAGTTTATAATGATCAAGAAATATTCAATAAAATATATTTAACCAGAGGCCCGGTGCAGAAAATTCATGAAGAGGGGGTTGTCTCTCAGGCCAGCCTCCACCCTCTCCAATCTGACATACCTCTCACAATCCAGACCTGCTGGCTCCCAACTGCTCACCTGGCTGCCTGCCTGCCTGATTGCCACTAACCAATTCTGCCTGCCAGCATGATCAATCCCTAACCACACCCCTACCAGCCAGATAGACACCTAACTGCTCCCCTTCCAGCCTAACTGCCCTCCCCTGCAAGGCTGATCACCCTTAACTGCCCTCTCCTGCAGGCCTGGTCCCACCAACTGCCTTCCCTTGCAGGCATGGTCCTTCCCAACTGCCCTCCCCTGTAGGCCTGGGTCCCCCCCAACTTCTCTCCCCTTCAGGCCTGGTCCCCCCAACTCCCCTCCCCTGCAGGCCTGATCACCCCCAACTGCCCTCCCATGCCGGCCATTTTGTGGCGGCCATATTGTATCCACATGAGAAGGCCATCTTTGACCACATGGGGGCGGCCATCTTGTGTGTTGGAGTGATAGTCATTTTGCATATTACTCTTTTATTAGACTGTGATCTTGAAATTAAGTATTAAAATGTATATATTTAAGTACCGCTGTGTATTATCCTATATAATAAAAGGCTAATATGCAAATGGTTGTCACTCCCTCACGCGTAACGACCCATCAGCAGGAGACGTGTAGGTGGGCAGAGCTATGTATGCGACCAGTCACCAGGAGATGCATGGAGCACCTCTCGGTCCCTACCTACCACCCCCACACCCACCCCCGGCTTCCGCAGGCAGCAGCAGCCGTTTGCTCCTGACTCCCATGAAAGCAGCGTAGCTCCCTCTCACCTCCCTCCCATGGAAGCAACGTGGCTCCCACCAGCTCCTGCGGACACACTGCAGCTCCTGCAGGCTCCTGTGGAAGCAGCGGGCAGCCTACTGAGCACGATTTCATGTGCTGGGCCACTATTCTCTATCATAAAAACCCCATGTTTGTGATACCGTCACAGTGGAACCACCAAAGACTGGTCACCAGGAGGGCGTGAGCACTGCGAGGTACAGGTGGGTGGATGGGCCTGTGAGCACAGTGAGGCTGCCCAGGTGGATGGGGCCACGTGATTTCATGCACTGGGCGTCTAGTGTATATATAATACAAATTTTAATAGTATTATTAATAGTTTTCATAATATTCCTTAATATGAAATAATAGATCATTTTTTACTTTCTTCCTTATACCTGTCCATAACTTTTAAAATTTCTATAATGCACATATTGTTTTTAGAGTCAGAAGCATACATATAAGATAGGAAAAGGAACCAAGCCTTACCATGGCCTGCATATGGCTTGGCACTGTCATTTAGAAGGCTTGGGGAGCTGCTACTATTAGTCATTCTCTGAAAAAGAAAATATAGATACATAATATCACTAGAATTAAGAATATTCAACCAATTAAGATTTTCTTTGCTTCTTCCCCTCCTATCCATCTTTCACATTACTAATACTCCAATCACTGCTGCTTGGATTACAAAAATCTATGCAAAAACTTCCAAACACTCTGCATAACACATCAAATGAAAATTTTATTCACTAGTTAGGTGTTAAACCAAAGCTGCAGACCTATTTTGAATTGCACTTCTATTAATTTATCAGCCTGGGCAAGACACATATAACTACTAAATTTCCTTGTCCATAAAATTTAAATTTCAATATCCATTCAAGATGTAAAGTGACTACATATAAAGTCAAGAAATGCTCTCTAATATCTTATCCCAATGCATATTATCCTTCATGTACCTTAGAGACTCTATAAAATTAGGCTATTCACTGTTCTCTAAATGTTTCATGGTTTCTCAACACACTCCATAATTTCTATGGTGTCTCCCCATCATGAAAGGCCTTCATCCCACAACCACAAAACACATAAAGAAGTGAAACTAGTTTCTTCCTATCTTTCTCTACATACTCCATGGTTGTCCCAACCATAGCCCCCACCCTTGAAAGCTCACCCTACTCCAACCCTAAAAGAGATAAGATGCCTTAACTATATACCAACTGTTTCATTAACTAAAATCCCACATCCTCCTGATAAATTAATTTAGGAATAAATGAAGACTTAGATCAATGGTAACCACATGGAGCACATGTCCCACAGGGGGGCAATTAGATTTTTAAAGGGGGCAATTCAAGAATGAATTATTAACAGTGAATTTTTTTGGATTTCTTATGGTTCAAAGAGCCTCACATACAGTATATAAATATATATTGTGATATATATATATATATATGCATTTCAGTTATTATGTTTTAAACTTTATTTGCTATTTTTTCATATCACTTTACATTTTTTAAACAATTTTTTTTCTCAGTACTTCAACTGTCCTTTCATTCTTTTATTTTTCTCTTTCATGGATGCCATGTTCTTTGGTAGCTTGTGTAGACCAAGTTAATGGCCTTTTAAGCTTCCTCCACATGAATGGAGTTCATTTCTTGAATAATAAGAATTATGTGTCATGGGGGCAATGGGCATATCAGGATTTTATGCTTAAGTGGGGCATGGCCAAAGAAAGGTTGGGAACCACTGCTCTAGATACTCTCCACCCTCAGAACAAACTTTACTGTTTAAACTCATACAAATGGTACCTGCAGTAAGGGATACTTTGTTTCTACAGGGCTTCCAAATCCATTGACTCCTATAAAGCTGGTGCTGAAATAGGAATCTGTGAGACTGGTATCAGTTAAAGCACCTCCATCTATTCCAGGAACTGAAAGAGAAAAAAAATTCCAGTATTTGATTATTCAAAAGCACAAATATTGATGTGGTTTCTGTGTTCCTAAATAACTTATGAAGTGTCAATCTGCCACACTTATTTTTATTTACCTATTCAAAACAAAAGGCAAGACCAAATAAAATTGGCTCGGCTCTAAACATTTGTTAAATAATGCTGAAGTTGACTGTCGTTTTCCTACAGAGATAGTAATTTATTTTGTATCAGTCACCTAAAAGCTACCAAGCACAACATGAAGAAACAAATCAGACTTGGATTTCAAGTTTCTTTCTCTAACTTTGCAAGAGGCCAGCAGAAACTATAAACCATTGCAATTTCCTCAGGACTGTTTTATTATGGGGGGAAAAATTTATTATGAAAAAAATCAGCAGACTCACATTAATTCATAGTTCAGTAAAAACAATTCTACAAAAGTAGAAATGAAATAGAGTTCAGAGAAGATACCCCATCTATGGATTTTAGGACAGGATAATACAGAATGGTTTTAAGTAGAACAATCCATTTATATACGAACAAAGTCATGGACAATGTTTTAGATACTAGTTCTTAGTAAGTACTTGGAATGCTGCTATTTTTAAGCTGTTAGTTAAGTACAAAGCCTTACACTTCATAACAGCTGAACTGCAAGTAGAATTTGCCCTCTTCTGTACAGAACTTCTAAGAACCACTGAAACCACTCCCATTCCCAACAAGAAGTAATCTAACTCTTGCTGCTTCCGCCACAGACTCAAGAGTCCCAGGTTGGATTCCAATCAATGTGTCTGTCTCCCTCGCATCGATGTCTCTCTCTCTATAGCCCTCCCTTCCATTCTCTCTAAAAATTAATGGAAAAATACCCTCAGGTAAGGATTTACAACAATCTAAACCAAAGAAAAGTAGACTAAAGAAATACTGATAGTTGGATGTAGGGTGCTACAATATGAATTTTGGTATACCCCCAAAATCATATATTGAAATCCTAAACCCTAAAAATGATGGTATTGCGATGTGGGACCTTTAGGAGGTGCTTAAGAGAGTGGAGCCTTCCTGCATGAGATTAGTATTCTTATAAAAGAGACTTTACAGAGATTCCTAGACCCTTCTACCAAGTGAGAACATAACAAGAGGGTGTCCATCTATGAATCAGGAAGTGGGTCCTCACCAACCACCACACATAATCTGCTATTGCTGTGATACTGGACTTCCCAGCTTCCAGAACTGTAAGAAATAAAAAAAAAAATCTGTTGTTTAAGAGAGGAATTGACAGGATTCTCCAGCCATGAAGACAGAAGAAAAACAGTCCAGAGATGGAAGACGCTGACGGTGCCTTACCATATTAGCAGTCAGCAGCTGTGCGTGGCTGCAGATTGCCTAGGACCAAACCAGAGGGTCGGACCTGCATTACCACCATTTGTCCACAATCCAGAATTGAAATATCATTGCTGACATGTACACATAAGGAACTGTTTGACATTGAAATTGGGACTCAAAAGAACTGTTGGCCTTAAAAGGCACATGAAAACATGCTCAAAGTCACTAATTATCCGAGAGATGCAAATCAAAACAACAATGCGGTACCATCTCACACCTGTCAGAATGGCCAACATCAACAAATCAACAAACGACAAGTGTTGGTGAGGTTGTGGAGAAAAAGGAACCCTCGTGCACTGCTGGTGGGAATGTAGACTGGTGCAACCACTGTGGAGAACAGTGTGGAATTTCCTCAAAAAACTGAAAATGGAACTCCCATTTGACCCAGTAATCCCACTCCTAGGAATATATCCCAAGAAACTAGAAACACCAATCAGAAAGGATATATGCACCCCTATGTTCATAGCAGCACAATCTACAATAGCTAGAATCTGGAAACAGCCTAGGTGCCTGTCAGCAGATGATTGGATAAAAAAACTGTGGTACATCTATACAATGGAATACTATGCTGCCATAAAAAAGAAGGAATTCTCATCATTTGCAGCAACCTGGATAGAACTAGAGAACATCATGCTGAGTGAAATAAGCCTGTCAATGAAAGAGAAATACCACATGGCCTCACTCATTTATGGATATTAAAAAACATTATAAACTGACAAACCAAAAGATAGATATAGAGACAGTAAAGCAACAAGCAGACTGTAAAATTACAGCAGGGAGAGTAGGGAGATCTGGGGGAGATAAGAGATCAACTGAAGGGACTTGTATACATGCATACAAGTACAACCAATGGACACAAAACTCTGGGGAGGGAGGGTATGTATGGGGGGGGCAATGTTAAAATATGTACACAGATAATAATTTAATAAAATTTTAAAAAATTTAAAATAAATAAATAAATAAAAATAAAATAAAATAAAATAAAAAAATAAAAAAATAAATAATAATAAATAAATAAATAAATAAAGAACTGTTGGCCCAGAAAGAAACTCACTACAGATTGATTCATTTGCCTCTCAGCATAACCATTATTGCTTGTCTCATTTTCAGTTCTTATAAGTATTTCTAGTATCACACGATCTCACTCTCTAGGGGAAATAATGAACAACATAAACTGATGAACAAAACCAGACCCGGAGACAAGGTAGCATCGATAAGACTGTCAAACCTCAGAGGGAAGGTAGGGAGGGGAAGGGGAAGAGGTCAACCAAAGGACTTGTATGCATGCATGTAAGCCTAACCAGTAGTCACAGACAACAGGGGGATGGGGCATGCGTAGGGAGGGGTTTGGGATGGGAATGGGGGAATGAGGCCAAATATGTGATACTTAAATCAATTACGATTTTTTTTTTAATCTGTTGTTTATAAACCACCCAGGCCGTGGTATTCTGTTAGAGCAACACAAACTAAGACACAGAGATGTGGGAATGTAAATTGGTGCAACTACTATGGAAAACAGTATGGAGGTCCCTCAAAAGATTAAATATAATCCAGCCAAAGTGGGTCAGTGGTTGAGCATCAACCAATTAACCAGGAGATCACAGTTCGATTCCCAGTCAGGGCACATGCCAAGATTGCAGGCTCAATCTCCAGTAGTAGGTATGCAGGAGGCAGCCAATCAATGATTCTCTCTCATCAATGATGTTTCTATCTCTCTCTCTCTCTCTCTAAAATCAATAAAAGCATATTTTTAAAAAACTAAGTATAAAACTATCACATGATCCAGCGATCTTAATTCTGGCTATATACCCAAAGTAAATAGCCATCACTATCTCAAAAAAAAAAAAAAAAAAAGGTATCTACATCTCTATGTTCACTGCAGCATTAAGACATGAAACAACCTAAGTATTTGTGGAGAGATGAATGGATAAAGAAAATCTCTCTCTCTCTCTCTCTCTCTCTCTCTCTCTCTCACAGACACACACACACACACACACACACACACACACACTGGAATATTATTCAGTCATAAAAAAGAAAGCAATCCTGTAATTTGTGACAACGTGAATGGACCTTGGGGATGTTATACTAAGTAAAATAAGTCAGAGAAAAAAAGTTAATACTGTGTGATCTTACTTTTCTGTGGAATCTAAAAATGCCAACTCAAAGCACTAGAGAGCAAAACAATAGTTGCCAGGGGCTGGGGATTGGGAGAAATGGGGAGAAACTGGTCAAAGAATACAAACTTCCAGCTGTAAGATGAACAAGTTCTGAAGAGCTAAGGTACAACACAATGACTATGACTAACAATTAAGAATATTGTATGAGAGGGTAGATCCTAAAAGTTATCACACATACAAAAAAAAAAAAAAGGTAATTATGTGTGTAGGGGAGAGAGGTGCTAACAACCTTTATTGTGGTAATCATTTTGCAATAAATGTATGTCAAATCATCATGTTATACATCCTAAACTTATATATGTTATATTTCAATAATATCTCACTAAATCTAGGAGAGAAAAAAACATTCCACACATACACTTAGAGTTCTTGTTTTAAAAAGTTAGTTTCGGAAGAAAAGGAATGGGAAATGATATTTCAAAAGTAGTGAGGAAAATCACTAAAGTACAGTAAACTACTCTATGCTATATAGACCACAAAAATACTAATTTTTCTTAGAGGGTACAAAGAACATACATGTCCTATCTACATCATAAGATATTCAAAGAGAAAAGGGTTGTGCTTTTAAGTTTAAACTACATAAGCACAGATATGTTAGAGACCTTAATTACCATGACTAGCGAATCCAGAACTTTTCATTCCTTGTATCCTTTACTTTTGCAATTTGTTTTAAGCAAACTTTACAATATCTCTGTGGAATAACAATTTGCAATCCACTTTAAATAAGGCTTACTATTTCTATAAAAAAAAGTCTGTTAAAATCTATTATAACTATTATATCTCTATGGAATAGTGATTAAACATCACTGTATAAATATGAATCTCGGTCCAAACAATTGTTGGAAAAGTTGGTATCTCTTATTTTGCAGTTAAGCCAATTGTGATTCAGAGTGATTAAATAGCTTTCCCAAAAGTCACAAAGCTAGTAAGTGACAGAACTGGGATAGAAAAGCCAGTTCTCTATTGCACTGAACTGCCATTCAACTTTTAAGAAAGGGAAACAGAAATGAAAAGATGAAATTTCAAGCTTCAGTTCTTAAATGATCATGAGTCACTCCAACTTTAAACCCAAGGGTCTTACAGTACCTAAAGAGCTAAAACTTCTACATCTGTCAGAAGTTACCCTGCAACTATTAACATATAATAATGTTAATAACATATAATTATTATGTGTATGATGATAATTTACAAAAAAAAAAAAGTCCACCCCATAGCTTAACTAAAGAAATGTTCTCCATTATTAGCTTTGTCCCTCCTGAATGAAATTACTTCAATTTCTCAAAACACCACAATAGATCAATGTTACCCAATGGAACTCTAAAGTCAACTAAATTTAGTAAATGCAGGGGACAAAAAATAAAAGTAAACCATTTTTTTACTAGAAAACTTTCTCAAAGCCTGCATCTACAATGTGGATTGTGACAATCTAAAAAGGATATAGAAAACTTCCAAATTTACTTGAGAACCTTTTCTACATAGAGCAACTTGAGGGACTGGAGTTTCAGAGTATACACTTTACAAAAAGTGCCCAGTGGTTTTCCTCTGCCAACAAAGACAAGATGCTGACGATGTTTATCCCAAAGAATGAAATCCAAACTTCTTAGTCTGACATCAGGACACTGACAAATCCTTCCCATGCTACCCAGAGAGGGGTCCATAGGAAGTTGTTCTCTGTTCCCATGTAAGTTATAGGAAAACTTTCACAATGTCCAAAGCCCCTGATATCCTGCTAAAGAAGAGAGAGGATGTCCTCTAATTCCTTGCAATGGAACCCACTTAGGTGGCACCAACCTTGACTTCCAAATGGAACAGCCACCTAAAAAAGTAAAAGTGACGGCATCTACATCATCAATCTGAAGAGAACCTGGGAGAAGCTTCTGCTGACAGCTCATGCCATTGTTGCCACTGAAAACCCCAATGATGTCAATGTCCTATTCTCTAGGAATACTGGCCAACAAGCCGTGCTGAAGTTTGCTGCTACCACTGAAGCCACCCCTGTTGCTGGCCATTTCACTTCTGGAACCATCATTGATTCGATCCAGGCAGACTTCATGGAGCCAAGACTTGTGATTACTGACCCCAGGGCTAACCACTGGCCTCTCACAGAGGTGTCTTATGTTAACCTGCCCAGCATTGCTCTGTGTAACACAGCTTTTCCTCTGCGATGTATGTGAAGTATAGTAATGCCTCCTTTGGAGAACTGCTGTTTGAACTACTCTGTTATTCTTAGACAGTCTCTTATTCTATAGGTCAACTCTGTTATTTTTTGATAATCCCTTTTTCTGTAAAATAAATGTTTTATTTGAATAACAGGAAAAAATAAAAACTTAGCTGTCTGACCTTGCAAGCTAGCCATCTGACATAACAGGCTAATGCTGATACTGATAATATTCCCATATTCTCATGCCAAGTGTTTGTTCATTATGTATCCAAGGTCACAAACTATCTGCAACACAGAGCTCTTTGTTTAATCTGCAAAGAGCTCAAAAGGTATAAATAAAAAGAATGGGTTCAAAATTTGACAGATATTCTGCTCTGAACCAATGCGCAATAAAAGACTCCTAATTAATTGGCTTGTTAAGGTGTCTTGTATCTAGTTCGATGATTTACAATACAACATGTGGACACTGCCATCCCTGGCAACAAGGGGACTCACTCAATGTGTCTGATGTGGTGGATACTGGCCTGGGGAAGTCTTGTGCATGCGCCATCTCCCATGAACACTGATGTGAGGTGATGCCTGGTCTCTACTTATACAGATTCTGAAGAGACTGAAAAGGAAGAACAGGCTGCTAGTGAAAAGGCTGTGACCAAAGAAGGAATTTCAGGGTGAATGAACTGTACCAGCCCCTGAGTTCACTATTGCTCAACCTAATGTCGCTGGTCTGAAGGTGTGCAGGCCCTTGGTGCCTATTCAGCACTTTCCTACTGAAACCTGGAGTGCTCAGCCTGCCAATGAAGACCGGTCTGTGCTCCCAATGCCCAGACCGCTAAATGGGTAAGAGTAACTACTGAGTTACGCTGTTTTTCCACAAACTCTTAAATAGAATGGAAATAAAGTTGATAAAAAATAAGCAGTTTCTTTTTTTAAAAAGCCCTCAACAATCTGCTCTCAATCAATCATTCTAATATTTCCTTGAAGTGCTGGGTTTGAACCTCACTTCTGCCACTTACAAGCTACACAGTCTTTGGAAAAATGCTTATAAAACAAAAATTATTCCATTACTTGTAAAATGAGAATCATACCATCTACCCTGCAAACTTCAACGAAAGTTATGATAAACAAATATCTTAAAAATTATTTCCAAAATCTTGATGGTTGCACAATACAAATTTATTAAACTGAACTATATACTTATAATGGGTATTACGAATTTTATAGTATAGCCAAGACCGGTTTGGCTCAATGGATAGAGCGTCGGCTTGGGGACTGAAGGGTCCCGGGTTCGATTCTGGTCAAGGGCATGTACCTTGGTTGAGGGCATATCCCCAGTAGGGAGTGTGCAAGAGGCAGCTGATCGATGACTCTCTCTCATCGATGTTTCTAACTCTCTCCCTTCCTCTCTGTACAAAATCAATAAAAATACATATTAAAAAAAATTTACAGTATATAATTTATATTTCTATAAAACTATTTTTTAGTAAGTGGAGAAAAATACCTTATATAGATTATTTCCAAAAGAACAAGGACTACAGTGTAAAATAATAAAAGTATATATCTACTCAAAAAAGAGCTTTACAATAATCATAACATTATTGAATTCTCTCCTCCAGTCAAAATGACATATTCATTGCATATTTCGGAAGTCTACACTTCACAATACAGAGTACCATCAATTCCTGCTCTATGTTAAAGACCTAGACATGATGGAAAAAATACTTGGAGTTAGACACTAAGGTCTAACCGTATGTTTGCCACTTACTAGCTAGACGAATGTGGGCAAACAACCCTTTAAGTTTCATTTCTTCATCTGAAAAAAAAAATAATACCATCTCACTCACAGGGTGTGGTAGAGACTCAAGTCAAGTAACTACTCAAAGTACCCAGCATCTTGTCTCACAGGTACTTATAAATGTTAATTTCTTCTCCCATCACTAGAATGTATTCCCTAATTATCCCAAGCTATTAAAACCTCTAACTCAAGACATTATTTATAAAAATTTCCTTTAACTTATCTTTTATTGCTGTCTTAAATGACTTAATCCTTTAAATTCTTATATGTTTCGGTACTATCTACCCATCTAAATTATCAGTAAACTGGAGAAATCAAGATAGCGGCATAGGTAAACACCTATACTTCAGCCTCACACAACAATTTCAAAACTATAACTAAAATACAAAACATCTATCACCCAGAAGCATGGGAAAGCTGGCTGAGTGGAAGTTCCACAACTATATAGAAGGAAAGAGAAAGGAGCATTGAGACGTGCACAAGCGCTGAAAAGTTGAGGTACAGAGGCGTGCGAACTGGGCTGGTGGCGGGCAATTGGATGTGCTGCTTTTTTTCAGCCTGAAGAGAGACAAGCTCCCAATTACTCTGAAATCTGGTTTATGGGGAGACGTAGGGAACCCAAACTACTACAGGGAGAAGCTGGACTGTTGGCCATTTTGTTGGAAAGTGAGGGTGACTTTCTTGAAAAAGTGTGCCCAGCAATCATTGTTTACTGCGCTTGAGCACAGGGCGCAGGGAGCAGGGAGCAGGGACTTGGAAACACAGAAACGCAGAAAAGGCTGACTGGCAGCCATCACTGTTTGCCATGTCCTAGCCTAGTGACGCCCTGAGACTCTTCCCCACACAATCTATTATACAGACCCACCCAAACTCCAAGCAGCAGCATTTGCAAATAAAAGGCCTGCCCTATTGCAGCTTAACCAAACTGCAGCTCTGGTCAGCTCCAAAACCTCCAAACCCAAGCAAAGAGGAGAAAACTGTAGTTATCACTGTAGCTCCTGCTGGGTGGTCTCAGACAGTAGCTGACCTGTACCCCATTGGAGATCTAGAAGCTAGTGTATCTAGAGGTCTGTGTGAGACGACACCAGATTTCAACTATTCTCTTGGACACATAAAGGACACACTCAAGAGGCAGACTCAGTGAGCACCAAAGCCCCACTGAAACAAGTCCTATCCCATATGTGTGTCTCCAGCACAGCAGTTCTTCCATTATAGACAGAGCAAGTCCTCAGCCAATTGGCCTGAAGATCAATTCCTCCCAGTGACACCAACAACAATCAAGACTTAACTACAACAAGGCTATACACACAGTCCACAAAGGGGTGCACCAAGAGTGTCCAACTCAGGTAACTGGGAGGCTGACCCATTGGACCATATAGGACACCTAGCACACAAAGCCACCCTACCAACTCAGGGAAGCAGTGAAAATGAGACAAGGAAACATATCACAAACGAAAGAAATGGAGGGGGAAAAAACAACTGGATGTGGAGTTCAAAACCACTGTTATAAGGTTTTTCAAGAATTTCCTAGAAAAGTCCAATAAATTTAACATCTAGTTTTTTTACATTTTAATATATAAAAAGGTAGTTTGTAATACTTTACACATCTCTTACAGAAACCACAGAAGTCATCTGTGGGAATAAAATTCAAAAATATATTGATCTGAGGAGTGAAGTTCTCTCAAAAGCTCACAAACTAAAAAAGGCCAAGAGCCAGGCCCGGAGCAGCAGCTGACAGGCTGGGAGCGGCCAGGCCCAGAGCAGCTGGGTAGGGTGCGGCCAGGCCCGGAGCAGCAGCTGCCAGGCTGGGAGCGGCCAGGCCCGGAGCAGCAGCTGACAGGCTGGGAGCGGCCGGGCCCGGAGCAGCTGTGCTCAGAGCAGCGGGTTGGCTGTGGCCAGGACCAGAGCAGCAGCAGCCAAGCCTGGAGCAACCAGGTCGGGAGCGGCAGTGGCCAGACCCGGAGCAGCTGGTTGTGGAACGAACCAGAGCAACAGAGGCCAGGCCCGGAGCAGCCAGGCCCGGAACAGCTCGCTCCTTGCCTGCCCCCGCCCCAAGGCTGCCTCTCAGACATGGCTGGAAACTTTTGCGGGAACTTGAGGGTCTGCTGAATCAAGTGATGAAGGCTTAGATCTGGATGTGTTGAGTTAGTATAGGGCTGGGGTGTTGATCTGTGAGTGCCTTGTACGGGGCCTGGATGAGGTTGGTTGACCTATTTGGAAATGTCTTTTGTGTGAAGTGTAACTTTGGGCATGTGAAGGTATTACTGATATGAGAAAATGCTAAGTAACTGATTTACTATCTGAAAAGGGATTTACTATTGGGGAAAGGGAGGGAGGAAGAGACTGAACATAAACTGTGCACCTATGGATGAGGACAATGGGGGATGGGGAGGGGGCAGAGGGTGGGGTGGGAACCTGGTGGAGGGGGGAAGAAATGAGGAACCTTTGTAATAATATGAACAATAAAGATTGATTTAAAAATAAATAAATAAATAAATAAATAAGGCCAAGAGAACCAAGAAAAAACAGTAATGAATGACTAAAAACGCTGTATTTCCAACCTGTGATAAAGCTTCTGTGTAGAGCCAGAAGAGATCAATTCTAGCACAGCCAGTGTTGCTCAGTATAATAACTGGCACAGAAGAGTTTGATAATTGAGCTCTCTCCAGTCAGTGCCCAAAATATATATACTATGCCATTTACTAATGAAAAAGTCATCTGCATAAAGAATCTGTCTCCAGAGAGACAAGTTGACGTTGTTTTAAAAACTGTAAGGCAGGGGTCTTCAAACTACGGCCCGCGGGCCACATGCAGCCCCCAGGGGAGTCTGATCCTGCCCGCCAGGTTTTTTGGGCAGTGAGCGCAGCCAAGGTGTTACAATAGGAATTAGTAGTTCATATAGTCCGGCCCTCCAGCTCTCTGAGGGACCGTGATCTGGCCCCCACTTTAAAAAGTTTGAGGACCCCTGCTGTAAGGTTTATCTGGCAAATTGGCCTTCATGGAAGCTGCCATACTTTTGCACCATGATAGCCACAGCAATGGCTATAGCAAGACCAAGAAAAAAATATCCTCAAGCTTAACAAACTACTCAGCTGAAATCCGATTGTTCCACACTGAAGTACATACATATAGTAAACTGTTTTGACTTGGAAAAATTTTAAGTGACACATTATTACTTAGTCTCCTCAATCTGAAAGGACTGCAGTGCAGCAAGGCTCTGGTAAACACCTGATTCTGAGGAGTGATACAATACTTCAGGCTTTCCAAGATGAATTGGCTGCAGGCTGACTATAAACAATTAAATAAATGGGCTCCTGGTGAAGCTACTTAATATTTAGAACTGTCCATGTGATTATATACTGAAATATATCTTCTAATAAAAGAGTTTTAGCCCTGGCCAGTGTGGCTCAGTGTCAACCTGCAGACTGAAGGGTCCCGGGTTCGATTCCAGTCAAGGGTATGTACCTTGGTTGCTGGCACATCCCCAGTGCGGGGGGTGTGC
This sequence comes from Pipistrellus hanaki, assembly GCF_964339955.1. Taxonomy (NCBI): domain Eukaryota; kingdom Metazoa; phylum Chordata; class Mammalia; order Chiroptera; family Vespertilionidae; genus Pipistrellus; species Pipistrellus hanaki. The sequence goes on from NC_140505.1 coordinate 100,996,672, forward strand.
AGGAGGCAGCTGACCAATGTTTCTCTCTCATGGATGTTTCTAGCTCTCTGTCCCTATCCCTTCCTCTCTGTAAAAAATAAATAAAATATATATTTTTTAAAGTTTCAATTTGGGGTCTGTGCTAAGATAATTTATCTACATAATCAAAAGCTACCGATAAAGCACTACATGTTTTTAAAAAGTCTTAAACTGTTCTTGATTTCTCAGCAAAGTGAGTTGGAATTTCATAATGGAGAAAATTTGTTGCTAAAACCAATTTACTAGGTGTACTGGTTAATGCGGACTTTGTAATCCAAGAAAACATAATTTCAAGAGAAACATCAAAAGTGCTTTAATTCAAATAATGTCTATCGCTAGCCACACATTTCCCCCATCTTTAGGTAATTTGTGGATACTGTTCCAATAGAACTTTTGTTTTGAGGCAAACCATTCAGAGACCCAATTTTCCACTTTGTACATTTTGAAGTGCTGCTCAGAACCTGCCTGTGCCATGGATCCGAACAAGTATTAATAGTAATCTGAAGGAGCAAGGTCTGGTGAATACAGCAGTTGGTTAATACTTCTCAGGCAAGATCTTTTAATGTGTCTTTAACTGGTTTTGAAGTGTGTGATGGTGTGTCATCATGAAGCAAAATTACTTTGCCGTGTCTTCTGGAACATTCTGGTCCTTTCACGATCAAAGCGTGGTCCAAATTGATTATTACAATAGTTGTCGGTAGCGATCCGTATTAATGGTTTCACCTGGTTTTAAAAGCTCATAACACACCACATCTTCCTGATCCCACCAAATGCAGAGCATTTTCTTCTTTCCTAAGCAATATGGCCTTGCATTCAATGTTGATGGTTGACCTGGATCAACCCATGATTTTGTGCATCTGGGATTTCTCAAAATAAATCCACTTTTCATCAACAGTCACAATTCGATGCAAAAAGACTTTCATGCTGCTGAAGCAACATTTTACTGATGACTTTTTCGTTTTCCATTTGTCTTTCGTTCAGTTGATATGGCACCCATTTTCCTTCCTTTAAAATATTTCCCATTGCTTGTAAACAACTGGAAATTGCTGAGCAACGTTTAATCTTTCTGCAAGTTGTTTCTGAGTTTGACACATATCTTCATCCAATAATGCTTGTAACTGTTGTTCTTCAAACTTTTTCAGTTGACTTGAAGATTCTTTGTCTTTCACACCGAAATCATCACTTTTAAAGCAGTTAAACCAGTATTCACAAGTATCTTGGAATGAAGCATGTTCACCATAAGCTTCCTGAAGTATTCACCAGCACTTTTCTTCAAAATAATGAATTAAAACGTCCCGCAAATGCTCTTTTTTTTGGCACGAAATTTGACATTTTTATGTATAAAAATATCTATGATGTTAACACCTTCAGAAAATTTGACATATGAAATCTTGAAGCTTGCTGTCAATACAACAAAATAGCATACATATCAAATTGCATGCATATCAACAGATGTGTAACTCCATCATTGAAAAAAATCCATATTAACTGGTACACCTAGTATTTGTGCAAATTACCAGTTTCAGATCACTTAAACCTATGGTTTCTTGAGAACTCATAGAGATAGGGGGTTTTATATAGCACTTGTAATCTTTTATCATACTTTAAAATTATTAGGACTAATGCATCCCAAGAATCTAAAAAAATAATACCTGACAAAGAGTAACTGCTCAATAAATGTTAATTCCTAAAATCATACTAAGTTGAAAGCTTGCCATAATCTTTTTTTAAAAACATGTATCTGTATTCATTAAGTCTTTTTATAATACACTAGTGACCTGGTGCACAGATTTGCGAACATTGAAAGGAAATTACTTAGAAGGTGGCTGGCAGGGTGGGACTGGGCAAGATGGGCCGGACATGCCCTGGAGCCCTCCCTGGGTCCCATCCCAGCTGGCCAACCTATCGTGTCCCTCCCCAGCCTTGATTGTGCACCAGTGGGGTCCCTCATCCTAGCCTGCACCCTCTTGCAATCCAGGATCCCTCAGGGGGATATCAGAGACCTGGTTTCACCCCCATCCCGCAGGCCATATGCAAATCGACCAAACAGCGGTCATTATGATGTGCACTGACCACCAGGGGGCAGACACTCCATGCGAGAGCTGCCCGTGCTAGTCAGTGCACTCCCACCTGGGAAGTGCTGCTCAGCCAGAAGCCAGGCTCAAGGCTGGAGAGCGCAGCAGCAGCAGTGCTAAGGCTGTCTATTATTAATCTCCAGGATTTATGTATTTTATAACTGGAAGTTTATGACTTTTTACAACCTCTACCCATTTTGTGCACCCCCCACTGGCAACCACCAATCTGTTTTATCTACCAGTTTGGGTTTTATGTAGATTCCACATGCAAGTGAGATCAAATGGCATTTATCTACATAACTTTTTAAAATATATTTTTATTTATTTAAGAGAGGAAGGGAGAGGGAGAGGCAGAAACATCAATGACGACAGAGAATCACTGATCAGCTGCCTCCTGCACAACCACACTGGGGATCAAGCCTGCAACCCGGCCAGGTGGCATGACCAGGAATCAAACCATGACTTCCAGGTTCATAGATCGACACTCAAACCCTGAGCCATGCCAGTTAGGCCATAATTTTTTTAATGTACCAGACCACTAATAATTCTGTAGGCTCCTTAATATATGTATTTTATATAAATGTATGTATAAATATATATAATACACAAAGATATAAGAATTTAGTGGCATCACTTGTATTTGTAAAAGATTATAAGCAATCTAAAGATATCCATTAAAAAAGATAATACGAACATACAATGGACTGTTACACATCCGTTAAAAAGAGTAGGCTATATTTCTATGTGTGGATATGGAACAAACTACAAGCTATACAATTGAATGAGAAAATACCAAGTGCATTAGGCTTCCATGTGTGCATATACACATATATGTATAAGTATATGCTAGAAACAGGGAACTATGATATATAAAAAGTTGTATAGGCAAAGAATATTTCTGAATGGGTGCATAATAAATTGGAAAGAGTGACTGCCTTTGGAGAGGGATCAGAAATAAGGAGGAAAACTATTTCTCCCTGTGTATTCTTTTGTGCTATTTACATTTTTAACATGTGCATTTACTACATTTCTAATTCCAAATAAAATAAAAAAGTTCCCGCCGAGACCGGTTTGGCTCAATGGATAGAGCATCGGCTTGGGGACCGAAGGGACCCGGGTTCGATTCCGGTCAAGGGCATGTACCTTGGTTGCGGGCATATCCCCAGTAAGGGGTGTACAAGAGGCAGCTGATCGATGACTCTCTTTCATCGATGTTTCTAGCTCTCTATCTCTCTCCCTTCCTCTCTGTACAAAATCAATAAAATATATTTAAAAAATAAAATAAAAAAATAAAAAAATTAAAATTAAAAAGTTCCCATTTTCCTAAATGAAAATTTTTATGTTGAAAATAATAACTAGCTTAGGAAAAAAAGGTACAAGAGAGATACCAAAAGAGACATCAAAAAAGGGAGCTTTTTTTTTCATAAGAGATTATTATAATGTATATAAATAATGAATTACTACTGTGATGTACACCTGAAATAGGATACTGTATGTCAATTATACAGCAATAAAAATACCAATCCCATAAGGTCACATGCTATATAATTCCATTTATAGAACACTGTTGAAATGACAAAATTATAGAAATGGAGAGCAAATTACTGATTGCCAGTGGTTGGGAGGTAAGGCAAGTGTCAAAATGGCAATTTTAGACTGATAGAACTATCCTATGCCTTGATTGTCTTGACAGATACACAAGCATACATAGAACCATATTCACACACATATACACACAAGTGCAAATAAAACTAGGAAAATACGAAAAAGTGGATTACTATGTATTTCAATGATGATTATAATACTGCATTATAGCTATGAAAGATGTTAACATGGGGAGGAACTGGGTGATGGGACAATATCTCTCTTGTCTTACAACTGCATGGGACTCTACAATTATCTCAAAATAGAAAGTTAATTTTTTTTAAATCTATAAAAGGTCAAAATAGGAAGATATTAAGTTTTATTTAGGCAATCATTTTTCTTACAAGGTTATTCAAATGAACTTTTATGTAAAGAAGTTTTTACTCATTTACTGTATCTTACCTAGATTTGCGTATATTAGTACATCCTTCTTTGAGTATTCCTCATAAACCTCTAAGTTTTCCTCATAAAAGTTATCAAGACCTAATATTAACTTGGGCATATGTTTGCATACCCTACTAGAAAGTAAACTGCACTAGGGCACAGTTTCTTTTCATTCAATGTTGTATTCCCATCACCTACAGATCAAAGCTTGCCACACAGCAAGCACAATATTAAATGAATGAAATGAATGCTATTATTCGTGCACTGGGAGATGGGGAGTGTCCCTCAGCCCAGCCTTCTTCACCCTCTCCAATCTGGGAGACCGCAGTTGGACATCCCTCTCACAATCTGGGACTACTGGCTACCAACCACTCGCCTGCTTGCCTGCCTGCCTGCCTGATCACCACCTAACCAATCCCCTGCCAGCGTGATCAATGCCTAACTGCTCCCCTGCCAACTTGATAGCCCCCAACTGCTCTCCCCTGCTGGCCCAATCTCCTCAAAATGCCTTCTGCTGCTGGCCTGGTAACCCCCATCTGCCCTCCTTTGTGGCCCCAGTTGCCTCTAACTGCCCTTCCCAGCAGGCCTGGTTCCTCCAACAGCCATCTCCTGCCAGCCTAATCACTCCTAACTGCCCTCCCCTGCAGGCCAGGTCGCCCCTAACTGCCCTCCTCTGCCAGCCCAGGTCTCCCTAACGGCCTTCCCCTGTCAGCCAAGTCGCCCTTAACTGCCCTCCCCTTCTGGCCCAGTTACCCCTAACTGTCCTCCCTTGATAGCCGGTCTCCCCTAACTGCCCTCCCGCCCCTACAGGCCTGGTCGCCCCCAACTCCCCTCCCCTGCTGGCCCAATCTCCCCCAACTGCCCTCTGCTGCTGGCCTGGTAACCCCCAACTGCCCTCCCCTGCCAGCCCAGTTGCCCCCAACTGCCTTCCCCTGCAGGCCTTGACCCTCCCCAACTGCCCTCCCCTGCCAACCTGGTCATCCCCAACTGTCCTCCCCTGCACGTCTGGTTGCTCCCACTGTCCTCCCCTGCTAACCCAGTCATCCCCACTGTCCTCACCTAACTACCCTCCCTTGCCAGCCTGGTGACCCCTAACTGCCTTCCCCTGCTGGCCTGGTCACCTCTAACTGCCCCCCCCCCTTTTCCCCCAGCCTCATCACCCCCAACTGCCTTCCCCTGCAGGCCTGGTCTCTCCCAACTTCCCACCCTTGCTGGCCTGGTCCCTCCCCACTGCCCTCCCCTGCAGGCCTAATAGCCCCCAACTACCCTCGCCTACCAGCCCAGTCACCCCCAACTGCTCTCCCCTGCCGACCTAATCACCCACAACTACCCTACCCTGCTGGCCATCATGTGGCAGCCATCTTTGACCACATGGGGGGGGCCATTTGTGCAAGGGTGTGAGGGTTAATTTGCATATTATCGCTATTATATTGGCTGTGTATCCTATATAAAATGCTAATATGCAAATCGACCGAACAGCAGAACAATTGGTCATTATGACGCACACTAACCACCAGGGGCAGATGCTCAATGCAGGATCTGCCCACTGGTGATCAGTGCACTCCTATAGCAGGAGCACTACTCAGCCAGAAACAGGTTCTGGCGAGTACAGAGGCAGTGGCAGGAGCCTCTCCCTACCCTCGTAGCAGTGCTAAGGATGGCCAACTGCTGGCTGGGAGCATGCCTAAGTCGTCAGTTGGGCATCTCCCGAGGGCTCCCAAACTGCAAGAGGGTGCAGGCCAGCCTGAAGGACACCCCCTTCCCACCCAAGTGCACTGGGCCTCTAGCTGTCCAATGATAATAATGTTTAAATCTATAGTAGCCATCCTAATGGGAAATTCAGTATTTACCTTTCTGTCAGATCATACAAGTTTATGGAAAGAAAAGTGTAACCCTGGCTTAAAAACAATTTTGCCACAAACATTATACATTCCAAAGTTATTTTATGAACTTCAGGCTATCCACTGCTATCTTCCTGTGGTTGGATAGCAACCACAATTCAATAATCTGTAACTAGTTTACTGGTCTTGAAAGAATAGCTGTTCCTCCGTATTGAAAAGGATTGGTTTCTGAACCCCTGTGGATACAAAAACTGAGGACACCCATGTCCCTTATGTAGAATACATATAGCCTATTCACACATCCTCTTATATACTTTGAATTACCTATAATAATACAGTGTAAATGCTATATAAATAGTTGTTACACTACACTGTTTAGGTAATAATGACAAGAAAAATAGTCTATGCATGTTCACTACAGATATAACCATCACAGGCCTAATTGCACAGTGCATGTAAGCAAAGGCATAACATTTTTTTCAAATATTTTCCATCTGCAGTTGGTTGATCTTCAGATGGGAAACCTGTGGATAAGGAGGGCCAACTGTATACTCTCAAATATTTTTGGGGGGGGGCGGGGGACAACACAGGGAGCATAGATATACAGGTTAATTATATAGTTATTATTAATAACTAGTGGCCCATTGCAGGAAGATTCCTGCAAGAATAGGGCTTCCTGCAGCCTGAGTGAAGCTTCTCTGCTGCCTCACTCCCTGCTCCGCTGCCTCACTCCCTGCTCCGCTGCCTCGCTCCCTTCACTGCTACCTCACTCCCATCTCCACTACCTCGCTCCATCCCATCTCCAATGCCTCGCTCACTTCTTTACCGCTTCACTCCCTTCTGCAGCGCTTGACTTCCTTCTATGCTGTATTCAGTCTTCGCTCTGTACCTGTGTATGCAAATTAACTGCTATCTTTGTCCAGTTAATTTGCATACTCACTCCTGATTGGCTGGTGGGCATAGTGAAGGAATGGTCAATTTTCATGTTTCTCTTTTATTAGTGTAGAGATTCAATAACAGCAGCAACTAAGACTGATATTTCACTATGTACCAGGCAATACACACTGATAGTGTCACATGCAACACCACCAAGTAGTTACTATTTTTATCTCCATTTTTTAAAAGGAGATAAATTTAGGCTTAAGATTAAAAATTTGTCCAAGATCACAAAGCCAGTAAGAGAGCCAGAAGTACACTTTAGATCTGTCTTACACCAAAGCTTCACTACTAAGTAAATTAGTAGAACTGAAAACAAGTTTATTTTGACAAATAAATCTATTGGCTTTCAAATAAAGTAATGTACATAAATATATAAATTGGGGTATAATAAATACTTCAGCTGTGCTCTAACCAGTTTGGCTCAGTGGATAGAGCGTCGGCCTGTGGACTCAAGGGTCCCAGGTTTGATTACGGCCAAGGTCATGTACCTTGATTGTGAGCACATACCCAGTAGGGAGAGTACAGAAGGCAGCTGATAGATGTTTTTCTCTCTCATGGATGCTTCTAACTCTCTATCCCTCTCTCTTCCTCTCTGTAAAAAAATCAATAAAATATATATTTTTTTAAACAAAATTTTATAGCCAATTTAGTAGTAATAAACTCCTTTAGTTTTCGTCTGGGAAACTCTTTATTTCTCCTTCAAGTCTGAACGAAATATTTGCTGGGTAGAGTATGTTGTAGATCCTTTCTTTCAGCACTTTGAATATTTCCTACCACTCCCTTCTAGTCATAAAGTTTCTGCTGAGAAATCAGCTAGTAGCCTTATGGGGTTTGGGAGAGGATGGAGTTCCTTTGTTTATGAAATGCTGTTTCCTTCTTGTGACTTAAAGATTATCTTTTTATCCTTAACTTCTGTCATTTTAATTATAATATCTTGGTGTGGGCCTCTTTGGAACTGTGCTACCTGGAACTAGATGTCTGCTTCCTTCCCCAGATTAGGAAAGTTTCAGTCATATTTCCTCAAATATTTTCTCTTTCTCTCTTTTCCTTCTGGGATCCCTACAATACATATGTTAGTGCACTTGATGTTGTCATAGACATTCCTTAAGTTATTCTCTTTTTTCTTATTGATGTTCTGATTTGTCAATTCCCATGATTCTATCCTCCATGAGGTTAATCTGTTCTTCTGTATTATCCAATCTGCTATTGCATTTTTCATTACAGTTATTCTTCAGTTGATTGGTTCTTTATTAATTTTTTAAATCTTCTTTGTTGAAGTTCTGAGTTCCTCTATTCTCCACGTTATTTTGGTAAGCATACTTCTTACTGTTACTTGAAATTTTGCAACATTTTCAACCTGGTTGGTTTTGCTCAATGGTTAGAGCATCAGCCTGAGGACTGAAGGGTCTTGGGCTCAATTCCCAGTTAAGGGCACATACCTGGGTTGCAGGCTTGAGCCCTAGCTGAGGCAACTAATAGTTGTGTCTCTCTCACATTGGGTCTCTCTCTCTCTCTACCTCTCTCTCCCCTCAACTCCCCCCCCCTCCCCTCTTCTCCCTCCCTTCCATTCTCTCTAAAAGGAAAATTATGTTTTTATTCATTTTAGAGAAAGGGAGGGAGAGGAAGGGAAGAAAGAAGAAAGGAGGAAGAGAGAGAGAAACACTAATATGAGAGAGAAACATTGATCAGTTGCCTCCCACACACAGCCCAACTAGGGATCAAACCCACAACTGGGAATAGAACTAGCAACCTTTCGGTGCATGGGACGATGCTGAACCACCTGAGCTACATGGTCAGGGCTATTTGAATTCTTTATCAGGCAAATTACTTACCTTTATTTCATTAGGATTTTTTAAAGATATTTTTATTGCCGAAACCAGTTTGGCTCAGTGGATAGAGCGTTGGCCTGTAGACTGAAAGGTCCCGGGTTCGATTCCGGTCAAGGGCATGTACCTTGGTTGCGGCACATCTCCAGTAGGGGGTGTGCAAGAGGCAGCTGATTGATGATTCTCTCTTATGGATGTTTCTAACTCTCTATCCCTCTCTCTTCCTCTCTGTAAAAAATCAATAAAATATTTGAAATATATATATATTTTTTAAAAAGATATTTTTATTGATTTCAGAGAGGAAGGGAAAGAGAGAAATAGAAACATCAACGATGAGAGAAAAGCATTGATTGACTGCCTCCTGCACACCCTGTAATGGGGACTACACCCACAACCTGACAGGCAATCGAACCGTGACCACCTGGTTCATAGATCCATGATCAACCACTGAGTCATACCAGCCAAGCTATTAGGGAGTTTTTCTTGTTCCTTCATTTGGAATATATTCCTCTGTCTCCTCATTTTGACTATCTGTATCTGTTCCTATGAATTAGATAAAATAACTTTCTCTCCCAATCTTGAAAAAGTGGTCCTATAACAAAGTAGCCTTTGTGTAAACTGTACCAGATGGTTTTAACAGGCCAGTTGGAATAAGAGTGTGATGCCTGAGGTGCTGCCTGGCCAGATAAAACGGGTTGAGGGCAGGGCAATCTGGTGTGCATGCACATGTGATAGCTCCCTCTTGTTCTGGCTCCCCAAGCTAAAATGCGGTTTAGGCAATGCAGACTGGTGTCCCAACACTTCAGCACCCTGCTGACCTGAGTGAGGCGGCATGGTGCACACTGCAGTGTCCCATTTGACCCACTGGGTCAATCTCCAGTGGGATAACCCTAAATACACACTCTACCACATCCTGTTGTAGCTGGTGAAGTGGCCAGGAAGGCACTACTGCTGCCTTGCAGATTGGACAGTGTACCTGAACAGAACTCCTGCTACACTATCCAAGTGGAGGGAGAATGCAAACAATGCACTCACTGGCCTCTCTGATCCTAAAAAGTTACCTCAGATCCCAGAGAGCTCTAGCAGTTCCCCAATCCTCTATTCAATCACAATCTCGATCTCTCAATCTCAATTTCTCTCCCTCTGCCCCCATTCCCCACCCCTTCTCTCTCTCCTTTGGTGTGCAGTAGATATAGAAGCTGTTCAATTGGCTCAGTTGTCCCTCAAAGACTGTCATATATATAGTTATAAATTCAGCATGTTCATGGGATCACGTGAGCTCAGCATCTTCCTAAGCTGCCATTTTTTTTTTTTTTAGAAACATTCTTTTTTTTTAAAATATATTTTATTGATTTTTTACAGAGAGGAAAGGAGAGGGATAGAGAGTTAGAAACATCAATGAGAGAGAAACATCGACCAGCTGCCTCCTGCACAACCCCTACCGGGGATGTGCCTACAACCAAGGCACATGCCCCTGACTGGAATCGAACCTGGGATGCTTCTGTCTGCAGATTGATGCTCTATCCACTGAGCCAAACCAGTTTCAGCCTAAGCTGCCACCTTGGTCCCTCTCTTCTTATTGCCTCACACCGTATAATACATTAAGGTACAGTATAACAAATTAAAGATAGAAAGAAAAATAAAATATCAATTGCAAACATTTAAAGCAGTTAGCCATTAAATCAACAATACAATCCTCTTCCCTGATTTCCTGAGCAACTTGACTTACTACTAACTGATATGAAGCAATTTTCTTACCCATAAGAAGTCACAACCTAGATACGACTGAGGATTATAAGAAAAAGCCTACAGCAAAAAAGAGGAGCCTCAGGTTTTACCCAGTCAAGTTAAAGCAAGCCTATTGAATCCAAATACATGATTCAGCTATTTAAGTAAATAACTGTTACATGACTAAATATTAATTTTTTTAAATGCTTTCTTAGCATTAACTGCCTGTCCTCTCACGACCCAATATCTTGCCAAAACACAGTAGATAGAGTGTCAGTCTGTGGACTGAAAGGTCCCGGGTTCGATTCCGGTCAAGGGCATGTACATTGGTTGCAGGAACATCCCCAGTAGGGGTGTGCAAGAGGCAGTTGATTGATGTTCTCTCTCATCGATGTTTCTAACTCTCTATCCCTCTCTCTTCCTCTCTGTAAAAACTCAATAAAATACATTTTTTTTTATAAAAAGACCCTATATCCCAGGCAATTATATTCCCTTTTTGAGATATGAAATGACCCCTCACCTTTGAACCATTGCTCGTATTTTTCTCCAACTCCCATCTTCACCTAGCATTTATGTCCCAAATCCACTACTTCTATGAAAACCCTAGAAAGACCACAGATTAAATCAAACACTAGCATTTTTAAAGTCTCTCTTTTTGTAGATGACAAAACTACTGTTCATTGCTTACAGAACATTACTCTTAAATAAATTTGAGCCACAATTTACACATCCAGCAAAGATTTATCTTGAAATTGTAAAGTTTCTTCTCAAAAGTGATAAAGTTCCACCAATAAAGAGAAACTATTTCTTACAAAACATTTTAAGTTACAAATTAATTTCTTAGCATATCATCCTTACCAAATAAGTCTCTGTTAAAGTCAAGCCCATCCCAGCAAAAGAAATATGACTGGCCAGGCAGTGTTTGAACCTGGGCCTACGAACCAGGAGGTCACATGTCCTGGTTGTGGACTTGATCCCCAAATAGGGGCGTGCAGGAGACAGCAGATCAATGATTCTCATCATTGATGTTTATCTCCCACCCCCTCTTCCTCTCTGAAAGCAAGAAAAGAAAGAAAACAATCTTTCACACACACAAATTTCTGGCAAGACACTAATCCTTAAAGAGCAAGTAAGTGCTACAACATCAAGTTCATTTGCAGTCTTACAAAAATGTTCTGACATCCAAGTTACCTATCAAATTATTTGAAGATTCAAAAAGTGTCTAGAAGTACCAAAAAAGCAGGACTTTCCCACTTGGTTTAGAAATGCTCCATATATTCAAAACAGAAAAGGAAAGTCTGACACCTGTTCTACTTCTTTCTTTAGGACAACATTCTGTAAAATAGGTTACACTTAAACACTTATTACAATTCTAAATTCTACCCACACAAACAACTAAAAAGTTGTAAGTCAATAGAGAATAACAAATGATTTTAAAAGATATAACAACCCTAAAATTTCTGAACCCAAGTCCCTACACAAGCTATGCTTTCAAGGCTTCACGTTGAGTTCACTGGATACAAAGTTGTAGAAGGCATAATCCCCCTACTGACACCCAGCAAACTTATTCCAAAAAACTATGTTGAAATGCAAGTCTTGTGAAATTCCTCCTCTACATTCTCAACTAAACCTAAACACACTAAGAGCTGCGGTTTATTAACTCCCAATCCTTCGAAAGCCTTTTCTGCCTGGAAAACTTTTCTCCCATAAGCCTTACACAAACTTTTCCATTCTTTCAACCTACTCCAGGAAGCCTTAACCCCGCCCCACTACCTCCACACCCACTGGGGAACCTCAACACTCTGCAGCCACCGCTCCACACGGGCAACACACAGGTGCCTGCAAGCCCGGCCCCTCTCCACACACCCCGGAAACGACACCCCCTTTCTCACACTCCGCGCTCCAAAGCCTCTCCCCCTCTTCCCCGCCCCCACTCACACCATCCCGGTCCACCCACCCACGTTCCCGGGAACCCAGCCTCCCCTCACTCCTCGGCTCGCCCTAGGCCGTGAGAAGGGGAAGCAGGCAGAAGGAAGGAAGAAGCAGGCCTAGCCTAGGCCGCTCAGACCGCCTCCGGAGGCAGGGGAGAGCCCGCGCGGGCCAGGCTCGCCTGCAGGGCCTCATCCGGCCTCACCCGGGCCGCGGGCCCTAGGCCTTCCGTCCGCCGCCGCCCGCCCGGCCCGACCACACTCACTTGCCAGCCGCGGTCCGTCGAGTCCGCCGCCGCCGCCGCCGCCAGCTGCGGCTCCTGCCCCCGGGGTCCCCAGGTCCGGCTTCTTGGGCCCCGGGGGCGGCCCGGCCCCCCCGCCCGGCACCGCTCCGGGCGGAAAGCCGGCCACGGGCGCGCCCGCCAGCGCCAGGGGGACGCTGTTGCTATGGAGGCCGAGGCCCGCGGCCGCCCCGGCGGGGTCCTCGTGCAGGAACTGACACTCCTCCCCGTAGAAGCAAGTCTTGTCCTTGGCGTAGTAGCGGCAGTACTTGAGCTTCACTCCCGCCGCCGCCCCGCCGGGGACGCCCCCGACCCCCGGCGGGGCCACCACCGCCACCGCCGCCGCCAGTGCGGAGGAGGAGGAAGAGGAGGCGGCGGCCGAGGGGGGCGGGAGGCCGCCGCCACTGTTCATGGCAACGCCGCAGCCTCGCCTTCCGCTGCTGCCCGAGGAGCCGCCGCCGCCGCCGACACCATAGACCGGGGAGGGAAGGAGGCCGCCGCCGGAGCCGGAGAAGAGCCGGGCGGGTGGGTCTGTCCCGCTGCGGGAGCCCAGGCCGCCCGGGGAGAGGGGGAGGGGAGAGGGGAGGGAGGACGGGGTAGGAGGGCTCGGAGGGGAGGGGGAGTTGGGATTCTCTCAACTCACTCTCTCGTTCTCTTTTCTTAAAGGGGCCGTGCGGAACGACGGGGTGGGCACGAGGGCCCAAGCAGGGATTTCGAGGGCGCGGGCGAGGGGAGGGGGAGCTGCAGCCGCGAACAGGTGGGGAGGACGGAGGCGCCGGTTTATTTTTAAATTCTGCCTCCACTCTCCCTCTCGCGCTCTGGTTCCTCCGAGTTGTTTATTCCATTTTCCTCTTCCTGAGACGGCCGTCGGCGCCGAGCATGCGCGGCGAGGCGCGGGGCCTTGTGGGTAGCGGGAACGCTAGGGGAAGCCCGGCCAGGCGTCCGGCCCCCGGGCGCCCGCGAGCCTGCGTCAGAGAGGCGGGGTCCTCGTGCAGTGGACCGCAATGGCTTTCCCACACGCTCATCCGGCTGGTGAAGTTCTCACGAGACCAACTATTTTGTGTATCCTCTTGCTTGTAAAGCCAGATGTTATTTTCTGATGGAAGGGACAAGAGTAACTGCAAAACCGCGCTTGGAGGGCCCGCATCTGGAGAGGGAGCCCAAGCAAGACCTTGCTCCATTTGAAGAATATTTTCCTGTTTGCCATACTTCCTCTCCCTCTTTTTTTACCACCCTACTTTTTTTCCCTTCCCCTTGAAGATGATGACAGTTACAGGGCTGAATAAATTCTGGCGTTCTATTAAAAAAAAAAAAAAAAAGACAACCAAAACAAGGTGCTGCACCTGTTTTCTCTGAATTTATGTTACTGAAAGCCTTCAGCCAAATATGAAAAATAAGATGCTTCCTGGTGACAACACTGTCTAGGCAGCTACGGAAGGTTTCATTTATAAATATATTAGGTTTTGTTTTTCAGCCTAGCCTTGATTTGAAATTCATTTTATAAAAGATACTTTTTCCCCTCAGAGCTCTCTGATGTATTGGTCTGCTATTATTAAAAAGCTTTCAGGAATTTTAAAGAATTTCTATGAAGGGAAAAGTAATTTTAGCATTTTAATTTTTCTTCTCTGTAAAAGATTTTCTCAAAAAGCAGTTTGGCGGTTATTAAGGGGGACTGGGGATGTTTGTTGGTAGTATTTAAGGAATTATGGCAACAGAAGAGACACAAAAGAACAGATATAAACAAGTGTACCACAAGGCAAAAAAGGGGAAAAGTGGATTCCATAGACCACAAACTGGTAAGCCTGGAGATGCTCTTTAGCTAAATTTGAAAATAATTACATTGTATTATGTCTTTGTTTTAAAACATTTTCCCATATTTATTCACCATATTTATTAATGCCTATTACATGTACAAGGAACTGTGCTAGAAGCTAGAGAAGTAAATGTAAACAAGATGCAGTCTTGTCTGAGTTAAATGTTTTGTTTATCCTCTAGTTGAAGAGGCAGTAAGTACTCAGGCAATTATAAACCAGTGTCTTAAGTGCTAACCTTATCACATTGGCTGATAGAGGATTTTATAGATCTTATACTTCATGGAGAAAGTCGATACCTTAATAGTAGAAGTTGAGAACATCTACTTTTAATTCTAAGAGAGCTGAGTTTATAACTAGTACTTACAATAGCTGTGTTATGTCCTAGCCGGTTTGGCTCAGTGGAAGGAGTACCTGTAGGCTTGTGGACTAAAGGGTCCCAGGTTCGATTCCAATCAAAAGTACATGCTGGGTTTGGGGGCTCAATCCCCAGTGGGGTGCATGCAGGAGGCAGCCAATCAGAGATGAGATTATCTCTCATCATTGATGTTTCTCTCTCTCTCTTCCTCTTTCTGAAATCAATAAGACTTTTTTAATTTTATTTTTAGAACAATAGCTGTTACTCTGGGTAAGTTGCTTCACTTTTCTATGCCATATCTGTAAAGAAGATAAGAATAGTACATACTTCATAAAGTATAAAGGAATGTATATAAAGTATCCCATGCTTAGTAATAATTCAGTATGTTGCATCTATTGCTATTAGTAATATCACATTCCAAGCAAAACAAACAGCTTGTACAAAGGCTCTGAGGAGAAAGAGAGATTAGACTGTTAGAATAGTGATCATGTAGGATTGAGCAGGGACCATATTACAGAAGTCCTTATAAAGCATGTTAAAGGATTAGATTTTTTTCTTGAGGACAATAGAAAGTTCTTAAAGGGTTTTTTGAAGTCAAGTAATGACATGATCAGTGTCCCTTTAGAAAATAAATTTGATCCATCTAAGAACCCTAGGAGGAAAGTAGAGAAGGTGGGTTACCCCCATTTGTCGATGAACAAACTAAGACCTAGAGTTATACAAAATTACCAGCTGTAAATTGCAAAGCCAGAACTTCAACTCAGAGCTTCTAATTACAAAATATGCTTTTCCCATTCATTACACATTTTGCCATTTCTAAGTGAAGTATATGCCTTTTGATGGCTTAGAAAATGGTGTCTTATAGAGCGGTAACAGGTTCATTAAGTTCATGACAAATTAAGCATGTCATTCCAACCTTTATTGAGAATATACTATATACTATGTACCAATCAAGTTCTGTTCTAGACTCTAATATACAAAATGTGTGAGATATAGACTGTCATCAAGAATTACTGGGAATCATGAGGGAAACTCCAAAGATAAGTAACTCATCCCTAAAAACCATGTTTGACAAAGTTTTCTATTAAATCCTGTGAACAAGATGAGAGAAAGTAGACTGAGATGCTAGAGCTAGGTGACTTCAATACTCTGATTAGTCATTATCAACACGTTGATAAAACTAGCTTTAGAGCTCCTTGAACAATATCCATAGAGTATTGATAAATTGGTATATTTCAACATGGACTTTACAATCTTCATTTGGACACTCCGTAGCCTTCTTTTATAGAGGGAAAATGGTATCTACTGCCTAGATGAAGAAATATAAGGCATATTTAGTATGTTGCAAAACAATGGGGATAATACAATAAATGACAGGATTTGTAAACCTCTATCAGCTAGAAAAATTTGCCACTGCTAACGAACAAAACCTGAATTAAATTGGGGAAAACAGAGCAAACAGTCACTTATTTTGTAATTAATCCTCGCCCGAGGATACATTTCCATTTGTTTTTAGAGAGAGTGGGACAGGAAAAGACAGAAACATCGATCTGAAAGAAACACATGGATTTGTTGCCTCCTGCAGGAGCCCCTACCAGGGCCCAAGATGGGGAAGAGCTGCAGTCAAGGCCCATGCCCTTGATCAGAATCAAACCCAGGACTCTTTAGTCTGCAGGCGGACGCTCTATCCATTGAGCCAAACAGGCTAGGGCCAAAAAATCACTTTAATACATTTTTTATGATAGAATCTCTTAACCCACCCCACCCCAGGCAAGTTAGCAGTGTTTTTTCCAAAGCCCTTTAAAAAAAAAGCCCCCACAAAAAAAATATAAATAAAATGTACATTGCCTCCACAAAAAAAATATAAATAAATAAAATGTACATTGCCTTTGAAATATTATTATTCTATTTAAATAATTCCTAAAAAAATAATAATAATAATAACTATAGGTGTGATCAATGCAAAAGAGGAAATTTCTAAATTCTGAAAACCAAAGGGAATGGTTAAATAATGGACTATCCACTAGTAATATTATGCAGTCATTTAAAAAAAAGCATCAAGCCTGGCCAGAGTAGCTCAGTGGTTAAGTATGGGCCTATGAACCAGGAGGTCACAGGTTGGTTCCTGGTGAGGGCATATGCCTGGGTTGCAGGCTTGATCCCCAGTGTGGTGTGTGCAGGGGGCAGCTGATCAATGATTCTCATCATTGACATTTCTCTCTCTCCCTCTCTGTTCCTCTCTGAAATGAATAAAAATATATATTTTTACATGGTAGCATAAAAAATGTACAATGCTTATGACACATTGTAAATATCTAACAAAAAAGTATATATGCTGCATTGTTATACTGATGTAAATAATTTAAAAAATAAAGATTAAAGTAACTGTCTCAAAACATTGTGTTTTTACCAAGATGGGAAGATAGAGTAGATTTTTCCTATACTTCCCAAATTTGTATCTTAAACATTATTTCTAAAATAGAAAAATAAGCATTAAAATTTACTGTAACTTTTTTTAAAAATATATATTTTATTGATTTTTTACAGAGTCAGAGAAAGGGATAGAGAGCTAGAAACATCGATGAGAGAGAATCATCGATCAGCTGCCTCTTGCACACCCCCTACTGGGGATATACCTGCAACCAAGGTGCATGCCCTTGACCAGAATGGAACCTGGGATCTTTCAGTCCTCAGGCCAAAGCTCTATCCACTGAGCCAAACTGATTTCAGCTAAAATTTACTGTAACTTAATCTTAACCTTTTAATTCGGAGGAGTACATTGATGTATATTAAATTGTTTTCTGAATTTTGGTTTTGTTTTGTTTTTTCAAATTAATTTGAATACAATTGGACACTCTGTTGGCATTTCTTCAAATTTTCACTAGTCCAGTGTTTCTCAAGATATATTTCATGAACGACAGTGCAACTGTATATTAATTGGTACTACACAAAGAAAAACATACTGAGACTTTTGTTTTCCAGATTGTTGAGAATGTTTGGGAAACATTCAAGTAAATAACTTTATTTACTTCAAGTTTTTTTTCTACCCTTGAATATGTTTGTGATATGTATATATCTCAAAAAGCAGGATATAATATGCAGAATTTACAAAAAGGTTTTGCCACAGGACACTTTTTTCTCTAGTCACTTTAGTGTTCCTGGATTTTTTAGAAACACTGTCCTAATCACATGTCTTCTTGATTTCCTGTTATAACCTATTTTAAAATTTGTCCACATTTTAAAAAATATATTTTTATTGCTGAAACCAGTTTGGCTCAGTGGATAGAGCATTGGCCTGTGGACTGAAGGGTTCCGGGTTTGATTCCGGTCAAGGGCATGTACTATGGTTGTGGGCACATCCCCAGTAGGGGTTGTGCAGGAGGCAGCTAATCGATGTTCCTCTCTCATCAATGTTTCTAACTCTCTATCCCTCTCCCTTCCTTTCTGTAAAAAAAAAAATCAATAAAATAGTTAGAATATATATATATATTATTATTGATTTCAGAGAGGAAGGGAGAGAGAGATAGAAACATCAGTGATGAGAGAGAATCATTGATTGGCTGCCCCTTGCACACCGCACACTGGGGATCAAGCCTGCAAACCAGGCATGTGCCCTGACCTGGAATCAAACCATGACCTCCCTAGTTTATAGGTCAATGCTCAACCACTGAGCCACACCTGCCAGGCTGTCCACATTTTTAAACTGATTTCAGAGAGAGATAGAGAGAGACAGAGAGAGAGAAGAAGAAGAACAAAACAACAACTACCAGGGCTGTCTGCATTCTTTAATCCCAACCCTTTTAATGTGTTTTCTAGTCACTGTCCTAGCTTATTAGAACAGGAGCCCATTCTATCTAGAACTAACTTTTTCTCTCATGCTCTGAACTTCCCCTAACATTTTCTCAGGAATCTAGTCATTCTCCATCTTATCTTTTCTGACTTTTCTTTAAGTATATGTGCTGCTGAAGGGAGGAGCATTCTGAGTCGCCTTTTAGTACATGAATATAAAAAGTCATATTTAAATAAATGTTAAGGCTATCATTCTATTGTGAACCTTCCCTAGCCGGTTTGGCCTGCAGACTGAAGGGTCCCGGTTTGATTCCGTTCAAGGTTACATACCTCAGTTGTAGGCTCCATCCCCTACCCTGGTTGGGGCATCTGTGGGAGGGAGGCCACCAATCAATGTGTTTCTCTCAAATCGATGTTTCTCTTGCTCTCTCCTCCTCTCTTCCACTCTCTCTAAAAAATCAATGGAAAAAATATCCTCTAGTGAGGATTAACAAAACAAAAAAACAAAAAAAAGAAAGAAAAATCCCAGGAACAAATATCGCTGGTAGGAGGGCTAACTGATACAGCCACTTAGGAGGGCAATTGGTAACAAGTATAAAATTTTTAAATATTCATGCCTTATTACCCAACAATGCCACTCTTGGTATCTACTCTAGACGAACACTCGTGCACAAGGAGGCTTGCATAACGATGCTCATTTGAGACATTGTTGATGATAATCAACCTAAATGGTCATAGAGAGATGGAATTACTTGTGCCATTATTCTCTAAAATTTATTGTTGAATAAAAAGGCACGATACAGCCTGGTCAGTGCAGCTGTGGCCCAGTGTTTGAACCACCCATGCATGAACCTGGAGGTCAATTCCCAGTCAGGGCCCATGCCCAGGTTGTGATACAGGAGGCAGCTCATTGATGATTCTCTCTCGTTGTTGATATTTCTTTCTCTTCCCTCTACCTTCCTCTCTCTGAAATCAATAAAATCATTTTTAAAAAGTGGTATGATGCAGATAAAAACTATCTAGTCTCTTCTCACATTATGCATCTCCTAAAAACACATTTTGTAGGCAACTGCCTACTTCTATAATAGAGGTAGGGCTAATTTTTGAGTATCCTAAACTAAAAGTAAATCTTCAGTCAACTCATAAATTACTCTTATGCTAATGAATATTACATCCAAACCTGCAAATAATCCATCAATTATATTTACTTTGGGATATAGTGTGAGAACTATTTTTTGTCTGGGTGGCCTCCAGCAACATTCCCCTAGCAACAGATTGCTAAAAGCTAATGTTAGTATTCATTTGTATTAAGTACCAATAATTGGGAAGAAAACTTTACATTTTCTCAATGATTGAGTATTGTGTTAATGACAGCAACCTAAGTTTAAAAATTATTCCCCAAGATAGTTTAGAGTGGATATTACATGTATAAGGGATGGTAGACTATTTTCAAATCCCAGAAATTAAAACTTTATATATATATTGTATATTAAAGTTCTATGTCATCTTACACTCTAAGTTCTGCTCTAAAATTCTATACAAGGTTATCTGCAGTTGCCTCATGTTAATCTTGGTTTGGAGGGCTGGGGTTTGTTGTTTTTTTCATTCTCACCCAAATATATTTTTCCATTGATTTTAGAGCCAGTGGAAGATAGATGGAAAGACAAAGAGAAATATCGGCGTGAGAAAAACATTGATTGGTTGCCTCCTGTCCAGGGCCCAGGAGAAGGAGGAGCCTACAATTGAGGTACATGCTGTTGACCAAATCCAACAAATCCAAAGCAGGTCCTTTCTATCTGCAGGCCAACACTCTATCCACTGAGCCAAACCAGCTAGGGCTGACAAATTTTGGCTACACCCAAAACGAACACCTTCCTATTTGTGGTAATTATAAATAACTGTATGTTGAAAGATTGCTTAGTGTATCTATGACACACTGCTAGACAAGATAGTCTGTTAGCACCGTCATACTTATATCCTTGTATATATTGTACAGATTGCTCATTCAGTCTTTGTGGTAGTAAAATGTGCTACCTTAAAGTTTCCAAAGGACTTAAAGAGTCTCATTCTTTTTAAATTCCTTTGAGATTATATGATTTTAATATTAATTGTACTTTGGAAATAACCCTGATAATCCAGTATATCATTGTTATCCTCCCATACAGCTACCATCAATCTTACAGAAGATTGTAGCAAAGCCCACTGCCACCATTTCTGTTGGTTAAACATGCTACTCCAGAAAACCACTTAATATTTCCACTGTGTGTAATATGCTGTAATGTTATGTTTTATAATTTAATTTTAAATCTGATAGTTCAATATAGTTCAGCATTAATAATTGATTTTACTATTTCAAAGATCATGTATTTGTTTCAGTGCAGATTTTCTAGTTCATACTCTTTGATGAAAAGCTTTTAATCAGAAGACTTACTGAAAAAAAAATATGTATTAAAGCAAGAATCTTAATGAGATATGCCATTAATAAAATTAGCCGAAACCGGTTTGGCTCAGTGGTAGAGCGTCGGTCTGCAGACTGAAAGGTCCTAGGTTCGATTCCGGTCAGGGGCATGTACGTTGGTTGCGGGCATATCCCCGGTAGAGGGTGTGCAAGAAGCAGCTGGTCGGTGTTTCTCATCAATGTTTCTAGCTCTCTAGCTCTCTCCCTTCCTCTCTGTAAAAAAATCAATAAAAATATATTTTAAATAAATAAATAAATAAATAAATAAATAAATAAATAAATAAAATAAGATTTAAATGTTGCTCCTGGAAGCAAGAAATGTTTTTTACAGTCTGTTACTGACTTCATATTACCTACTATAGAGCAAGGATCTGGGTAATACAGTTTATTTAGAATTTTTGAAGTTTGCTTAAATGCAAGCAAAACTCAATCATGAAGGCATCCTGGTGCCCTCTACATCTACTCAGCAGTTCTCGGCTAAAGACGGAGCACTTAGCCTGCCACGGGAGACTGGTCTGCAGCTCCCACTGCACAGGCCACTGAATGGGTAGGAACAACCACTGACTGGTCGTAAGCTGTCCAACAGACCCTCAAACAGGAAATGGAAAAATGGATTGTGGAAAATTAAACAGTTTCTTATTAAAAAAAAAACAAAAAACTTTCAGGTTAGATTAAGGAAAAAAGACTATATTTTTATCAGGATTCAATCAGAGAAACACAGCCACTATGAGTGATATCTGTACAGAGCTGGGTTGGCCTATACAGTAATGTGAAAGGAGTGCTGGATGTGAATAAGACCAGGACAAACTGGAGCCTAAAAGGACAATGGAATTGTTTAGGATGAACTGGAATCCCCATCTGTTTCTCACTGAGCTCAGAGGTCATGGCGTTGCACATGCACTTGGCCCAGGAATCATAAAAGCTGAAAGAACTGAAGCATTCAGGTCCCGGTGCTTCCCCACACCAATAGGGCAGCTTGCAGATCAGTGGCCTTAATGCCTGGTGCCCCCCACCTTCCAGATTCCGTGCACATTCCTCTGTGCTAAGCATTAATTAAGAACCATATAGGAAATAAATTATGCTAACTACAACTTCCAATATAGCTAATTTGACATAGTCCTTGACTTGTCAATTTGGTATCTCTGTATGCTTTAAATATTTTAACTTGAAAATAAAAATGATAGCAAAGTATAATTCCAGCTAGGTTAATAGCTAATCTTCATAAACTTAAAACAAGCAACCCTACCCCCAAAGAAGGATGAAAAGTTTCTTTGTCCATGTTTGGGTGATATTCACACCTAATTGAATTACTCTCCTATTGATATCCTATAACTTACTATTAATGCAAATTGTGTTAAATGGAAGGGGAATCAAAGAGGAGAGGAAAAGGTTGTTTAATATATACAAAGATATTCAATCAAAAGAAGAAATTGCTATTCCAACTCTGTTTCTTCAACTTAACCACATAGTCGTGCCTATTTATATTACTACCTTCTTGTCCTGGCCGATGTGGCTCAGTTGGTTGTAGTGTTATCAGGTACAGCAAAAGGTGGCAAGTTCAATTACCAGTCAGGGCACAGACCCAGGTTGTGGATTCAATCCCCAGTCAGGGCATCTGCACGAGGCAATGGATCAATGTTTCTATCTCTTTCTCTTTCTCTTTCCCTTCCTCCCTCTCTTTCTTTAAAACCAATTAAATGGCCTAACTGGTTTGGCTCAGTGGATAAAGCGTCAGCCTGTAGGCTGAAAGATCCCAGGTTCAATTCCAGTCAAGGATATGTGCGAGGGGCTGTTTCTCTGTTTTCCGTGTCCATTTCCGTCACGGAATAGGAAACAATCAGGTTTCTGAGTGGAGGAGCTGGGGATTAAGAAATTAAAGAAAGAAAGAGGCCAAGAGGCAGAAATAGATTCATCAAGCTGGGTGCTAGGTGGGCGCCATTCCTCTCTGATGGAGAGGCAGCAAGCCCTGAGCCACGCAGCAGATTTATTTTATAGGGTCAAAGGAGCTTATTTGCATTCTTAACTAGGCCCTAGCATTGCTGGATTTACATATCTAGACCCACCCCTGCTGACACCTGGACAAAGGTAAGTCAGAAACTGAATAACACCCAGCCCTCTTGGACTCTGCCAGTACCTTGGGCTCAGCTGACAATTTAAAGGATGTCCATGTGCCTTCTCAGGTGGCCCTCTACAAGCATGTACCTTGGAGGGCATGTACCTTGGTTGTGGGAACAACCCCAGTAGGAGGTGTACAAGAGGCAGCTGATCAATGTTTCTAGCTCTCTATCCTTCCTTTCTTTCTGTAAAAAAGCAATAAAATATGTTTTTTAAAATAACAATAAAAAATAAAATCAATTAAATGGCCTGTTTACGATTCAATTCCCCATCAGGCAGATGCCCAGGTTATGGGCTTGATTCCCAGTGTGTGTGGGCCGGGGGGGGGGGGGGGGGGGGGGAGGGAGACAGCTGATTAATTACTATCTTTTCTCATCATTGATGTTTCTATCTATCTCTCCCTCTCTTTTCTCTGAAATCAATAAAAAGAATTTCTACAAAATCAATTTTTAAAACACACACACACACACACACAAAACTGCCTTCTTCCGCTACCCATTCCTTCCTTATCCCTCTGGCATCAGCAGGCACCCTTGACTGTCTATGATTCCTTATCTGTTGAGGAGGCCCAAACCTTAATTCCTGAGGAGTGTGGATTTTTAGCAGTCCTGCCAGTATTAGGTAGTTATGGTTTGCTCTTGATTTTAATCACTGGGTAGGGGAGTACTATGAAATGCCCCAGCATATCTCCTGCATTCCAGACATATTCCCTACCTGTTTGTGTAGTAGCAATGCCATTTTCTCTTGATAGTTAGGATCAGCCCCCCGAGCTACCACAATAATTCCCTTCTTTGCATGAAAAGCCAATATGACCAGATTCAGCTTCAACCCCTAATTCAACCTATCAGTTAGCATGTGCCCCTACAGTGGAAACAGTAATATCTTAAAACAATTAGATCAGAGAACTAAATCCAAATACTGTAATCCAAAACAATGCAGCTGATCAATCCATAAGATTCCATTACACTGCTGCTTGTCAAACCACATTCAAAACTTAGTGGCTGAAAACCATAGCAGCCATGGATTTCTCATAATCCACAATTTTGGTAGTATTTGTAAGGAATGACTCATCTCTGCCCCGACATCCGCTGCGAGCTGGGGATCCACTTTCAAGATATCTCACTCAACTGGCTGGCAAGTTGAATAGTTGTCATATGGAAACCACCCAAGACTATGGGCCAAGACTCTCCACTCTGCTCCACCTGATCTTCAGTGTAGGCTGCTTGGGCTTCTGCACAGCCTGGTGGCTGGGCTCTCAGTATGTATCTGATGTGAATCAGGCAGAAACTTCATGATCTTTTCTAACTGAGCCTAGGAAGTCACACAGCATCACTTCCACTACAGCCTAATCATGAAAGCAGGTGGGGAATTACTCTACTTTTTTGTGAGAAGGTCATTTCTAAGAGCATGTGGGATGGGCGATATTGTTGAAGCCATCTTTGGGAAATGTAATCTGCTATAATATGCTAATTTAAAAATCAGACTAAAAAAATTGCAAGTAAAAGTATAGTAAAGTATGAATAACAACATGGCAAGAAGTACTTCCAAAGATAAAGCAGGACATTTCATATTGAGAGTTAAAATCACCAAAAACATTTAACAGTTCCAAATTTGTAATGTAAAATTGTCCAAACCGAAAGGAGAAAATAAATTCACATTAAAAATGTGAAATTTTGAACACATACCTCAATAAATGATAGACTAAACAGACAAAATCAATAAGGGTACAGAAAATGCAAATATGATGAACCAACTTTCCCTGTTAGGCATTCACCTGCAATAGCAGAGTATGTACATTTTTTCAAGTGCATACAGAACATTTATAAAACTGACCATATGATGAGCCATGCAAGCAGGTTCCAATGAATTTCAAAGGATTAAAATAATCTATAATCATAATAGAAGTAACTAGAAATTAGTCACAACATCTGTAATCTAGTAACCCAGATGTATACCTTTAGTCTGACCTCTTGATGTATATGTCATTGTTACTTGAATTTTCATAGATATATCAACTGTACCACATCTAAAATTGCACTTTCACTATTTTCCCAAATTTCTTCTTCTGCCAGCCTTTTTCATCTTAGTAAAAGATATCTCCAAGTACCCCATTTCTTAGGGCAGAAACCTAAGATCCTGAGCACTCCTCCCTAATTCCTTCACCCTACCTTTAAAATGCATTCACCATCTTCTCTTCTTCTCCACTGTCATGGCCCTTCCTCATATTGTCATCACCTCTCTCTTAGAGGATTGTGTTAGCCTCCCACTTTATCTTGTGCAATCCATTCTCCAAAAAGCAGCCAATCAACATTTTAAAAACACAAATTGTCAAAGGATACAAACATCCAGTTATAAAATGAATAAGTTCTAGGGATCTAATATTCAATGTGGTAACTATACTAATAAAAGTGTAATATGCTAATGAGACCAGATAGACTGGACGTCTTCCGGACGCCCTTCAGACATCCTTCCAGACAAAGCCATGGTGGCGGAGACCTATAGAGCAGTTAGGGGCGATCAGGCCAGCAGGAGAGAGCAGTTAGAGGTGATCAGGCAGGCAGGCAGGCAGAGGTGGTTAGGAGCAATCAGGCAGGCAGAGTAGCCATCAGGCAGGAAGGCAGAGTGTTTAGAAGCAATCAGGCAAGCAAGCAGGTGACTGGTTTGGAGCCAGCGGTCCTGGATTGTAAGAGCGATG
The DNA here is from genome assembly GCF_964339955.1 of Pipistrellus hanaki. Classification (NCBI taxonomy): domain Eukaryota; kingdom Metazoa; phylum Chordata; class Mammalia; order Chiroptera; family Vespertilionidae; genus Pipistrellus; species Pipistrellus hanaki. The sequence goes on from NC_140505.1 coordinate 101,022,562, forward strand.
TCCAACTTCTGGATGTCCGACTTTTAGAATCAAGCCTAAACTAGAAGTCAGACAACCCCCAAGAGGTCCTGGATTGGAGAGGGTGCAGGCAGGGACCCCCGCTGCCCCTGTGCATGAATTTTGTGCACTGGACCTCTAGTCCTATCTAATAAAAGAGTAATATGCAAATTAGATGTCACTCTGCTACAAAATGGTGGCGCCTATAGCCACAAAATGGCAGTGCCCAGTGCTCTCAGCCCTGCCAGAGTCCCCAGTCCAGACCCTATGGAGTCCCACAGTCTGGCTGAGAGGCACTCACGCCCCCACAAACTGATCCTGCCACCAGCTGAGGCAGCCCTGGGTATGCAGCTGGGAGGCAGCCAGGCCCCACACACGGATCCCAGTGCCAGCAATCGATCCCAGCCATCAGTGGAGACAGCCTGGGGGGTGCGGCTGGGAGGCTTCAGATCCCTACACATCGATCCCCTCCACCAGTGGCCGGGTGTGCGGCTGGGAGGTGGCCAGACCCCACACACAGATCCCTGCACCAGTGGAGAAAGCCTGGGGTGTGCAGCTGGGAGGTCTCTGGAGTGTGGCGTGCACCCACTCCAGTAGCAGATCAAGCATGGCTGCTCTGCGACCTCTGGAATGTCTGGAGCTGAGCAGTGAGGATGGATTGTTTGGGCCTATGAGCCCGGCCAGGGGTCCTGGGGACCAAGTGGACAGGTGGGATCCACCCACTCCAGTGACAGATCCAGCCTCACTGCTCCCCAACCCCTAGCATGTCTGGGCCTGTCAGCCCCTCCATGAGGATGGATGCTGCGGCCAAGAGGCACAAGCAAGTGGGCAGGGAGTTGACTCTGGGTCTTTTGCCTCTGGGGGACTTGAAGCTGTGTCCCAGTTTGTGCTGGCCCAGACTCTGACAGCAGGGAGGAGGAAGTCCCACCTCCACAGAATCAGCCAGAATCAGCTATTGGTCAGACAGCTTTCAGTGGTTTGACAGTCGTCTGACAGCAGGGAGGAGGAAGTTCTACCCCTCGTGAATCAGCAGTTGGTCAGACAACTCCCTGCCACCTGACAACCAGGACTTTCATTCACCTGACAGCAAGGAGGTGGGACTATGTCTAATCATCTACTATTTTTTTATTTTATTTTATTGATTCTTTCCAGAGAAGAAGGGAGAGAGATAGAGAGTTAGAAACATCAATGAGAGAGAAACATCGATCAGCTGCCTCTTGCACACCCCCCACTGGGGATGTGCCTGCAACCAAGGTACACGCCCTTGACCAGAATCAAACCCGGGACCCTTGAGTCCACAGGCTGGCGCTCTATCCACTGAGCCAAATCGATTAGGGCTAAACATCTATTGATACAAGTTAGCTCTGCAGCTGAAAGAAGCCAGCAGGGGAAGGCAATTAGGAGTGACCAGGCTGGCATAGGAGGGAAGTTGGGGGCAAACAGGCTGGCAGGGGAGCAGTTAAGACATCAATCAGGCTGGCATAGGAGTGGTTAGGGGGTGATCAGGCTGGCAGGCAGAAGTGGTTAAGGGCAATCAGGAAGGCAGGCAGGTGAGCAGTTGGGGGCCAGCAGTCCTGGATTGTGAGAGGGATGTCCGACTGCTGGTTTCCCAGATTAGAGAGAGTGCAGGCTGGGCTGAGGGACAACCCCCCACCCCCCACCTCCACCCCAGGATCCATGCACAAATTTTCGTGCACCAGGCCTCTAGTCTATATAATAAAAGCCTAAGTGTCCCTTATGGTGGAACGACCGGTTGCTGTGATGTTACTGACCACCAGGGGGCAGACGCTCAATGCAGGAGCTGCCTCCTGGTGGTTAGTGTGCTCCTACAGGGAGAGTACTGCTCAGCCAAAAGCAGGGCTCATGGCTGGTGAACACAGCGGCAGTGGCAGGAGCCTCTCCCACCTCTGTGGTAGTGCTACAGAGCAGCAAGCAGAGTGGTAAGGAGCAGCAAGCAGGCAGGCAGTACAGAGCAAGGGGTTCCAGTCTGTGAGAAGGATGCCCGACTGCCAGCTTAGGCCCATGGACATCCTCACAGACTGTGGGAGGATGCAGCCCAGGCTGAAGGACACCACCAACCTCCCCCCCCCCCCCAGGGCACGAATTTCTTGTACTTGGCCTCTAGTATTTAATACTTTGTTACAGACCTAGCTGGTTTGGTTCAGTGGATAGAGCATCAGCTCATGGACCAAAGGGTCCCAGGTTTGATTGCAGTCAAGGGTGCATACCTTGGTAGTAGGCACGTACCTTGGTTGCAGGATCAATTCCCGCTCCTAGTTTGGGTATGTTCAGGGAACAACCAATCGATGTTTCTCTCTGTGTCTCTCCTCCTCCCACTCTCTCTAAAAATCTATGGAAAAATATACTTGGGTGAGGATTAACAAAAATAATAATAATGATACTTTGTTACATGCTTGAAAATTGCTAAGAAAGTAGCTCTTAAATGTTTTCACAACACATAAAAAATGTAATTATGTGAGGTGATGAATGTGTTAATTAACCTAATTGTGGTAATCATTTTGCAATACTATATATACATGTATCAAATCATCAGATTATATGCCTTACATAATCTTAGATGTCAATTATATCTCAATACAGCTAGCTGGGGGGAAATAAAAACTAAAAATTGTAACTGGAGCCCATGTCGTTGTGGCTCAGTTGGTTGGAGCCTTGGCCAAAACACCAAAAGGTGGAGGGTTTAATTCCTGGTCAGAGCACATACCTAGATTTCAGATTTGAGCTTGGTTAGGGCATCTATGGGAGGCAACTGATCAATGTTTCTCTCTCTCTCCCATTCCCTCTCTCTAAAATTAATGAAAAATATATTCTCAGTGAGGATTAAAAAACAAACTGTAGCCTAGCTGGTACGGCTCAGTGTTTGGGCATCAACCCATGAACTAGGAGGTTTGATTCCAGGTCAAGGCACATGCCTGAGTTTTGGCTCCATTCCCAATAGGGGGTGTGCAGGAGGCAGCCAATTGATGACTCTCATAATTGATGTTTCTATCTCTCTCCCTCTCCATTCCTTTCTCTAAAATCAATAAAAACATATTTTTAAAAATCATAACTGGAGAATCAATCATAGCCCACCCCTACCCCCATTAAAATCTGCATTCATTTCTCATTGAATTAAATATATATCTAAACTCCTTGTCATGACCATCATGAACTAGGAAGTCCCAGTTAGATTCCCAGGCAAGGCACATGTCCAGTTTGCAGGCTTGATCCCCAGTCATGGGCATACAAGAAGCAACCAATCAATCATTTTCTCTCACCATTGATGTTTCTATCTCTCTCTCCATCTCCCTTCCTCTCTGAAATAAATAAAAACATATTTATTTTTAAAATATATTTTATTGATTTTTTACAGAGAGGAAGAGAAAGGGATAAAGAGTTAGAAACATTGATGAGAGAGAAATATCAATCAGCTCCCTCCTGCACACTCCCTACTGGGGATGTGCCTGCAAACAATGTACATGCCCTTTATTGGAATTGAACCTGGGACCCGTCAGTCCGCAAGCTGACGCTTTATCCACCGAGCCAAACCGGTTGGGGCTATTCTATAATGATTGAGCATTTTAATATTTTTGAGCATTTTAATATTTTTAAGCTACCTATAGGAATATATTACAACTTCATATATTTTAGAATATTTTTTTATTCAAAAATTACTACATGGATTAGATTATTATTATATTCCATCAAATATAAGACCCAATGATTGTAAGATACACTGTTATTTTATGTAATTCTAAGATTAAAAAGTCTTGTCCAGCAGGCAAGGATCAGTGGTTCAGCGTAGACCTATGAACCAGGAGATCATAGTTCAATTCCTAGTCAGGGCACATGCCTACGTTGTGGGCTAAATCCCCAGTATAGAGTATGCAGGAGGCAGCTGATCAATGAGTCTCTCTCACAATTAATGTTTCTATCTCGCTTTCCCTCCAAAATCAATAAAAACATATTTTTAAAAAAGAAAAAAGTCTTCAATACCCAATTAAAGAACAAAAAGCCCACAGCAAGTTTTCTATCTTATGGGCTTTCTGAGATCCATTAAAAGACTGAGATTAGCAATTAGGCAGAAGCAATTGCCACACCCTGTTGGAAAACCTCTCACCCCACCTGTGGACAATTGCTTGAGGCTACTCAAAATTGAATCCAGTCTGCAGGCAGAGGCGGGTCTACGGAGGCTTTAGTCTTTACCTTATGTAATTAGTCAGAAACAGCATTTGGGTCAGTGCCAAAGACACTACTCTAGACTGCACAGGGAGGTAAATGCCAGAAGGACATCACCTGCACTCCCCCCACCACCACTACCACAGACACCATCCCAGAACACTCTGTGAAGCAAAAGCCAGAGGGACCCCAAATACCTGCAGCTGGCATCTGAGGAACTAGATCTGTAGTGGAAGTCAGTACAGCTCAGACCAAGGATAATCAAAGTGTGAAACTCAAAGAAGACCCAGCCTCTGGGCTAAGGAGTCCCCAACCATTGGACAACTCAGGTCTTCAACCTCTCAGACCTTAACCAAGGGCCAGAAAGGGACAGTGACACATCTGCACTTGCACTAGAGGAGCTCCCAGGAGACCCAGGATAAACACATCAAAGGTTCACATTCAACATCAGAGCAAAATCCAGTGAGCCCCACTTGACCCAAAGCACTTGTATAACAGCTGGCATTATAGCACTGGAGTTGAACCTCACTGGTAGCAAGTTGGAGGGAAGATCCCTCCCACGAACAGGACATCAAAAATCAAGTTCCAATTACAATAGGAGAGCCTAAATAACTCACACAAAGGACATCCCTAGAGTAGCCAGCTCAGGTGAACAAAGAGACTGCACCACTGGACCCCTCAAGATACTTTCTACATAATGCCATCCCACAAATACTGGGAGGCATAATAGTTTTATCTAATGCATAGAAGCAAATACAAAGATACAGCTAAAATGGGGAAACAAGGAAACCCCAAATTTAGAAAAAAGAATGAATCTCAAGGGAAAAAACACTAAATGAAATGGAGGCAAGCAACCAACCTATGAGACATAGAATTCAAAGCAATGGTTATAAAGATGCTTAAGGGTCTTAGTGAAAATTACAATAGCATGAAAAGGGAAACAGAGGCCTTGAACAAGAACAAATGAATGATATATCTGACATCAAGAATTCACTGAAAGGAAGGTATTAAAAGTAAATTGGATGAAACAGAGAATCGAATCAGCAATTTGAAAGACAAGGTAGAAATAAATACCTAATTATAGTTTGAAAGAGAAAAGGCAGAAAGCTGGCTTAAGGGAGCTCTGGGACAACATAAAATGTAAAAACATCACCATTATAAAAAATACCAGAAGGGAAAGAGGGTGAGCAAGGAACAGAGAACCTGTTTAAAGAAATAATAACAGAAAATTTCCCCAACTTGGTGAAGGAAAATATCACACCAGTTCAGGAGGCACAGAGTCCAAATCAAGATGAACCCAAAAGACTCACACCTAGATACATCACAATAAAATGGCAAATGTTAAAAACAAAGAAAAAATCTTAAAAGCAGCAAGAGAGAGACAGAAAATTACCTACAAAGGAGTTCCCATTAGAATGTCAGCTGACTTCTCAATAGAAACATTTCAGACCAGAAGGGTGTGGCATGGAGTACTCAAAGTAATGAAAAACAAGGGCCTAAATCCAAGACTACTGCATCAAACAATGCTATCATTTAAAATGTAAGGTAAATAAAAAGCTTTCCTGACCAAAAAAAAAAAAAAAAGGTAAAGGAGTACATTACAACTAAACTGGCAATGCAAGAAATGTTAGACTGCTTTAAGAAGAAGAAAAGAGAGGAGGATCTTCTCTGAGGCCTGGAAAACCCACAGCAGAGGAGACCATCGAGCAGCTCTGATGCCCCAATTGGCGCAAATACGTGGATTCAAGGGAGTTCTTCAATCACCCACGGAAAGGAGAAGGAATACCACATAGCCAGACATCCTGAAAAGAGAGACCATGGGGAGACAAAGAAATAGCCTGCACATGAAAGAAAAGCAGGCATCACCAGAAAAGGAAGTAAACGAGTTAGAGGCAAGCAACCTACCAGAGCAAGAATTCAGAGTAATGATCATAGGATGGCTAAAAAGAATGGAAGAGAAATTTGATGATATGAATAAGAAACAAGAGGAAATGAAGATGAACCAAGAAGAAATGAAAAATGATATCGCTACTATGAAGAACTCAATAGAAAGCATCAAGAGTAGACTAGAAGAAGCAAAGGACCACATTAGTGAGCTAGAAGACAAGATGGAAAAAAATACCCAATTAGAGCAGCTTCTGGAAAAAAAATTAAAAAGCAGGAGGAGAGCCTAAGGGAACTTTGGGACAATACAAAACAAAACAATGTTAGAATAATAGGGGTTCCAGAAGGAAAGGAAACTGAGAAAGACATGGAAAACATATTTCAAGAAATAATGACAGAAAACTTTCCTGAGATAGAGAAGAAAAAACCCACACAAATCCAAGATGCTCACAGAGTCCCAAGCAAAATGAATCCCAGAAGACCGACGCCAAGACACATTATAGTTAAATTGGCAAACACCAACGACAAAGTAAGAATCTTTAAAGCAGCCAGAGAGAGACAGAAAGTTACATATAAAGGAACCCCCATCAGACTAGCAACTGACTTCTCAACAGAAACTCATCAGGCCAGAAGGGAATGGGATGAAATAAACATAGTCATGCAAAGGAAGGGTCTGAATTCAAGAATACTGTACCCAGCAAGGCTATCAATCAAAATTGAAGGTGTAATCAGGAGCATCACAGACAAAAAAAAGTCTAAAGGAATTTATCTCCAACAAACCAGCAATGCAAGAAATGCTAAAGGGTCTACTGTAAAAATAAAGAAATAGGAAGTGAAGAAGGAACACAGGGGTATAGAATAAAACTGGCATCAAATGAGTACCTATCAATAATATCTTTAAATGTAAATGGATTAAATGCTCCAATCAAAAGACATAGGGTAACAGATTGGATAAGAAAACAAGACCCATATATCTGTTGTCTACAAGAAACCCACTTCAGAAAAATAGACGCACACAGACTAAGGGTGAAGGGATGGAAAAAGGTTTTCCAGGCAAATGGAAATGAAAAAAAAGCTGGGGTAGCAATACTTATATCTGACAAATTAGATCTCAGAGTGAAGGACATAACAAGAAATAATGAAGGCCACTTCATAATACTAAAGGGAGCAATCCAACAAGAAGAAATAACCCTGGTAAATATATATGCACCCAACACAGGAGCACCCAAATACATTAAAAAAAAAAACTGCTGGAGGACATTAAGGGAGAGATTAATAGCAGTACAATCATTGTAGGAGATTTTAATACCCACTGTCACCCTTGGACAAATCATCCAAACAAAAAATCAGCAAAGAAATATCAATCCCAAATGACTCACTAGACCAGATGGAATTAATCGACATCTTAAGAACATTCCACCCCAAAGCCACAGAATATACATTCTTCTCAAGTGCACATGGGACATTCTCAAAGATAGACCACATTTTGGGACATAGGCAAAGTCTCTTCAAGTTCAAGAAGATAGAAATCATATCAAGCATCTTCTCAGATCATAGTGGCATAAAACTGGAAATTAACTACAATAAAAATAATCCAAAGAAATCAAACACATGGAGACTAAACAGCATGTTATTAAACAAGAACTGGCTTACCAGAGAAATCAAGGAAGAAATTAAAAACATTCTGGAAACAAATGACAATGAAAACACAACAATCCAAAATCTATGGGACACAGCAAAAGCAGTTTTGAGAGGGAAGTTCATATCCCTACAAGCCTATTGCAAAAAAAAACAAGAAAAAATAGTAACAGATTATCTAACTCTACAACTCAAAGAGTTAGAAAAAGAGCAACAAGAAAAGCCCAGTGTAAGCAGAAGGAAGGAAATAATAAAAATCAGAGCGGAGATAAACGACATAGAGACCAAAGAAACAATACATAAGATCAACAAAACCAAGAGCTGGTTCTTTGAAAGGATAAACAAGATAGATGAACCTCTAGCCAGGCTAACCAAGAAACAAAGAGAGAGGACCCAAATAAACAAAATCAGAAATGAAAGAGGTGAAATAACAACAGACCCCGCCAAAATACAACGGATTGTTACAAAATACTACTAACAACTCTATTCCAACAAACTGAACAACCTGGAGGAAATGGACATATTCCTAGAAAAATACAACCTTCCAAAACTCAATCAGGAAGAATCTAAAAATCTCAATAGAGCAGTGACTTGGGAAGAAATTGAAACAGTCATCAAAAAGCTTCCAGCAAACAAAAGCCCAGGGCCAGAAGGCTTTACAGGAGAGTTTTACCAAACATTCAAGGAAGAACTAAAACCTATCCTCATCAGACTATTCCAAAAAATTCAAGAGGAAGGAACACTTCCAAACTCCTTCTATGAAGCCAGCATCACCCTAATACCAAAACCAGAAAAAGACAACTCGATGAAAGAGAATTACAGGCCAATATCCCTCATGAACATAGATGCCAAAATCCTCAACAAAATTTTAGCAAATCGGCTCCAGCAGAACATCACAAAGATCATACCCCATGACCAAGTGGGATTTATTCCAGGAATGCAAGGATGGTACAATATCCGCAAATCAATAAACGTGATACATCACATAAACAAAATGAAAGATAAAAATCATATAGTCATATCAATTGATGCAGAAAAAGCATTTGATAAAATCCAACACCCTTTCCTGATAAAAACTCTCAACAAGGTGGGAGTACAAGGATCATACCTCAACATAATAAAAGCTATATATGATACAGCCAGGCCCGGAGCAGCCAGGTCTGGTGCGGCCAGGCCCGGAGCAGCAGCTGCCAGGCTGGGAGCAGCCAGGCCCGGAGCAGCTGGGTCGGGTGCAGCCAGGCCCGGAGCAGCAGCTGCCAGGCTGGGAGCGGCCAGGCCCGGAGCAGCCGGTTCTGGTGCAGCCAGGCCCGAAACAGCGGATGCCAGGCTGGGAGCGGCCAGGCCCGGAGCAGCAGCTGCCAGGCTGGGAGCAGCCAGGCCCGGAGCAGCCGGGTCTGGTGCGGCCAGGCCCGGAGCAGCAGCTGCCAGGCTGGGAGCGGCCAAGCCCGGAGCAGCCGGGTCGGGTGCGGCCAGGCCTGGAGCAGCAGCTGCCAGGCTGGGAGCGGCCAGGCCCAGAGCAGCGGCTGCCAGGCTGGGAGCGGCCAGGCCCGGAGCAGCCGGGTCGGGTGCGGCCAGGCCCAGAGCAGCAGCTGCCAGGCTGGGAGCGGCCAGGCCCGGAGCAGCGGCTGACAGGCTGGGAGCGGCCAGGCCCAGAGCAGCAGGGTTGGGTGCGGCCAGGCCCGGAGCAGCAGATGCCAAGTCCAGAGCAACTAGGTCGGGAGCAGTAGTGACCAGACCCGGAGCAGCTGGTTGTGGAACGAACCAGAGCAACAGAGGCCAGGCCCGGAGCAGCCAGGCCCGGAACAGCTCGCTCCTTGCCTGCCCCCGCCCCAAGGCTGCCTCTCAGACATGGCTGGAAACTTTTGCGGGAACTTGAGGGTCTGCTGAATCAAGTGATGAAGGCTTAGATCTGGATGTGTTGAGTTAGTATAGGGCTGGGGTGTTGATCTGTGAGTGCCTTGTACGGGGCCTGGATGAGGTTGGTTGACCTATTTGGAAATGTCTTTTGTGTGAAGTGTAACTTTGGGCATGTGAAGGTATTACTGATATGAGAAAATGCTAAGTAACTGATTTACTATCTGAAAAGGGATTTACTATTGGGGAAAGGGAGGGAGGAAGAGACTGAACATAAACTGCACCTATGGATGAGGACAATGGGGGATGGGGAGGGGGCAGAGGGTGGGGTGGGAACCTGGTGGAGGGGGGAAGAAATGAGGAACCTTTGTAATAATATGAACAATAAAGATTGATTAAAAAAAATAAATAAAAATAAAAGCTATATATGATAAACCCACAGCTAACATCATACTCAATGGGCAAAAACTAAAACCATTCCCTCTAAGAACAGGAACAAGACAGAGATGTCCACTATTGCCACTCCTATTTGACATAGTACTGGAAGTACTAGCCATTGCAATTAGACAAGAAAAGGAAATAAAAGGCATCCAAATTGGAAAAGACGAAGTAAATTTATCCTTATTTGCAGACGACATGATATTGTACATCAAAAAACCCAAAAGACTCCATTAAAAAACTAATTGACTTAATAAATGAATTTGGCAATGTAGCAGGATACAAAATTAATGCCAAGAAATCCATGGCATTTCTATACACCAACAGTGAAATTACAGAAACAGAGACTAAAAAAGCAATTACATTTACCATTGCACCAAAAAAATTAAGATACCTAGGAATAAATTTAACTAAGGAGGTAAAGGACCTATTTGCGGAAAACTACACGACACTGAAAAAAGCGATAGAGGAAGATGTAAACAGATGGAAGAACATACCATGTTCATGGATTGGTAGAATCAACATCATCAAAATGTCCATACTTCCTAAAGCAATCTATAGGTTCAATGCACTCCCCATTAAAATACCAATGGCATATTTCACTGGCATAGAAAGAACTTTCCAAAAGTTCATTAACAATAAAAGACCCCGAATAGCCACAGCCATCCTGAGAAAGAAGAGTAAAGTAGGAGGGATCTCAATACCAAACTTCAAGCTGTATTACAAAGCCACTGTTCTCAAAATAGCCTGGTACTGGCACAAAAATAGACATATAGATCAATGGAATCGAATCGAGAACCCAGATATCAACCCAAATCACTATGCTCAATTAATATTTGACAAAGGAGGCACGAATATACAATGGAGTCAAGACAGTCTCTTCAATAAATGGTGTTGGGAAAATTGGACATATACATGCAAAAGAATTAAACTAGATCACCAACTTACACCATACACAAAAATAAACTCAAAATGGATACAGGACTTAAACCTAAGACGGGAAACCATAAAAATACTAGAAGCATCCACAGGCAGCAAAATCTCAGACATATGCCAAAAGAACTCCTTCACTGATACTGCCCCTAGGGCAATGGAAGCTAAAGAGAAAATAAACAAATGGGACTACATCAAAATAAAAAGCTTTTTTACAGCAAAAGAAACCATCAACAAAACAACAAGAAAACCCACTGTGTGGGAGAATATATTTGCAAATGTTACCACTGATAAAGGTTTAATCTACAGACCTCTTATACAACTAAATAAAAGGAAGATGAATGATCCAATTAAGAAATGGGGAATGGACCTAAATAGAATATTTTCAAAAGAAGACAGAAGGAAGGCCAAAAGGCACATGAAAACATGCTCAAAGTCACTAATTGTCCGAGAGATGCAAATCAAAACAACAATGCGGTACCATCTCACACCTGTCAGAATGGCCAACATCAACAAATCAACAAACGATAAGTGTTGGTGAGGTTGTGGAGAAAAAGGAACCCTCGTGCACTGCTGGTGGGAATGCAGACTGGTGCAACCACTGTGGAGAACAGTGTGGAGTTTCCTCAAAAAACTGAAAATGGAACTCCCATTTGACCCAGTAATCCTACTCCTAGGAATATATCCCAAGAAACTAGAAACACCAATCAGAAAGGATATATGCACCCCTATGTTCATAGCAGCACAATCTACAATAGCTAGAATTTGTAAACAGCCTACGTTCCCATCAGCAGATGATTGGATCGAAAAACTATGGTACATCTACACAATGGAATACTATGCTGCCATAAAAAAGAAGGAATTCTCATCATTTGCAGCAACCTGGATGGAATTGGAGAACATCATGGTGAGTGAAATAAGCCAGCCAATGAAAGAGAAACACCACATGACCTCACTCATTTATGGATAATAAAGAAATTATAGACTGATGAAACAAAAGATAGATATAGAGACAGTAAAACAACAAGAGACTGTAAAATTACAGCGGGGAGAGTAGGGAGATCTGGGGGAGATAATAGAGCAACTGAAGGACTTGTATGCATGCATATAAATACAACCAATGGACACAAAACTCTGGGGAGGGAGGGTATGTATGGGAGCGGGGGGCAATGTTAAAATATGTACACAGATAATATTTTAATAAAAAATGTAAAAGAGAAAAAAAAAAGAAGAAAATAACACACACACACACAATGAGAGAGAGAGAGAGAGAGAGAGAGAGAGAGAGAGAGAGAGAGAGAGAGGATCTTAGGCATAAAGAAAATAAAAATGGCAATAAATAAATACTTATGAATAATAACCTTAAATGTAAATGAATTAAATGCTCCAATCAAAAGACATAGGGTGACTGAATGGGTAAGAAAAGATAACGTAAAAACAAAACAAAAAAAATGACCTATATATATGCTGTCTATAATATACACACTTCAGAACAAAAGATACATTCAGCCTGAGAGTGAAAGGGGAAAAAAGCTGGGTAACAATAATCATATCAGACAAAATAGACTTCAAAATAAAGGCCATAGCAAGAGATAAAGAAGGCACTTCATAATTCTAAAGGAAATGATTCAACAAGAAAATGTAACTCTTTGTAAACATATATGCACCCAAATAGGAGCACTCAAGTACATAAAAAAAAACTCTTGATGGACTTTAAGGGAGAGATTGATATACAGTCATAGTAGGGGATTTTAACACCCCACTAACATCACTGGATAGATCTTTCAGGCAAAAAATGAACAAGGAAACAGAGGCCATCAATTAGATGCTAGATCAGAAGGATCTAACTGATATTTACAGAAAATTTCACTCCAAACCAACACAATATACATTCTTTTCAAGTGCACATGAAACATTCTCAAAGATAAACCACATGTTAGGGCACAAAACAAGTCTGTACAAATTCAGGAAGGTTGATATAATACCGAGCATCTTCTCAGATCACAATGGCATAAAGTTAGAAATCAACTACAATAAAAACAACAACTCAAAAACACTCAAATACATGGAGGCTAAATAGCATGTTATTAAACAATGAATGATTATCAATGAGATCAAGCAGTAAATTAAAAACTTCCAGGAAACATGAAAATGAACATGCAACCACCCAAAACCTATGGGACATGCCTAAAGTAGCCCAGAGCAGGAAGTTCATAGCACTACAAGGCCTACATCAAGAAACAAGAAAAAGGACTAATAAACTATCTAACCTTACAACTAAAGGAATTATAAAGAGAACACAAGAAAAGTCCAGAGGCAGTAGAAGGAAGGAAATAAAAAAGATCAGAATGGAAATAAATGACATAGAGACTAAAAAACAGTACAAAAGATCAATAAATCCAGGAACTGGTTCTATGAAAAGATAAACAGGATTGATTAACCCCTAGCCAGACTCATCAAGAAACAAAGAGAGAGGACCCACATAAATAAAATCAGAAATGAAAGCGGTGATATAACAATGGACACCACAGAAATACAAAGGATTGTAAGCAAATGCTATGATCAACTATATGCCAACAAACTGGATAACCTGGGCAAAATGGACAAATTCCTAAAAACACACAATCTTCCAAAACTCAATCAGGAAGAATCAGAAAAACCAAGTCGGCCAATAACAACTGATGAAATTGAAGCATTAATTTTAAAAATTCTGGTAAACTAAAGTCCTGGATGAGGTATATTTACATCAGAGCAATTTACAGGTGAATTTTAGAAAACAATCAAAGAAGAACTAACACCTATCCTCCTCAAACTATTCCAAAAAATTCAAGAGGAAGGAACAATTGCAAGCTCTTTTTACAAAGCAAGCATTATCCTAATTCCAAAGCCAGATAAGGACACTACATAGAAATAAAATTATAGGCCAATATCCTTGATGAACACAGATGCTAAAGTCCTCAATAAAATATTAGTAAACCAGACCCAGAATTATATTTAAAAGATCATACGCTATGATCAAATGGGATTTATTCTGGGAATGCAAGGATGCTATAGTAATCACAAATCAATAAATGTGATACATCAGATAAATACATTAAAAGATAAAAATCACATGATCATATCAATATATGCAGAAAAAAACATTTTATAAAATCAAGCACCCTCTTTTGATTAAAAACTCTCAGTAAAGTGGGAATAGAAGGATTATAGCTCTACATAATAAAGACCATATATGACAAACCTACAGCCAACATAGAACTCAATGGACAAAAATTAAAAGCATTTTCATTAAGAACAAGAGCAAGACAAGGATGCCTGCTTTCACCACTCTTGTTCGACATAGTACTGGAAGTCCTAGCCACAGCAATCAGACAAGAAGAGATAAAGGCATCCAAATTGGAAAGAACAAAGTAAGACTGTCATTATTTGCAGATGACATGATGTTGTACATAGAAAACACTAAAGATTCTACCAGGAAACTACTAGGCTTAATAAATGAAGTTGGCCAGCTCACAGAAAACAAAATCAACACCTAGAAATCAATGGCATTTTCATATACCAATAATGAACTCTCAGAAAAAGAAACTAGAAAAGCAATGTCATTTACCATTGCAATATATATATGATACTTAGGAATAAATTTAACCAAGGAGGTAAAAGACCTGTACTTGAAAAACTATAGAACATTTAAAAAGAAATAGAGGAAGATACATACAAATGGAAGTGTATACCATGTTCATGGGTTGGTAGAATTAACATCATTAAAATGTCTACAGTACCCAAAGCAATCTATAGATTCAATGCAATCCCTATTAAAATACCAATGGCATACTTTATAGAACTAAAAAAATACTCCAAAAATGTATATGGAATCAATAAAGACCCTGAATAGCTGTGGTAATCTTGAGAAAGAAGAACAAAGTAAGAGGGATCACAATACCAGATATAAAACTATACCACAAAGCCATTATAACCAAAACAGCCTGGTACTGGCACAAGAACAGGCATATAGATCAATGAATCAGAACAGAGACCCCAGAAAGTGACCTACACCATTAGGGTCAATTAATATTTGAAAAGGAGGCAAGAACATACCATGGAGTAAAGACAGTCTCTTCAACAATAGGTGCTGATAAAACTGGACAAACACATGAAAAAAAAAAAATGAAACTAGACCACCAACCTTCACTATACACAAGAATAAACTCAAGATGGATAAAAAAAACTTAAGTGAAACCATAAAAATTGTAGGTAGGCAGTAAAATTAGACATCTTATATAGCAATGTTTATGAATACATATCCTAGGGCAAAGGAAACTAATGAGAAAATAAACAAATGGGACTACATCAAAATAAAAAGCTTCTGTGCACACAAACACACACACAAACAACCATCAGAATAAAAAGGGAACCCACTGTGTGGGAGAACATAATTGGCAATGATAGATCTGATAAGGAGTTAGTATCCAAAATATATAAAGTACTCATACAACTCAACAGAAGAAAGACAATCCAATTGAAAAATGGGCAGAAGACCTGAATAAACATTTCTCCAAAGAGGACATACAAATGGCCAAGAGACTTATGAAAAAATGCTCAAAATCACGAATCATCAGAGAAATAGAAATTAAAACCACAACACGATATCACCTCACACTTGTCAGAATGGCTATCATAAAAAAATCAACAAACAAGTGCTGGTGAGGATGTGGAGGAAAGGTCACTGCTGGTGGGAATATAGATCGGTACAGCTGCTATGAAAAATAGTAAGGAGTTTTCTAAAAAAATTAAAAATTAAACTTTTATTTGAGCTAGCAATCCCACTTATGGGAATATATCCTAAAAACACCATAACACCAATCAGAAAAAAATATATGCATCTTATGTTCATAGCATCATTATTTACAACTAGTGCCCCAGTGCATGGATTCATGCACATTGAAAGAAAATTAATTGGAAGGTAGCCAACAGGGCAGGACTGAGTGAGACAGGCCAGAAATGCCCTGGAGCCAACCTCCCAGGGTCCCTTCCTGGCCAGCTGCACCTGAGGTGGTGCCACGGCTTGAAGGGCATCTATGGAGTGAGCAGGGTTCCTCCAGCAGGTGGAGTCCCTCGGTCTGGCCTGAGGGGATCAGGCCAAAACTGGCTCTCCAACATCCCCCAAGGGGTCCCAGATTGCAAGAGGGTGGTTATCAGATGACACACCCTGGTATCGGGCTCCCTCCTCTCTGGTTCCGTGGTGCATCACCCGAGAACCACCATTGCCAAGTCACCGCAGCTTGGCACTCCTGCATTGAGCATCTGCCCCCTAGTGGTCAATGCACATTATAGCTACCAGTCGGACAGTCAGATAGTCACTTAGCCTTTTATATATATAGATAGCTAAGATTTGGAAACAGCCCAATTGCACGAGTAGATGAATGGATAAAAAAGCTAGGGGACATATAGAAGCATGAATAGACTATTGAACCTCAGAGGGAAGGCAAGGGAGTATGGGTGGGAAGAGATCAACCAATAAACTTGTATGCGTACGAGTATATGCATAACCTGTGGGCTCAGACAATTGTGTAGTGATGGTTTGGGGGCAGGGGCAGATGGGAGTGGGCTGGAAGAGGTTAAAGGTGGAGAGGGGGAGGAGGACCTATGTAATACTTTCAACAATAAAGATTTTTTAAAAAGAAAGAAAAAAAAATCTATGGGACATTTACATATGTCCCATATTTATTACTATGGAATACTATGCAGATGTAAAAAAAAAAAAAAAAAAAAAAAAGAGGGATCTCTTACCTTTTGGACAGTGCTGGGGCTGACCAGCAGACCTTGAGCAATGGATGAACAGATTGCTCTGACACACGTTTCTGTGAAAAAGAGGCTAAGGGACTGTTTTTACTTTAGAAGTAAAAAGCAGTCCTGTTCTTAAGCTTTTATTATCACAATAGCTTGAACGAAAATTAATCTTTAGAATCAATCAACAGAGTATCCTTGAGGTATATGCTTCTACGAGGTCGGATCTTTAAAGACTAAACATTCAAACAAAACACCCAGGGGAGCAGACTTATTTGGACAAGTCAAGGTAGGGGCTTCTGCCTTCAGCAAGTTCCCTTCAGAGGCCCCTGACCTTTCGGAGCATCCTCCTTACAGACATTCCAACCAAGTCCTGTGCTCCCCCACAGGACCACATGGGTGGACCTAGAAAACATTATGCTAAGTGAAATAAGCCAATATGAGAAAAAACAAACATCACATTATTTCTCTTATTTGTGGAATCTTTTTTACTTTCTTTCTTTTTAGAAAAATATATATTTTATTGATTTTTTACAGAGAGTAAGGGAGAGGGATAGAGAGCTAGAAACGTCGATGAGAGAAAAGCATTGACCAGCTGCCTCTTGCACACCCCCTACCGGGGATGTGCCCGCAACCAACGTACATGTCCCTGACCGGAATTGAACCTGGGACCTTTCAGTCCGAAGGCCAACACTCTACCACTGAGCCAAACCGTTTCGGCTGTGGAATCTAATGAACAAAATGAATTGACCAACAAAATAAGACCTGAAGCATGGAGGAATGTAACAGCCTCACATACCTTGATGTAGGGTTGGAGAGATGAGAAGAGAAAAACCAAATAACTTATGTACTACAAGTATTCTCTCTTTTACCTCTTCCAGCACAGCTAGAGAGCAGGCCACAAATCCTGAGTAGGGGCGACGGGGGATTGAGAAAATAAAAGAAAGTGGCAGACACAGAGACAGAAGGGAAAAGCTGGGGCTGGATGGGATGCTGTTCTCTCTAATGGAGAGACAGAGACCCAGAGCTGGTGCAGCACGTTTATTTTATACAATATAATACCAGGAAGTTTTACTAAAGTTTAAGATAAAAGAAAGGTGAAATCATGGTTAAAGATCAAGCTGTAATTCTTCATTCTTGTAGCTTCTTGTAATCATCACTTTTGGCTGGGCCCGGATAATTGCGTACATTCCTGGCACCTGGCTGAACTTAGATAATGAAAAAGGTCAGGCTGACAACACACCTGCCTCTGGCAAGGTATGTTTCCAAGGCATGGCTCTGCTAGACACCACTGGATTTAGGTAACAATCAGCTCAGGGGCCTTTCTGAGGAGCTTGCTACAAGGTACTTATATGCATAGCCCATGGACATGGGAAATAAGGAAGTGAAGACCTGGGTGGGGGAAAATTGGGGGTTGGGAGGAGAGAATAAAGGGGGGGATGGGCAATATATGTAATACTATCAATAATAAAAAATTTTTTAAAAATATTATTTAAAATTATTTTGTACTCATCATAAAAGCTCTTTTATACTTATTTGAACACATTTTTCTTTAAATTATATACACTCTTGGCCTACATAAAAAGGAAAATAAAAGCAAATTTAGCACCCATTTATGATAAAAACTCTGAGCAATGTGGGAAGAGGAATCATACCTCAACATAATAAAGGTCATATGTGACAAAACCACAGCCATACTCAATAGGCAAAACTAAAAGCATTTTCCCTAAGATCATTAACAAAACAGGGATGCTGCTTTCACCACTCTTATTCAACACTAGAGACCCGGTGCACAAATTTCGTGTCCCTCAGCCCGGTCTGTGCCCTCTTGCATTCTGGGAGCCCTTGGGGGATGTCTGACTGCTGGGAAGAGGTAAGCTCCTGCCACTGCCACTGCACTCACCAGCCTGGCTTCTTACTGAGTGGCACTCTCTCTGTGGGAGCGCACTGACCACCAGGGGGCAGCTCCTGCATTGAGCATCTGCTCCCTGGTGGTCATTATGCATCATAGCAACCAATAGCTCCATTGTTGAGTCAATTTACATATTACCCTTTTATTATACAGGATAGTACTGGAAGTCCTAGACACAGCAATGGGATAAGAAAAAATACTGTAAAAGGTATCCAAATTAGAAAGGAAGAAGTAAAACTGACATTATTTGCAGATGACATGATGCTGTGTATAGAAAACTCTAAAGCTGAAACTGGTTTGGCTCAAGTAGGGGTGTGCAAGAGGCAGTTGATCGATGTTTCTCTCTCATCGATGTTTCTAACTCTCTGTCCCTCTCTCTTCCTCTCTGTAAAAAATCAATAAAATATATTTTAAAAAAAGAAAAAGAAAACCCTAAAGATTCCACCAAAAGATTACTGGAACTGATAAATGAATTTAGTAAGGTAGCAGGATACAAATTAATATTCAGAAATTGGTGGCATTTTTATACACCAACTAGAGGCCCAGTACACAAAATTTGTGCCCAAGGGGGCGGGGTGTGTCCCTCAGCCTAGCCTGCATGCTCTCCAATCTGGGATCACTCTCAAAATCCAGGACTGTTGGCTTCCAATCGCTCGCCTGCCTTCCTACATGATTGCTTTTAACCTCTTCTGCCTGCCAGCCTGATCACCCCCTAACCATTCCTCTGCCAGCCTAATAAACACCTAACTGCTCCCCTGCTGGCCTGGTTGCCCCAATCTGTCCTTCCCTGCAATTCTGGTCCCCCCAACTGCCCTAACCTGCAGGCCTGTTCCCCCCCACTGCCCTCCCCTGCAGACTTGGTCGACATTATATGCCCTCCCTTGCCACCCTGGTAGCCCCAACTACTCTCCCCTGCTAGCCTGGTCACCCAGAAACCACTCCCCTACCAGCCTGTTTGCCCCTAACTGCCCTCCCCTGTAGGCCTGGTCACTCCTAACTGCCCTCCCTTGCAGGCTTGATCACCCCCAACTGCCTCCCTTCCAGGACTGGTCCCTCCCAACTTCCCTACCCTGCTGGGCATCTTGTGGTGGCCATCTTGTGTCCACATGCAGGCAGTCATATTTGACCACATGGGGGCAGCCATCTTATGTGTTGGAGTGATGGTCAATTTGCATATTACTCTTTTATTAGCTAGGATAAAGACCTGGTGCAAGGATGGGGGTCAGCTGGTTTGCCCTGAAGGGTGTCCTGGATCAGGGTAGGGTTTCCTTGGGGCATGGGGAGACATGGGTGAGGGGCCTGTGGTGGTTTATAGGCCAACAACACCCCCTGGCAACCCAAGTGGAGTCCCTGGTATCTGGGATTTATTTGTCTTCTATAATTGAAACTTTGTAGCCTTGAGCACAGCCAAGCCTCCTGCTTGCTCCACGGCAGCAGCCATTTTTGTTGGGATTTATTTATCTTCTATAACTAAAACTTTGTAACCTTGAGTGGAGGCCTGGGCCAACCAGGGTGTGTGGAAAGCTTGGCTTCCTCCATCACCAGGGAAACCCAAGCCTCCCTCCTGCTCTCTGTAACTGCAGCCATCTTGATTGGGTTCATTTGCATACTCGCTCCTTATTGGCTTGTGGGCATGGCTTGTGGTGCAGTGGAGTGATTGCTAATTTGCATATTACTCTTTTATTATATAGGATATATATCCTATATGTATACATACATACACACACACACACACACACACACACACATATATATCCTATATAATAAAAGCCTAGGTGGTGTCACACGATGCTCTTGTACAACACTGTCACAAGATAGCCACCGCAAGATGGTCATCACAACATGGTTGGCAGGGGACGGCAATTGTGGGCAATCAGGCTGGCAGGGAAGGGCAGTTGTGGGCGATCAGGCCAGCAGAGGAGGGCAGTTGTGGACATTCTGGTCAGCAGGGGAGGGCAGTTGGGTGCAACCAGACCATCAAGGGAGGACAGTTTTGGGGGACCAGGCCTGCAGGCAAAGACAACTGGGGATGACCAGGTTTGCAGGGGAGGGAAGTTGAGGGTGAGATCAGACCAGCAGGAGAAGGCAGTTGGAGGCGAGATCTTCTGGCAGGGGGAGGGCACTTGGGGGTTATCAGGCCAGCAGGGGAGGGAAGTTTGAAGCCATCATGCTGGCAGGGGAGGGTAATTGGGGGTGAGATCAGGCCAGCAGGGGAAGGCAGTTGGGGGTGACCAGGCCTGCAGGACAGGGCAGTTGGGGACAATCAGGTCAGCAGGGGATTGCAGTTGCAGGCAATCAAGCCTGCAAAGGAGGGCAGTTGAGGGCGATTGGGCCGCCAGTGGAGCAGTTAGGTGTCAGGAGAGCAGTTAGGGGGCATTTAGGCTGGCAGGCAGAAGTGGTTAGGGGCAATCAAGCAGGCAGTCAGACGAGCGGTTAGGAACCAGCAGTTCCAGATTATGAGAGGGATGTCTGACTACTGGATATCCCCCCAAGGATTCCCACATTGGATAAGGTGAAGACTAGGCTGAGAGACACCCCTCATGCATGAATTTCGTGCACCGGGTCTCTAGTATATCTATATAATAAAAGCCTAAGTGACCATTATGGTGGAACGGCCAAAATGGCCAGTTGCAATGATGTGCACTGACCACCATGGGACAGACACTCAATACAGGAGCTTCCCCCTGGTAGTCAGTGCACTCCCACAGGGTAGTGCCACTCATCCAGAAGCTGAGATCCATAGAGGTAATTCCTGTACAGAAGCTCTCCCACTGTAGTCATAGCTGGTCCTCACAGCCAATTGGCCTGGAGGTCAATTCCTCACAGTGATGCCAATAGCAATCAAGGCTCAACCACAAGACTGTGCACACAACCCACACAGTGTGCTTAGAGTGCCCAGCTTAGGAGACTGGGGAGGCTGAGCCACTGGGCCCTATAGGACACCTGCTACTCAAGGCCACTCTACCAATATCGAAAGGCATAGGAGCTCTACCTAATACATGGAAATAAACACAGAGAAGCAGCCAAAACGTGGAGACAAAGAAACATGTCACAAATGGAAGAAATTGAAGTTAGCAAACTACTGGATACAGGGTTCAAAATCATGGTTATTAGGTTACTCAAGGATCTTCATGAGACTTTAAAAGACCTTAGTGAGAATGACCAGTCATAGATTAAGCACACACTAACTGAAATAAAGAATAATTTACAGGTATTCAATAGTAAAATAGAGTATTCCAAGAATCAAATCAATGATTTGAAATATGAGGAAACAAAAAACACCCAATCAGAAAAGCAAAGAAGAAAGATTTTCCAAAATATGACAATAATGTAGGGAGTTTCTGGGACAACTTCAAGTACCAACATTATGGGGGTGCAGAGGAGAAGAGAGAGAGAACAATACTGAAAAACCTATTTGAAGAAATAATGACAGAAAACTTCCCAGCCTGGTGAAGCACAGAGAGTCTCAAACAAGAGGAACCCAAAGTGGTCCACACAACATACATTATAAGTGAAACACCAAAGATTAAAGGCAAAGACAGAATCTTAGAAGAGAAAAGCAGTTAGTTACCTACAAAGGAGCATCCATATGACTGTGGTTTGATTCCTCAACAGAAACTTTTTAGGCCAGAAGGGAGTGGCAAGAAATATTCAGTGATTAATAGTAAGGATCAACAATCAAGATTACTCTACCCAGCAAAGCTCTCATTTGGAATTGAAGGTCAGCTAAAGATCTTACCAAACAAGAAAAAGCTAAAGGAGTTCATCACCACCAAACCAGTATTACATAAAACACTGAAAGGTATCTCTATTATAAAAATCCCATGACCATGACACTGTCACACCATCATGACCAAACACCAAAAGGCACCTGCTGAATGTCATATGATTTCTTCATGGGAACAAGTAAGTGTTGCTTTGTACAATTCTCATCTTCCAACGAAGGTCAATTTAAGTGCTCCTGAAAAGGAAAGGTTAGGGCAAGAAACTAGTCTTGTCTCCATCCACAACTGTCTTGTGGGGCTGCATGCCTGCTGAGGCACGCTTGGGTGGGTGGGACTTGATGCTGGGTCTCACTGCGCACTGGGTCTGGGTCTCACACAATTTTGCAATGTGGGCCATTAGTTCTTTAATAAGAGAAAGAAGAAGGGGAAGGGAAGGAGAAAGAGAAGGGGAAAAAGGAGAAGGAGAAGAAATAAAAATCTATAATAATAAAAGTATAATATACTAATTAGACCAGACAGCTGAACAACCTTCCTGATGACCTTCTGGATGAAGCCAGGGTTGTGAGGGCCAAATTTTGTTTCATGCATTGGGCCTCTAGTATGAACAGTAAATACATATCTATCAACAAGTGAATCTAAAAATCAAAATAAACAAACAAGAAATCTTATGAATAAAATGAACTGGAGAATAGAATAGAATCAGAGGCATGGAAGCACAGAACAGACTGATGAATCTCAGAGGGAAGAGAAGGGGGGACTGGAAGAGATTAACCAAAGATCTTACCTAGGGACATAGATAATAGGGTGGTGAAGATCTGAACCAGTTGGGGGGAGAAGGGGTTATATTCTCACCACTAAAGATTAAAAATAAAAGACTTGAATGTCAAACTTGAAACCATTAAACTCCTAGAAGAAAATATAAGCAGTAAAATTTCATACATTTCTTGTAGTAATATTTTTTCTGACATATAGCCTTGGATAATGGAAACAAAAGAAAAATAAACAAATGGGGCTACATAAAGTTAAAAAGTTTGTGCACAGCAAATGAAACCATCAGTAAAATCAAAAGGCAACCTATTGATTGAGGAACATATTCATCAATGAAATCCTATCTAATAAAGATGGAATATGCAAATTGACTATCACTCCATGACAAATATGGCATTGCCCACAACCAATAAGGAGGGAATATGCAAATTGATGTGACAAAGATGGTGACGGCTGGCCTGGAATGCTTGCATCATTGCCATGGCGATGACATAGGCATTCCATCCTGCCCTGGCTGCTCCAGGTCTCTGGAGGTGCAGAGCAGCCAGGGCAGGGCAGGATGCCTGCTATGAGTCGGGGTGTGTGTGTGTGTGTGTGTGTGTGTGTGTGTGTGTGTGTGAAGGGAGCTACAGGAGGGCGGCAGGGGCGGAGCAAAAGTGGAAGGCAGTGGCTAGAGTGAAGGCCCGGGTCCTGGGTGCTGAAGGGAAGCTGGTGCTGGCAGCCAGGGGAAGGAAGGCCTATTCTTGCATGAATCTTTGTGAATTGGGGCTCTAGTATCTGATGAGAGGTTCACACCCCAAATTTATAAAGACCTTATACAGTTTAATACCAGAAAAACAACCCAATTAAAAAGTGGGCAGAAGGCCGAAACCGGTTTGGCTCAGTGAATAAAGCGTTAGTCTGCTGACTGAAAGATCCCGGGTTCAATTCCGGTCAAGGGCATGTACATTAGTTGCGGGCACATCCCCGGCAAGGGGTGTACAGGAGGCAGCTGGTCAATGTTTCTCTCTCATGGACATTTCTAGCTCTCTATCCCTCTTCCTTCCTCTCTGTGGAAAGTCAATAAAATATATTTTTTTAAAAAAAAGTGGGCAGAAGACCTAAATAAACACTTCTCCAAGGAAGACATATAATGTACAGACATATGAAAAGTTGTTCAGCCTTAACCAGTTTGGCTCAGTGGATAGAGCGTTGGTCTGCTGACTCAAGGGTCCCTGGTTCAATTCTGGTCAAGGGCATGTACCTTGGTTGCAGGGACATACCCAGTAAGGAGTGTGCAGGAGGCAGCTGATCAATGTTTCTCTCTCATTGATGTTTCTAACTCTCTGTAAAAAAAAAAAAAAAAAAAACACACAATAAAATATATATATATTTTAAAAGTTGTTCAACATCAGTAAACATCAGAGAAATGCAAATTAAGACCACGAAAAGATACCACCTTACACCTGTCAGAATAGCTATCACCAATAAATAAACAAACAAGTGTTGATGAAGATGTGGAGAAAAGGGAACCCTGTGTACTGTTGGTAGGATGCAGATTGGTGCAACCACTATAGAGAACAGTGCAGATGTTTCTCAAAAAATTAAAAATGCAATTGAGACAGCGATTCCACTCCTGGAAATATATCCTAAGAAACCTGAAACAGTAATTTGAAAGAATATATGCACCCCTGTGTTCATTGCAACATTATTTACAATAGTCAAGATATGGAAGCAGCTTAAATACCCATCAATAGATGAATGGATAAAAAAGCTGTTGTACATTTACACAATGGAATACTATTCCAGCATAAAAAAAAAGGAGAAAATTTTACTTTTTTTTTGTGACAGCATAGATGGACTGTCAGGGCCAGCCTGATGGTTGAACTGGGCTGAAATAGGGAGGTGGGAATTAAGAGAGAAAAAAAAAAGAAAAGAAAAGAAAGACAGGAAAGCGGGATCGGGAGGGTTGCGAGCCATTGACTGACTGCAGCAGCTTTATTAACTGCATAATGCTTTTTATACACAAAACACTGAATAGGAGTTCTGTCAAGAGGAATGTACTCTTTGTTCCTCTTAATCTCTAAGGGAGAGATAAAGCAGAAAGGTAAATTCTCGGTACAGCAAAACTCAGTAAATAGTTACAGATTTCTTGGTAAGCTATAAAAGGTTGCTCTCATTCCACAAAGGCTGCTCTCATTCTACTGATAGTCGCCATCCAAACAAGTCTGGGAAAACTGTGTGGGTAGGGGACCAAGCCTTGCTAGTCCCTTTGGGTGCAAGGTCCGTGTCAGCTTACATCGGTCTCCAACACTGGATCTGGATAGGATTATGTTAAGTGAAATAAGCCAGTCAGAGAAAGATAAATGCCATATGATTTTATTTATATGTAGAACAAAATAAACTGATGAACAAAATAGAAACAGAGTCATGGATACATGGAACAGACTGACAGCTGTCAGAGGGGAGGGGGCTGCATAAAAATGGTGAAGATGGCTGCATAAAAATGGTTTAGAGGGCTGCGTAAAAATGGTGAAAAGATTAAGCAAAAAAAAAAAAAAAAAAGTCATAGATACAGACAAAAGTATGGTGATTACCAGAGGGAAGGGAAGGGGAGGGAAAATGGGAGGAGGTAAAAGAAGGTAAAGGGGGTATAAATGGTGATGGAAGGAGACTTGACTTTGGCTGATGAACACAAATACAATATACAGGTGATGTATTATAGAACTGTATACTTGAAACCTATATCATTTAATTAACTGATGTCACCCCAATGAATTCAATAAAAATTTAAAAATAAATAAATGAAAATAAAAACAAACAAATAAAGGAATTGCCTTATTACCCAGTGATCCCACTTCTGATGATATATCTGAAGAAATCTAAAACATTAAGTTGAAAGATTACATTCACCCCTATGTTCATTGCAGCATTATTTATAATAGCCAAGATATGGAAGCTAGAGAAGATGTGGAAACAACCCAAGTGCCCATCAGTAGATGAATGGTTCAAAAAACTGTGGTACATTTACACATGGAATAATATTCAGCTATAAAAAAATGAATAAAATCCTTCCTTTTGTGGCAGCATGGATTGACCTAGAGGGTATTACGTAAAGTTAAATAAGTCAAACAGAGAAAAACAAATACTATGTGATTTCACTTATATGTGACATCTAATGAACAAAACAAACAAAATAGAAACAAACTTATAGATACAGAGAACAGACTGATAGCTGTTAGAGGGGAGGAGTGTTGAGGTAAGGGGGCTGGATAAAAAGGTGAAGGGATTAAACAGTACAAATTGGTCATTATAGAATAGTCTCAAAGATATAAATTGCAGCATTTGGGAATATAATCAACTAGAGGCCCAGTACACAAAATTTGTGCAGGGGTGGGGGAGGGAAGGAAGGGGTGTCCCTCAACCTGGTCTGCACCCACTCCAATCTGGGACCCCTCAGGGGACATTCCTCTCACAATCCAAGACTGCTGGCTGCTAACCACTTGCCTGCCTGCCTGCTTGTGTGCCTGATTGCCCCTAACTGCTTCTGCCTGCCTGCCTAATTTCCCCCTAACACCTCCCCTGCTGGCCTGATTGAAGCCTAACTGCTCCCCTACTGACCAGTTCACCCCCAACTGCCCTCCCCTACTGGCCTGATCTTGTCCCCAACTGCCCTTCCATACCCTCCCTGATCGCCCCCAACTGCCCTCCCCTGATGGCCTGGTTACCCCTAACTGCCCTCCCCTTCTGGCCATCTTGTGGCAGCAATATTGTGATGATGTCATGTGAGGGCATCGTGGGACACCACCTAGGCTTTTATAAGTAACTAGAGGCCTGGTGCACAAATTCATGCACCAGAAGGGTCTCTCGGCCTGGCCTGCAGGATCAAGCTGAAACTGGCTCTCTGACATCCCCTGAGAGGTCCTGGATTGTGAGAGGGTACAGGCCAGGCCAAGGAACCCCTCTGGTGTACAATCAGGGCCAAGGAGGAACATAGGAAGTTGGCCAGCAGGGGAGGGACCATAGGAGGGCTCCAGGGTGTGTCTGGCCCATCTCACTCAGTCCCGATTGGCCAGACCCCAGCAGTGAGCTAACCTACTTGATCAGTACACATCATAGCGACTGGTCAATCAGTTTACTGTCTGCCCCCTGATGATCAGTACATGTTATAGTGAGCAGTTGAGCAGCCTTAGCATATCATTAGCATATTATGCTTTGATTGGTTGAATAGACAACTGGACATTTAGCATATTATGCTTTTATTATATAGGATGTCAAGATAAATATGTATGGGGCCAGGTGGGTACTTAATGCAGCGGAGGTGGGGGTTGGGAGGAACCACTCTATAAAGTACATGATTTTCTAACCACTTTGCTATGTCTGAAACTAATACTGAATAATATTGAATGTAAACTGTAATAGAAAAAAAAAGAGACATAAATAACAAAAAAGAGACAAAAGGAAAGAAAAGAAAAACTTGTTATTCAGACCTTAGTATGTTGCAAATTTTTTTTCTAATGAATTAAAGGAGTCCATCACCGCAAGGAAAACAATTGATAGTATTTTTTGCTAAAGATAAAATTCAAGATTTAAGCAACTTTTTAAATGACTTTTTAAATGTTTGCCATTCATGATTCATTAGTCATTTTGAGTTTTATCC
The DNA here is from genome assembly GCF_964339955.1 of Pipistrellus hanaki. Taxonomy (NCBI): domain Eukaryota; kingdom Metazoa; phylum Chordata; class Mammalia; order Chiroptera; family Vespertilionidae; genus Pipistrellus; species Pipistrellus hanaki. The sequence goes on from NC_140505.1 coordinate 101,050,313, forward strand.
TCATATTTATTATCAAGAATAATATTGTATTGTATTTTTAACTAGAGGCCCAATGCACGAAAATTCATGCATGAATAGGCCTTCCTTCCCCTAGCTGCTGGCACCAGCTTCCTTCTGGCACCCAGGACCTGGGCCTTTGCTCTGGCTGGAGTCGCCTTCCACATTCACTTGGCCCTGCTACTCTCCTGTAGCTCCCTGCACTCCCTGCCCACCTCCCCTCCCCATAGCAGTCATCCTGCCCCACCCCCACAGCTCTGGCCCTGCACAAACATGCGCACGAATGCACATGCATATGTGTGCATGTGTGCTGCCCAGAGGCCTGGAGCTGGGACCAGGTGGGACCACTGTCCTCAGATGGATATACTGGGACCCAGAGCAATACAGCGTGTTTATTTTAGACAGCAAAAACCAGGCAGTTTTACTAAAGGTCAAGACAAAGGAGATTATGTGCATTCTGGGGTAGACCAGAGTGGTTTTCATTCCTGCTGCTTGGTTGAATTTAGATAAGGAAACTCAACCCCTGGCGCCTGGCTGCAGGTCAACCTGACAACACTCCTGGCTCTACCAACGCCACTGGATTTAGCTGACAATAATTAAAGAAATGCTCATGTGCCTTACCAGGCGTTCTCTACAGTTACGTATTTTAAAGTAGTTTCTATCTTTCTAGAAATGCATATGAAATTTTTACAGATAAAATGATAAGAAGTGAGAAGGTTGAGAGAGAAACATCCATCAGTTGCCTACTATATGCACCCTGACCAATGTTTGAACCTACAACTGTTATGCCCAGACTTCGTGATCCCCAAGGACCACCAGGGAGCCCAGTCCTTTGCAATTGCAGAAAGCCTGAATTCCATGCTAGCATGGGCTCTGTCCCACTCACGACGACAACAATGTGGTGGAAGAGAGGCCGAACTTCAACAGGTCAAGGGGTTTTTTAGGGATGATGATGTCACGCTTTGGCTGACCCTGATTGGTTGGGTAAGGGCTAGGGTCCAGTTACACAAAATGGAGGATAGCTTCGCCCTGCCGCACAGTACAAAATGGAGTCAGGAGTTAGCCTTGCCCCGCCCTGCCCTCTCATTACCTAGGTATGTGCCCTGACTAGGAATCGAACCTTTTGGTATATGGGACAGCACTCCAACCAACTGAGCCACCTGGCCTGGGCAAGGATTATATTTGTGATTTTTAGGAGAAAAAAAAACATAAAATATATGAAATATGGCCCATCCCTAAAATCATATCTGTGTCATGAATATTATCTGAAACTTGGGAGGTGAAAGAGGGCAAAGGCAGGGACAAGTGGGGATGAAAAGACACTTTGCTTTGGGCAGTGAATGCACAATGCAGTATTCAAGTTGTATAATTGAAACCTGTATGCTCCATTAATCAATGTCACCCTAATAAATTAAATTTTAAAAAATTCTGAAACTTATATTTAAAATCCAAACTTAGAAGTGCTGAGGAATTGTTTTGTTCATAGGCAAGTGATGGCCAGTCACCCTTCAAGACTTTTCCATGTAATTGGCAAGATTTAAGCATTCCTGCTGCTTTTCTCCAGTGTGAAACTTGTGCTGTTCTGAGGATGATACCCAATTCCCTTTTCAAAGTAAAGCCCTAATATAAAACCCTTCCTTTTGTTAACTAACTCATTTCTCACAATACTCCAAGAGGAGTTTTCCAGTATGACCTGACTTCTCCACTGAACTCTCACTATAGGGCTGTCACATAGAAGCCATCTTGATTAATAATAGACCCTTTATATTTCTCTCTATCAACCTACATTTGACCTCCTACTTTCTATAAAAGTCTAAGTTCATCTTCCAGAGCAACCCAGCAGATTGTTAACCACACAAATCTAATTAGACTTGAATTAAGGTGCAGACCCAAGGAAGGGTTCAGATTTGCTGTTAGGTTGGTGTATGAAATTTAAGATTTCACAGGTAAAAGATTTTAAAGATGTAACCATAGCAATGAACTGATAAATTATGAAAAAAAAGTTTGGCAGTGAGCCGAAACCAGTTTGGCTCAGTGATAGAGCGTAGGTCTGCGGACTGAAAGGTCCCAGGTTCGATTCTGGTCAAGGGCATGTACATTGGTTGTGGGCACATCCCTAGTGGGGGGTGTGCAAGAGGCTGCTGGTCGATGTTTCTCTCTCATCGATGTTTCTAGCTCTCTATCCCTCTCTCCTCCTCTCTGTAAAAAAATCAATAAATATATTTTAAAAAAAAAGTTTGGCAGTGGCTAAGAGGAATACATAATGTACTGGATTTTAATTTTTGTTAATCCTTGCTTGAGGATATTTTTTCATTGATTTTTAGATAGAGTGGAAGGGAGGGGGAGAGACACAGAGAAAGAAATATCAATGTGAAAGAGACACATTGATAGGTTGTCTCCCACACACACCCCTATCAGGGATTGAGCCTGCAACTGAGGTATGTGCCCTTGACCAGAATCAAACCTCGAACCCTTTGGTTCAAGGGGCAATGCTCTATCCACTAAGTCAAACCATCTAGAGCCTGGATTTTAATTTTTTTTTAATGGTTTGAAGAACTGATTGGCCAAATAAAAACTGGCCTGTGTGGCCGAAACTGGTTTGGCTCAGTGAATAGAGCCTTGGCCTGTGGACTGAAAGGTCCCAGGTTAGCTTCCGGTTAAGGACATGTACCTTGGTGGCAGGCACACCCCCAGTAGGGGGTGTGCAAGAGGCAGCTGATTCATGTTTCTCTCTCATCGATGTTTCTAACTCTATCCCTCTCTCTTCCCCTTTATAAAAAAAAAAAATCAATAAATAATATATATATATTTTAAAACTAGCCTGTGTGAATCATTCTGGGAGATGTACCTAGTTTCCCATCTCTCTGATGCCAAAATTATAATCTATGATCTTATGTACATGTCACGACCAGTTTGAGCTCCTCTTAGGTAAGTCAACTTGCAAATCTGGAAAAGTGCAAAATAAGTTGTTAGATGATAAAACATTGATGTCAAATTATAATGTTACTGTTTTTACTCAGGTGTTGTATATATTTTGTAATCACTGTTACAATTTTATGTTTTATTCATGATTTGAAATATTTGATGTGTAACACAATCTTATATATTAAACTTATATTTTAAATAAATATTTAACTAATTAAATTTATTAGTTATTTATAAATTTAGTTGTTTGTTTTTTTTTTTAAAGGGAATCTGATTATTAAATCTATGTGTTTTGCCTTATTATGCATGCAAATACTCCTTAAATGCTGAGGAAGTTTGATTAGACTTTACTAGGCATTTGAAGTTCTATAGAGTAATACATTTATTAAATGTGTGACTTATAGTTTGAAATGTCTAAGAGAATTTGGTAAAATGTTGAAAGGTTAGTGAGATTTAATAATAAATTTAAAATTAATAATTTAAATTTATAATATGTTTGAATATTAATCAAGTACAAATGAAGATGAGTTTTTTTAATTTCCTGAAAACCATATTAGATTTACAAATAAAATAAGATTTGTAAATTGAGCTCAAAAGGTTCAAAAAACTAAATTATAATATATAGTAGGGTGATGGAAGGGTGTCCTGACAGTTGTGGGTTTTACTCCTGGACTCTTTTATAATTAAAGTTTGATTACTCTGTAGTTATTTGAATGCCATGAGTCTCAACTCAGTTAGTCAACATTATTAATTTGCAATGGATAGGTATGTTTTATGATCTCAATACATCGCTTCACACAGGGGCACTGTCTCAGGAAGATCTAGTCTGTTCCAAATATAAAAGGAAGTTTAATATTTATTTTTGGTACTTTCTCACCTCCACTCCCAACATCCCCCTATCTACCAAATACCATTCATTCTTTGCCCTATCTTCACATCTCCTACCCTATTAAAAACAGGCAATTTAAAGCCTGTTTTCCATTAGTTCTTGCTAAAACAAGGGCTGATAATGGCTTACAGTAAGTTATTAGTTCTTATGAGCTATTTGTATTTTAATAAAAATTCTTAAAGATTAAATACTCAGGGTACTAAATATCTAAGGTTAAACTTAAGCAGTGGGTAAAATATTTCAGCTGGAGAGGAAGGGGGTTGGGTGATTACACAGGATACAGGATGAGCATGGCTCTCACTTGTGATTCAGATCATGGGTGTAGTGGCAAGTCTAGACTAATGTAGAGCTGGTACTTCTGTGCTAGCATGGGGAGAATGAATGAGCCACTTGGTCAAGACATTGTTTGGCTTAGGGAGAAAGAAGATCCACTACTTTGGTAATTTATTTATTTAAGCTTTCTTGGGGGGAGGTGAGAGGAGCAAGTTGGGGAGCTCATACTAAGTGCAAGTGGAAAATTAGAGACAAGGAATTATGACCTCCACTTTCAAGGTTTGTACCCTAGGTTGTGGGGAAATCCAACACCTTCCTTAATAGACTAGCCCGAACACAGAATATGTAAAGGGGCCACAAAAAAATAATCAAGCACAAAATTAAATTCTAAAATTTGTAACCATAAGTGAATACTAACTAAAATAAAGAGACAAATAAAATGACCAACAACATGGATTGGTTACATAAATTGTAATTTATCCATATGATAACATTTTCTAAAATGTTTTTATTGATTTTTAAAGAGAGGGAGAAGGAAGAGGGAAAGAGAAATAGAAACATTCATTGGAGAGAAACATCATCATCTCTTCAAATTCAAAAAGAAAGAAATTATATCAAACATCTGAGACCACAATGGCATAAAACTAGAAATTGACGATAAAACAATTAAAAAATCAAATACCTGAAGGGTTAATAGCATGCTACAATATTAAACAATGATTGGGTTATTAAAGAGATCAAAGAAGAAATAAAAAGCATATGGCAACAAATGACAATGAAAACACAACAATCCAAAATCTATGGAACACAGTGAAAGCAGTCCTGAGAGGGAAGTTCATAGCTCTATAGGCATATCTGAAAAAACAAGAAACAATGATAATAAATTATCTAACCATACAACTCAAGGAGTTAGAAAGAGAAAAGCCCACATAAGCTGAAGGAAGGAAATAATGAAGATAAGAGTGGAAATAAACGACATAGAGACAAAAACAAACAAACAAACAAACAAAAACAATACAAAAGATCAACAAACACAAGAGCTGGCTCTTTGAAAGGATAAACATGACTGATGAACTTCTAGCCAGGCTCACCAAGAAGCAAAGAGAGAGGAGTCCCAAATAAACAAAATCAGAAATGAAAGAGGTGAGGTAACAACTAATCCCACAGAAATACAAACAATTATGAAAAAAATACTATGAACAACTCTATTCCAACAAAATGGACAACCTAGTTGATTGATATATTCTTTTTTTTTTTTAAGGGACATATTCTTTAAAAATACAAGCTCCCCAAACTTAATGAAGAAGAATAAAAAAAACCTGAATAGGCCTATAACTACCTGAGAAATTGAAACAGTGATCAGAAATCTTCCAGCAAACAAAAGCCCTGGTCCAGACAGCTGTAGAGGGGAGTTCTACAAAGCATTCAAAGAAGAACTAAAATCTATCCTCCTCAGACTATTCTAAAAAATTCAAGAGGAAGGCACATTACAAGCTCTTTCTATGAAAGCCAGCATTACCCTAGCTGGTAAAAACCAGATAAGAACATCACAAAAAACAAAACAAAACAAAAAACAAAACAAAACAAAACAAAAAAACAAAACAGAACTAGAGGCCTATATCCTTGATGAAATCCCCAACAAAATTCTAGCAAATCGGATTCAGCAATACATTAGAAAGATCATACATGATGACCAAGTGAGGTTTATTCTGGGGATGCAAGGATGGTACAATATCCACAAATTAATAAATGTGATACATCACATAAACAAACTTAGAGACAAAAATCATATCAATTGATGCAGGAAAATCATTTGGCAAAATCCAACACACTTTCTTGATAAAAACTCTCAGAAAAGTGGGAATAGAGGGATCATGCCTCAAAATAATAAAAACCTTATATGACAAACCTACAGCCAACATCATACTGAATGAGCAAAAACTAAACCCAATTCTCCTAAGAACAGGAACAAGACAAGATGCCCTTGTCCACTTTCACCACTCCTGTTTGACATGGTATTGAAAATACTAACCATTATGATCAAACAAGAAGAAATAAAAGGCATCCAAATTGAAAAAGAAGTAAAACTATCCTTATTTGCAGATGACATGATATTGGATATATAAAAAAAAAAAACCCTAAAGATTCCATCAAAAAAAATACTAGACTTAATATATGAGTTCAGCAATGTACCAGGATACAAATTTAACACCCAGAAGTCTATGGCTTTTCTATACACCAATAATAAACTCACAGAAAGAGAAATGAAAAAAAAAAAAAAAACAAAAAACAATCTCATTTACCATTGCATCAAAAAAATTAAGATACCTTGGATTAAAGTTAACTAAAGATGTAAAAGACCTGTACTCAGAAAACTACAGAATATTGAAAAAGAAGACAAAGGAAGACATAAACAAATGGAAGAACAAACTATGTTCATGGATTAGTAGAATCAACATCATTAAAATGTCCATACTACCTAAAGCAATCTATAGATTCAATGCAATACATACTAAAATACCAATTGCATATTTCAAAGATCTAGAACAAACTCTACAAAAATTCATCTGGAATAAAAAATAAAAAAAAAGATCCCTAATAGCCACAGCTATCCTGAGAAAGAAGAACAAAGTTGGAGGGATCACAATACCACACATCAAGCTATATTACTAAGCCACAGTACTCAAAACTGCCTGGTACTGGCACAAGAACAGACAAATAGACCAATGAAACAGAATAGAGAACCCAGAAATTGACCCAAGCCATAATACTCAATGAATATTTGACAAAGGAGGCAAAAGCATACAATAGTGTCAAAACAGTCTCTTTAATAAATGGTGCTGAGAAATTTGGTCAGATACATGCAAAAAAAAAAAAAAAAAAAATGAAACTAGATCACCAATTTATACCATACACAAAAACAAACTCAAAATGGCTAAAGGACTTGAATGTAAGATGGGAAACCATACAAATCCTACAAGACTCCATAGGCAGCAAAATTGTAGACATATGTCATAGCAATATCTCCACAGACACAGATCCTACGGGAAGAGAGATTAGGAGAAAATAAACAAATGGGAGTATCCTATATAATAAAGAGGTAATATGCAAATTGACCATCATTCCAACATACAAGGTGGCTGCCCCCATGTGGACAGAAGAGGCTACCACAAGATGGCCAGCAGGGGAGGGCAGTTGTGGGCAATCAGGCCAGCAGGGGAGGGCAGTGGGGAGTGACCAGGCCTGCAAGGCAGGGCAGTTGGGGAGGACCAGGCCTACAGGGGACAGTTAGGGCCAACCAGGCTGGCAGGAGAGGGCAGTTAGGGGTAACCAAGCCAGCAGGGGAGGGCAGTTAGGGGCAATTGGGCCGGTAGGGGGGCAGTTAGACATCTATCAGGCTGACAGGAGAGTGGTTAGAGGGTGATCAGGCTGGCAGGCAGAAGCAGTTAGGGACAATCAGGCAAGCAGGCTGGCAAGTGGTTGGGAACCAGCAGTTCTGGATTGTGAAAGGGATGTCTGACTGCCCTATTAAGCCCAATCAGGGGTTCCAAATTGGAGAGAGTGCAGGCTGGGCTGAGGGACACACACACACACACACACACACACACACACACACACCCTGTGCACGAATTTCATGCACTGGCCCTATATTAAATATATATATATATAGGCAGCTACCCTAACGGCCATAAGGATCTAGCAACCGGTCGGATGCCCACTTTGGCCAATGAACCACCTGATTGGGGTGGGGCTTGTAGCTAACCTTGCGGCCCTCCCCCCTTGCAGACCTGTTCCTGTACACACTCTTTCACTCTAATCTAGAGCGGGGCCTGCTGAACAGATGGCCCTTCCTTTCCCCTCCTAGCCAACCATGCCCCTGAACAGCCATTGGCTCCCCACAGCACCTGGATTTGATTCTGATTGGTCAGTTTCAATGCCAGTCATCAGACGCTCCACCTCCTAGACAGCCATTGGCTCCCCACAGCATTTACACTTAGTTCTGATTGGTCAGTGTTTATCAGTCATTGTCAAAAGCTCCGCCTCCTAGGCAGCCATTTGTTCTTCACAGCACCCACATTTGGTTCAGGTTGGTCGGTTCCTATGCCAGTTAGGGTCTCTGGGCCTATCAATGGGGCCTGATCAGAAAGGTGTGGCTAATCAGCAGCCCAGAGGCTTGGAAAGAAATGGAGGCATGGCTGCTAGCCAGACTGGGAGAGAAAGAGAGATGCAAATGCTGATCAAGAGCTGCCACAGAGGCAACAGATCAGTCACTGCTTCTCTCTTCAGACCTCTCTCTGGCCCTGATTCAAAGCCCCCCTCAGCAGTCAGTGCTGGGGCACCATGCCTGCAGGGAAAGTTGGGTTGCCATGGCAACCCAGTGCTGACGGTAGGATTGACTTCCCATTGGTCCAGCTTTGGTCATGACTGGTCCTTACAAACCAGAATTTTCTATATTAGGATGGTGCTATATATATTCTGTCTTTGTCTCTCTCCACCCACCCTCCCAATCCTATATTCTATACTACAGGATAACACAGAAGGCAAAGAGTTAATACCCAACTAGGTATAGTTTCTTCCTTATTAAAAAATAAATAAAAGAAAGAAAAGAAACAATATGAAGTATCAAGACATGGAAACCAGGTAGAACATTATGAGTTTGGAGTTCTAGTTCACTATATTTCTAACTTCAAGATATATATGGAAGAATTTTGGAAATAAAAATAGGGTACAGGCTAAGCTGTTGCTACAAAGAGACCTTAAGGTCCAGTGTATTGAATACAATCAAAGTTTATTTCTCTGAAGTAGCACAAGTAGCATTCACACACGGTCAATTTTGATTCCTCCACTCAAGCTCCCAATATCAAATTATTTTGAAGAAAATCTCAGGACTTAAATTATTTTTAACAGAATCTAATTGACATGCCATGTAGTGTACAATTCAATGTTTTTAGTATATTTACTTATGCAACCATCACCATAATCTAATTTAAACCATTTTCATAATCCCAAAAAGAAACCTTGTATTCATTAATTACCTTTCTCTATTCTCCCCACTCAATCTTCTCACTTCTTATCATTTTGTCTGTAAAAATTTCCTATGCATTTCTAGAAAGATAGAAACTACTTTAAAATTCATAACTGTAGAGAACAACTGGGAAGGCACATGGGCATTTCTTTAATTATTGTCAGCTGAATCCAGTGGCGTTGGCAGAGCCACGTCCTGGAAACATGCCTTGACACAGGCAGGAGTGTGGTCAGCTTGACCTTCAGCCCAGGTGCCAGAGGGTGGGTTTCGTTATCTAAATCCAACGAAGCAGCAGGAATGAATACCACTCTGGCCCACCCAAGGATACTCATAATCTCCTTCATCTTGACCTTTAGTAAAACATACTGGTTTTTGCTGTCTAAAATAAACATGCTGTATTGGCTCTGGGTCCATGTCTCTCCATCTGAGGACAGTGGTCCCACCCAGTCCCAGCTTTTTCCTTCCATCTCTGTGTCTGTCTCTTTCTTTCATTTTCTCAATCCCCAACAGCCCCTACTCAGGATCCGGACTGCTCTCTAGCTGCTCTGGACACGGAACAAAGAGAAATATTTATACACTAGAGGCCCATTGCATGAAAATTCATGCACTGAAGTGGGAGGTCCCTCAGCCCGACCTTCCCACTCTCACAGTCCAGGAGCCCTCAGGGGCGGGAGGCGTCCCAGCAATATGGGGAAAGTGACGCCCCTATTACACCTCTGCTGCTGCCACTTGATTCCCCACTCCACCCCAGACCCTTACCTCCTGCCACTGTCTTCATCCATAGGTGTAATATTTTTGTCCAATCTCTTCCCACATCCCTCAGACCTCCTTCCCCCTGAGAATTGTCAGTCCACTCCCTTTCTATGTCCCTGATTCTATTATATTCACCAGTCCATTTGGCTCTTCAGATTTTTTATTCACTTGATTTTTAGATTCACTTGTTGGTAGGTATGTATTTGATGTTCTTTTGTTGTTCATAATTTTATGCGATCTGAAGAGAAACCAGAGCATGTGTTGTTCATAATTTTTACCTTTACCTTTTTCTTTTTCTTCCTCTTCTTAAAGAATACCCTTAAGCCGAAACCGGTTTGGCTCAGTGGTAGAGCGTCGGTTTGCGGACTGAAAGGTCCCAGGTTTGATTCTGGTCAGGGGCATGTACGTTGGTTGCGGGCACATCCCCGATTGGGGGTGTGCAGAAGGCAGCTGGTCGATGTTTCTCTCTCATCAACGTTTCTAACTCTCTACCTCTCTTCCTTCCTCTCTGTAAAAAATCAATAAAATATATTAAAAAAAAAAAAAAAAAAAAAAAAGAATACCCTTCAGCATTTCATGTAATCCTGGTTTAGTGGTGATGAACTCCTTTAGTTTTCTCTTGTCTGTGAAATTCTTTATCTGACCTTCAATTCTGAATGATAGCTTTGCTGGGTAGAGTGATTTTGTTTGTAGGTTCTTGCTGTTCATCACCTTGAATATTTCTTGCCACTCCCTTCTGGCCTGCATAGTTTCTGTTGAGAAATCAGCTGGATACTCCCTTGTAGGTAACTAGCTGTTTTTCTCTTGCTGCTTGTAAGATTCTCTGTCTTTTGCCCTTGGCATTTGAATTATGATGTGTCTTGGTGTGGTCCTCTTTGGATTCCTCTTGTTTGGGGTTCTGTGCGCTTCCTGAACTTGTAAGTCTATTTCTTTCACCAGATAGGGAACGTTTTCTGTCATTATTTCTTTCAATAGGCCTTCAATATCCTGCTTTCTGTCATCTTCTGGCACCCCCAAAATCCAGATGTTGGTATGCTTAAAGCCGCCCCAGAGGCTCCTTACACTATCCTCACACTTTTGGATTCTTCTTTCTTTCTGCCTCTCTGGTTGGGTGGTTTTTGTTTCCTCATATCCCAGATGTTTAGTTGGACTCTTGGGGTATGTTGATCTATAGTTTAGTTTATGTATATTCTTTATTTCAGACAGTGTATGCTTAATTTCTGACTGGTCCTTTTCCATTTTTTGGGCATGCTCATTAAGGTCCCTGAAGGTCTCTGCAACTTTCTCTGAGATTTTTAGAAGTTTCTTGAGCAAGCTTTTAAATGTGATTCTGAACTCTGTGTTGTCTAGTAGTTTACTTTCCTCCATTTCTCCCATTTGTGACATGCTTCTGTGTCTCCCATTTTGGTTGTCTCCCTGTATTGATGAAGTGGCTTTTTGTGGTAGGTGACTTATAGGGGCCAGGTGGTTGCTCTTGGTACACCCCTTTGTGGGCTGAGTGCAAAGACTTGGTGTAGTTAAGCCTTGATTGCTGTTGGTCAATTCTCTGGGAGGAATTGACCTCCAGGCCAATTGGCTGTGAGGACCCACTGTGTCTATAATGGCAGAACTGCTGCACTGGAGAGATGCTTATGGTGCAGGCCTTGTTTCAGTGGGGCTTTGGTGCTCAGAGTCTGCTTCCTGAATGTGTCACTTATGGATGTGCGGAGTTGAAATCTGGTGTCTCACACTGACCACTAGGTACACTGGCTTCTGGATCTTCAATGGGGTGCAGTTCAGCTACTGTCTGAGGCCACTCTGCAGGAGCTACAGTGAGAACCACAGTCCTCTCTCCCTGCTTGGAGCTTGGAGGCTTTGGAGCTGTCTGCACCAGGTTGCAAGTTTGCCAGGTTAAACTGCAATAGAGAAGGCCATTCATGCAAAAGCCCTGCTTCGAGCTTGGGTGTGTTTGTAGATTGTGCGGGGCGGAGTCTTAGGGCGTCACTAGGCTAGAGCATGGCAAACAGCGATGGCTGCCAGTCAGCCGTCTCTGTCTCTCTGACCACGTCCCCGTGTCTTGCGCTGCAGCACAGCAAGTAATTATTCTTGAGTGCAGCTCTGCAAGCAAGCCACCCTCACTTTCTGACCCCATGGCAGACAGTCCAGCTTCTTTCCAGAAACTGGATTTCAGAGAGATTGGGAGCTTGTCTTTCTTCAGGTTGAAGAAAGCAATGCCTTCCACCAACCAGGACATGCCGCCAGCCAGTATTGCATGCCCCATACCTTAGTTTTTTAGCGCTTGTGCCCTGAATGCTCTTTTCTCTTTCAGTCTAATTGTAGAGCTTCCTTCCAGCCAGCTTTCTTGTGGTTCTGGGTTATAGATGTTTTGTCTTTTAGTTGTAGTTTTGAAATTGTTGTGCACAGCAGCAGTTTAGGTGTATTTACCTATGCCGCCATCTTGGATCTCCTCCAAAAGTGTATTCTTGTTTCAGATTTTTAATTGGATGACATTCTAGGTTATTTATTATATGACATTTTCTGCGGTCTGGAATTTCTGATTCTATTATTGTGTCATTGTTGACAATGCTCCACTGTTTCATGTATTTCCTATAAATTAGTAGTTGGATCTGGGATCTTAATCAGATTCAAAGATTGTTTGTTTAGATAAGACTATCTCAAAACTAGAAATATTGTCAAACTGATGCTTAAGTTTTCTCTTATTGTGAAATATATCATACTCACAGAAGTATATAAAGCTAATTATATTCCTCTAACTATTTTGGCTCAGTGGATAGAGCATTTGCCTGTGGACTTAAGGTTCCAGTTTCGATTCTGTTCAAGGGCATATACCTTGGTTGTGGGCACATCTCCAGTAGGAGGTGTGCAGGGAGCAGCTGATCCATGTTTCTCTCTCATGGATGTTTCTAACCCCATTCTAGAGGTAAGAAATATCCTCAGTTTTGTGAGAATTATTCTTTCACCTTCTTTATGTCTGTTATAAATATGTTCCTAAAGAGAATAGTGTGTGGTTTTGTCTTTACCTCTATTATTCTATGATTTGATTTTGCTCCCTCCACATTATGTTTTTGTATATTCTATTGATTTTTTTACAGAGAGGAAGGGAGAGAGATAGAGAGCTAGAAACGTCGATGAGAGAGAAACATTGACCAGCTGCCTCTTGCACACCCCCTACCGGGGATATGCCCCCAACCAATGTACATGCCCTTGACCAGAATGAAACCTGGGACCTTTCAGTCCGCAGACCGATGCTCTACCACTGAGCCAAACTGGTTTCGGCCACATTATGTTTTTGGTATTCACCCATGTTGTTTCAGTTAACTGTAGCCCATTCATTTTCATGGATATATAGGATTTCATTATCTATAATAATAATAGCATAATATGCTAATTAGACCAAATGCCCTTCCAGACATCCTTCCAAATGACTTTCTGGATGACTGTAGGGGAAGCCCAGGTCCTGGGTGCAAGAGGGAAGCTGGTGCCGGTAGCCAGGGGGAGGAAGATTTACTCTTGCATGAATTTCATGCATTTGGCCTCTCTTATGAATATACTACAGTTCTTATTTGTGGACATTTACTATCCTCTATTTTTAAATATATTTTTACATGGGAGAGTAAGAGAGGGATAGAAACATCAATGATGAGAGAGAGAATCATTGATTGGCTGCCTCTTGCACACCTCCTACTGGGGATCAAGCCAGCAACCCAGGCATGTGCCCTGACCTGGAATTGAACCATGACCCCCTCGTTCATAGGCTGATGCTCAACCACACTGGTCGGGCTCTATTTAATTTTTTGAAATTATAAACAATAATGCTGTGAACATTCTGGTACATGTCTCCTCATGCATAGGAGTTTTACTAAGGTGCATGTGAAACCTCTGGATGTAAATGCACATATTTAAATTTTTTAAAATATATTTTTATTGAGGCTGCCTTCTGTATTACCCCTACCTGGGACTGAGCCCACAACCTGGACATGTGCCCCAACCCCAACTGGGAATCAAAGCATGACTTCCTGGTTCATGACTACACTGGCTGGGCACATGTTTCATTTTGAAGTAAGGTCAAATTAGTGGCCAATGTGTTCATACCAATTTAGAGTTCCACTAGCAGTGAATGAAAGTTACCCATTGCTCTGAATCCTTGTTAACACTTGGTATTGTCAGATCTTGCCAATTGGTGGGCTATTAGGAAAAGATGTACTAAATCTTTTAGAAATGTGAAATTGTACTATATAGTTGATATTTCAACTGAATTCACAGAACTCCTATTCAAATATTCCTTTCCTTGCCCCTTATTTTAATAAGAAAAATATAATGCTTTGCATTTTAGAAAAATGACATGAAGACATTTCACCTATGGGTTGCCATTGAAATGTCACAATTTTTGAAGGGAGAAAGGAGATATTTGTGTAATTAAAGCCTAGAAAGATGTTCATAAGATGAATGGCCATGTTACTCATGGCTATATAGCCCCTAAACTTCATGGGGTAAGAATTTAAATAAAGTGTGTCATTTGTAAGGCTAAAGCAAGATATTCCAATCCAGAAACAAACTTACTCTCCTCTTCTGATTTCTTTTTTCCTCTTATTCCTCCTGGTTGCTTCTTACACCTGGGTGTTTATAACTACTTATGCAATCTAAGGCTCTAGATAATGTAAAGCTACCTTCCTTAGAGTCTTATCAATTGGAATCAATTAGATACCATAATAGGCATTACTCTTGGCACACTCCAAAGAATTATGGGCACCATCTCACCTTTTAAATTGTAGCCTACACCTCATAGTCCAAAACTTTTCAATCCATAATATTTTTTTTCTAAAATTATTTTTTCCCCACCAATTTCTAGAGAAAAATCAGGTGTACTTAGAAACGATTCCTACTTTTTTTTTACTTTTACCATTTCTTCTCAGACACTTATGCCTTGTGTCTAAGATTCTTTGAAAACGCAGCATTAGCTTCATGATTTTGTATCCTTGAACAGTGCCTCATCCAAGCTGCTATTTTGCAAACTTGTAATTGTCAGACTTATTTTTTTTTCTTAAGCTTGCAATTACCAAGCTCTGATGAAAGGTAATACATTAGATCTGGGTAATTGGAAGGCTCCTAGCTCACTTTTCTACCTATCACCAGCCTGCTTCATGTCTCACTTAACACATGTCTCTTCCTCATAAGATAGACACTTAAAATATTTTTTGACTTAAGATAGACACTTAAAATATTTTTTGCTGTTGTAAAATGTGCATAGAATTTACCATCTTAACCATGTTTAAGTATACAATTCAGTGGTGTTAAGTGCATGCACCTTGTTGTGTAACCATCACCACCATCCATCTTCAGAACTCTTTTCATCTTGCAAAACTAAAACTCTATACACATTAAACAATGCTTTAGCCTCTAAAAATCACTATTCTACTTTCTATCTCTACAAATTTCACTACTCTAGGTGACTGATATAAGTAGAATCAGATGGTTTTTGTGACTGCCATATTTGATTAGCAAAATATCCTCAAGGTTCATCCATGTTAGAGCATGTGTCAGAATTTCCTCCCTTTTAAAAAATAGTTTATTGATTTTAGAAAGAGAGGGAGAGAAACATAGATGTGAGAAACATGGTTGGTTGCCTCCTGTATGCACCCTAAGGATCCAATCCACAATCTGAGTAATGTTTGAGTGGGAATCAAACCAGACATTTCAATGCACAGGATGATAATCAACTGAGCCACAAGCCTCAGGGCAGAATTTCCTCACTTTTAAGGCTAAATACTGTCCTATATAATAAAGAGGTAATGTGCAAATTGACCATCACTCCAACACACAAGATGGCCACCCCCACGTGGTCAAAGATGGCTCCCCCCATGTGGATACAAGATGACCACCACAAGATGGCCAGCAGGGAAGGGCAGTTGTGGGCAATTAGGCCTGCAATAGAGGGCAGTTAGGGGTGACAGGGCCAGCAGGGGAGGGCAGTTGGGGGCAACCAGGCTGACAAGGGAGGGCAGATAGAGGTGTCCAGGCTGGCAGGGGAGGGCAGTTAGGCAATTGGGCTGGTACGGGAGCAGTTAGGCGTTGATCAGGCTGGCAAGGGAGTGGTTAGGGGGTGATCAGGCTGGCAGGTAGAAGCGGTTAGGGACAATCAGGTGGCAGGCAGGTAAGTGGTTGGGAGCCAGCAGTCCTGGATATGTCACCCGGTGGGATTGGGCCTAAGTGGGCAGTTGGATATTCTTCGAGGGGTCCCAGATTTGAGAGGGTACAGGCTGAACTGAGGGACACACACACACACACACACACACACACCCTGTGCATGAATTTCATACACCGGGCCTCTAGTTCTATATATAGACATATATATATATATATATATATATATATATATATATATATATATATATATATATTATTGTTGTTTATCCATTCATTCAATTTTCTTTATCTATTTATCTGTGGGTGGACATTTGGGTTGCTTGCACCTTTTGGCTATTGTGAATAATGTTGCTGTGAATATGGGTGCACAAATATCTTTTCATGACCTTGCTTTTAATTCTTTTGGGTATATTCCTGGAATGTAACTGCTGGATGATAGGCAGTTTTATTTTTAATTTTTTGAGAAACTGCCATGCTGTTTTCCATAGTGGCTACACCATCGTAGACACTTTTAAAGTTTCTGTCATGCACTGCGAGGGGGGATTATTTTACTATCAACTATAGCCAAGGAAAAGGATTGCATGTCCAAGAATGAACATTGTCAATTATCATGCTTTATTAGAAAATTATTTAAAAAATGGAATTCCTAGAATTTTAACCATTTGGTCCACTCCCCTCATTTGAAGGTAAGTAAAATAGGACTTGGAAAAGAAAAATGGCTTATGAAGGTCAATGGTTTGTGAAGGTTAAAGTGCTAGTTAACTAGGGAGTCATAACTGGCACTCAGAGCTTTTCAACCTTCAACTTACTGCAAATAAAATAATGTTCAACTTGAAATATTATGCAGTGAATAACAAGAATTATGGAGTGGAAAATTCAAAACATCCTCTAGGATGCACTGTCTGTGTTTTGCTTTTGTATCTTGGTCTGGTTCTGAGCCTCCAGAATTGCCTGGGTTGGCATTAAAACCGAGCCTGTTTTTCTTGCTGCCACTGCTGCCTGGGTTCTGGGCATCCAACCTAGAAGATGGAGGGGAAGACGGAAGACCATTGGTCAGTCAGGATCCACCGAGCTTGGACCGCGACCCTCTCTGGCCTGAGCGCTGGCCAAGGCCGCGGGTGCAGCGCGGATTTAGCTCCCATTCTGGGGCCTCAGATACCCCGCGCGCGGAGGGCGCTTCTGGCTCTCCGATGTCCCCACGTTCTGACATCCAAACGAAGGTGTTCAGGGAACAAGGCAGCTCTTGCCGTGCCTTCTCCCCAGCCGGAGCCGCCGAACCCCCGCGACTGCCCCTGCGGCGCGGCAACCATTCCCACCGCCCCCGCCGGGAGCGCCGTCGCAGAGTGCGGGCTGCGGACACACGGGCACGTGGCTCGCCCGCCGCGCTGCGCCAGGACCCGCTCCGCTCGGCCCAGCCTCCGCGCCCGCAGCGCCCGCCGCGGAGAGGTCCTCCCCCCGCCTCTGCGCCAGTCGGAGGGAATTTGCGGTCGGTGACGCTCATCCTTAAGCGAGCCACCTGCAGCGCGCGGCTGGCAGCTCCGGAGGTGCCGCAGGGCCGGGCGGCGCGGCTGGGGACCCGGGCTCCGGAGGCCATGCCGGCGTTGGCGCGCCTGGGCGGCCGGCTGCCGCTGCTCGGTAAGGCCCCGCTCCGCTCGCAGCCCCCGGCGCGGCCCCAGCCCCCAGCCCCCGGCCGCCCCGCGGGGGGCGCGCCTCCCCGTCCCCGCCGCTGCTCGCCTCCCCGAGCCTCCAGGCTCCTGCGCCCCTCCCCTCTGTCGCGCCCTCCGGACTCGCCCCTGACAGGCCTGGGGACCCCGCCCTGCCCACCCCACCTTCTCCTGCCTCCTCTCCAAATCCATCGCCGGCCCGGACTCCCGCGGGCGGGCTCGCCGAGGCTCTGCCCGGGCCGGGCAGCGCGCCGCTGGCGCTCTCTCCCGCCGCCCGTGGGCCCGCGCACCGGGGCTGGGCCTCTGCCCGGTCTGCCAGGTGCCCCGTCCTGGTCGGGACCGACCCTGGATACTGTAGGCTCCCGGGTGGCGTCTTTCATTCTTTTGGGGTTTTTATGTATGAACTCTGGCAAGTGCGCCCGCGTTCTCCCCCAAAGCGAGTCGTTGCGAATAATGACCCCCAACCCCGCCGAGTTTCGGTTGGATTAACGAAAAAATTACTTTGGGAATATTATGCAAATAGGATTTACACATTAAAGGACTAGCTACCCCTTCTTTCTCTACTCAATTTTTATCCCTACTTTAAACCCTAAAGGAGTTTTCAAGGTCTCACGCATGGTTCCCAAATAATCTGCTGGGTAGCATAGTTGATTATATATATATATATATATATATATATATATATATATATATATATATATATATATATATATCCCTTTTAATGCACTTTACCTGTTTGGAAAGATGAGAGAGTTGACTCGAGTTTCTGGTGAAAGAGACAGAATACAGAATTCCGGGAGCCCAGGAGCCTCAGGTTCCAGTCCTCGTGCAGACTTGGAACCAGCACTCACTGTTCCCAAATTCTAGGATTCCAACAAGACGTCTCTGTGGTATACAGAGAAAAGATTTTCAATGTAGAGGTGCAGGAATTATGTCCAAGTGGTTTTGCTACAAATCATTCAGAATTACAGAGTAAGAAATGTAACATAAGGGAGAAAAGCTTGGGAAAGCAAAGACAATTGCAAACATTTTTATTGGTTGGTAAATATGTATACTACAAATGTATAGTACAATATGTTTTTCAGTCTAGGAATACAAAAAGTTCACTTTCTATTAAGTATGACACTAGTGAGCGTTTCAGTGGCATATAAAGGCTTTCAAAAAGTATAAAGACAATATCTGCAACTTATTTAAGCTGTATTGAGTTCTTTAAGAAAGAGCTCCCTGATTTCCATATCTCTGCAGATTGTTGCAAAAAAGATATAATTTGCACACAGCAAATATGCACAAGTCTTAATGGTGCAACTCCATTAACTTTTGTATATGGATATACCCACATAATCATATTGGATCAAGATAGAGACCAAGTCTACCTCAGCACTTTCAGTCACTACCCCACAAAAGTAGCCACTATTTTGATTTCTAATATCATTGGTTCACTTATTTTTAACCTCATGTAAACTAGACCATCATTATGTATTCTTTTATGTCCAGCTTCTTTCACTCAGCATTGTGATTATGGAATTTAACCTTGTTCTCAGCAGCAGTGGTCATTTTCCTTTAATTGCTGGGTGCTATTTCTTAGTATGAATATACTGTATAATTTATTTACTTTATCATTGAAGAACATGTAGGTTGTTTTCAATCTTGTGTAATATGAATAATACTGCTGTGAACATTTTTTTTTACATGTTTTGGGTGTACACAACACCCCATTTCTCCTAGGTTGATACTCACAAATGGAATTTCTGGATTATAGAGGAAGGAAAACATTCAGTTTTGCTAGATACTGTCCAACAGTTTTCCTCAGTGGTCATACCAATTTACATTCCTACTACCAGCATATGGGCGTTCCTTACATTTTTGCCAACTCTCAGTATTACAGATTTTCTTGAATAGGCACAAAGTGAGAAGCTGAAAAATGAGGGTTTTAAAATATTTAAAGCTTTTAAATTCCTTGGATTATAAATTGCAATCCCCATTTCCTTTATATGCTAAACTCTACATTTTATGAATAATGATAACTTTTTAAAGTAATGTGTAAAGAATGGAACCATACTCACCATGACCTCAGCTGTATTGTGTGCTGATATTGGGTAAGAAGGGGAGAAATTCAGTATTTTAACAACTATGATATGATTTCTTTCACTAGTGTCAGAAAATTCATATTCAGAGCATCGAGCTACACATTTTAGTTGCCATCCTTTGTCCTTATTGCTTATCTTTCTTCATTTGCCTTCTTGTGAACTGCTAGCCTAAGGGAGGTTTAAATCCTGAGGAGGGAGACCTGGGAGAGGGAGGAGATGCTAGTCAAAGATCGGTTTGGATTAGGTAAGATACCAGTGGCCTGATGCTAAAACCCCTTCAATTCTAAAAGTCTAGTTTGAATTTTTGCCATCATACAAGTTTAGATGGCTATGCATTTCTCTCTAGGTACTTCACATCTGTCTATAGTAAATTATCCTCTTAAATTTAACTGTGAATTCTTGCCTTCCATTAGGGAATGGCTTTAATTTTTACAACTAAAAGTTACTCCCAGTAACTCTTAGGTATCAGTAAAGGTTTTGTTATTGTCCTCAAATTTTCCAATTGTTTAACTAAAAAACATCTAGGTAATGAGATATTAAATGTGAAGAAGGACCACCTACCAGGGAAGACTTCAGATAGGAAAAACAGAAGAAAGCTTGCATAAGGAAGAAAGTTGTGTGTGTGTGTTTTTTTTATATAGTTTTCATTTAAAAAAATATATATTTTATTGATTTTTTACAGAGAGGAAGGGAGAGATAGGGATAGAGAGTTAGACACATCAATCAGCTGCCTCTTGCACTCCCCCTACTGGGGATATGTCTGCAACCAAGGTACATGCCCTTGACCGGAATCGAACCCGGGACCTCTCGGTCCGCAGGCAGATGCTCTATCCACTGAGCCAAACCAGTTTCGGCAGAAAGTTTTTCTTTGACAGGTTTTCATTGAATACCTATTTCTGTGCATTGCACAAAGGGGTACAGAGATGAAAGGGATAGGGGTGGGGCAGCTTATTTCGAAATAACAAATTCCATTTTATGTAAGTAAATGAATGGAAAGTGCCTCTCCCTAGGAAAAGCATTTGGGCTCAAAGCTTGCTTTTATTGATAGTTAGTTCAACCTTCCAATAGAGACTTTGTTCCTGTGGATGAAATATATCGTGCTTCAGTGAAGGGAGATTTAATCAGGTCAGAATAGGAATCCAGGTGTTTTGTACCCTAAAACTATACACAAACATATCCTGTTTCAGTGGAGACTGTATTTTGGTGGTTGTGGGAGAGAAGCTGCTCTCCCAGTCCCCAGCGAAACAAATGGACTGTTCCAGAGTTAAGAATGACCATTTTTTAGGTTTTGGAAGAAGTTTCTGAACGGTTCTTTGAACAAATTTGTTGACTACATTTTACTCCCAGAGGCATGTCTGCTCACTTGAGAAGCCCACAGGATGGCTTGGTCTTATCACTGTCTGCACAGTTCTTCTTGCTCCTCTTCTCTTCTCATTCTCAAATGAAACTCAGAAAGCATACGTGCCACAAAGCCCTTACAGTCAGTGCTGAAGATTACAATCTTGCTGACTGACTCAAATACCCACCAGATATTGTCCTAACCTTTGGGTCAAGATTCTGATTTGACAAAAAGCAAATAACCTCAAAAGTATTGTATTTTATAATTTTTCCTGATGTTGAAAGGGACCATGCAGATAACTGAAGTAAGAGGAGTAAGAAATTGAAGAAGGGAAATTGAAGGGTTTAAAATTAGCCTTGCCTGTTTTATCATTTAGTTTTGCCTCTAGGCTGTATCTTTCATTCAAAAGATGATAGGAAATTCTTGTGAATCTCACAGTAGATGGTTTGTTTGAGGAGAGCTTCTGGTTTTATCAGGTGACTTTGTGATCTTAAGATTTTTACCCTGACTTACAAGAAGCTTCCACCACTTCTCAGTTAGGTAGCCGCAGTGTGTGGCTGAAGGTCTTTGTGGCTTTTTGGGGTCTATGAGCTTTAAAATAGGTGATTTCATTACTTTTGGTTGATACCTTCTATGACTGTATCATTAGTGGTCCTCAAAGGATGAAAATGTTGGTGGCACTTGCTGATGGTCATTAATTTTAATCAGGCAGTTCTGTTCTATGGGTACCAACACATGTGGAGGAAATTTAAAAATAATATAAAGTACACACACACACTGTTCTTTGTGGCTAGAGGAATTGCATAAGACCCTAAAAGAGGAACTATTGTGTTTTTTTTTTAGCTTAAACAGTAAAAATATTTTTTTTCACTGCTGTCATTATGTCAATTGGTAGCCAAGAATTCTCCATAAAATTATTTACAGCCTCCACTAAAATAGAATATTGTTATATTTTTTAAACTTTTGTGTTTTGCTTATTAGATATCCACTAAATTCAGTTGTCAAAAGCATTGCTGTTTGAGTTCAGAAATTCCCAGTGTGAGGGATTCTGTTTTTGGAGGGCTGCAGGCAGGACTAACAACATGGAAACGTGTTCTTTCCTCTGGCAGGGGATTTCTCTGCACTCAATTTCCTCATTTGTAAAAAGAAGATAAGCAGTACCTTAGTCTTTCATCAGATAGTACTATAAGGTACAGCTGCATTCCTCATCAGATGCGTGCTTTGCAGAAAGAAAAATGTACAAAGTCTGGAGAGATCATTAGGATTGAGAGTCACAGGATTTTCCTTCTTCCCTTCTTAGACACTTCTTGAGCACCAACTATGTCCAGAACTTGTGTTAAGTGCCACATAGGACTGGTTCCTTCCCTCCAATAACTCACAGTCTAATGGGGGTGTCAGCAGGAAAGGGTCAGGACTATAAAAGGAAAACGGCAGTGCAATTTTAAATGTATACACAGAGGGGGGGTTTCCGAACCAGACTAGGAAAACAAGGCAAGGCTTCCAAGAGGAGGCGGTGATGCCAGAGCCAGCACGAGGAAGGAAAGGAAGAGTTGGCAGGGGAAAGGAAGGAAAAGGACATTCCAGGCAAATAGGACAGCAAAGAAAAAGATACAGCGGTAACAAGGAAACATGGAACAGACAGAAACTGTAATTCCCTTCTGGTTGCTGGGACCCAATGTATAAGGCCTTCTGAATAGAGTAACTATAATTCACAAACTGTTAACACAGAAATCGTCTGAAGTTGTTCACTGGCTAGTTTTTTAAAGAAGTCCAGATTGGCAAAGGCTCAATGTGTCATGTGTAAGTATTGTAGTGATGTGATAAGGGATTTGGCCTTTATCAGGTAGACTTAGAGTTTCTGGATGGAATTCAGGGTCCATTGTATCCCAAAGAATGTGTGTGTGTGTGTGTGTGTGTGTGTGTGTGTGTGTGTGTGTGTACATGGTATTTTTTTTGGAAAGAGAGTTCATTGCTTTCATCAGATTTTCAAAGAGGTCTGTGACTCAAGAATGGACCATTGCTGTAGGTTATGGAGTGGTTTTAAACAGAGAAGTGACACTCCCTGATGTATTTTGGAAAGACAGTTCTGGTATCTGCATGGAGGATGGATGCCAGGCAGACCGAGAAGTTGGTAGTGTCCAGGCCAGAGAAGATGAGGGCAGAATTGGGGCCATGTAAGAGTGAGGCAGGGCTGCATATAGAATTGGGAATCAGCAAAAGGTTAAAATGTCCAGGCTTGACAACTGACTGGATAATGAAAAATGAAGAAGAGGGAGGAGTCAAATGGCATGGGTTTCTGGCTTTGGTGACAGTGGATGTGCTGCCACTAACTGAGAGGAAGAGAAGACGGAGGAAGGAGGAGGTTTAAGAAGGAAAAAAGGCAAGGTTAATCCAAGTTCCTGAGGGCCACTGATATATAATTATATACACTGCAAGTATGGATCAGAAACTCATGAGCAAGTAGACAGTAGTTAAAATCATGAGAATATATAGAGAATGAGACCTAGGGCTTCCCCAATTCTTTTTTTTTTTTTTTTAAATATATTTTATTGATTTTTTTACAGAGAGGAAGGGGGAGAGACAGAGAGCTAAAAACGTCGATGAGAGAGAAACATCGACCAGCTGCCTCTTGCACACCCCCTACTGGGGATGTGCCGCAACCAATGTACATGCCCTTGACCAGAATCGAACCTGGGACCTTTCAGTCCGCAGATGGATGCTCTACCACTGAGCCAAAGTGGCTTCAGCAGGGCTCCCCCAATTCTAAGGCAAAACACTCATGTGTCTCCTCCCTACACACGTCACTAACACTGAACATTCCTGGCACTCTGGCCACCAATGTATGTGGGGGGGTAATTTCCCCACACCAAGCAATTCTGTAACACCAGCTGAGAGTTCTGTGATTTAACTCTAGTCAGACACTACCCAACTGGAGAGAGTGTCAGATCCCATAGGTCAGTGGTCGGCAAGCTCATTAGTCAACAGAGCCAAATATCAACAGTACAACGATTGAAATTTCGTTTGAGAGCTGAAAACCGACTTCTGCGCATGGGCCACGAAGTTTCAATTGCACGGTATGTGCGGGCCCACATGTAGTATTTTGTGGAAGAGCCACACTCAAGGGGCTAGTGAGCCTCATAGGTTAAGGATTCAGGGATGCCCCTCCCCTTCCACTTCGGATGCCAATCACAAGTCCAGGTGTGGCCAGGGCCGTGACAGTTGCAGGTGGAGCACCAGGTGTCAGACAGGTGGAGTCAGACCAGGTGGGGTTCAGCAACTTCGGTACTTGAGTTTTGGCTAGGAAAAAATTCAGAGTCAGGACTCACATGATAAGAAAACATTTATTTGGAAAACCCTAGGGTAGAAAAAGTAATTTGTAGAAAAATGGGCTTAGGAAACAAGTTAGAGTCAAAGTAAGGGCCCTTGGAGCTCGGGAGTGACGAAGGTAATGGTAATGCGCCTGGGCAGGGGGAGGAGGACCTCCTGCTCCCAGGAGGGAGAGCCACCCGGTCCTTGGGGTGGAGATTTAGGGGAGGTCCCAGGGGAAGATCTCAATAGAATATTCAACTTTCCAGGTGTGTCCTTGTAGGGTCGTGGTCTCTACTGATTGGTCGGTCAGTGCCAGGGAAAGGGGTCATTATTCAATGTAGCTGATCCTAGATCAGCCTGTGAAGCCACTTGTCTGGTTTTGCTGCTTTTGGTGCTTTGAGCTGAAATACAACTGAAGCCTAGATGTCATCTCTAGGGAGGAAAGGTCAGGGCATCCATACTACATGACCAGCCCTACGCAAGGGGAGGAAAGGTCATCTTGGGAATGAAGTCCTTTGCTTCACCCTATAATTGTCCTTTGCTAGGCACCCAGGGCGTTCTGCCCTGGTGACCTCCTGCACCTTGCTCGTCATCCTTGCTCTGCTCATGTCTGTCTAACTGCTTTCTACATCACGACAGGCAGTAACCAGAGGTTCCCTTGACCTACTCCCAAGATTCGATTAATTTGCTAGAGCAGCTCACAGAACTCAGGGAAACATTTTATTTACTAAAATAGCTGTTTATTATAAAAGGACATAACTCAGGAACAGATGGAAGAGATGCATTAAGGCGAGGCATGTAGGACAGTGTGGAGCCTCTGTGCCCTCCGGGCAGCCACTTTCCCAGCACCTCTACATGTTCACCGAAAGATGAGACAGAGTACCAGGACCACAGGCTTTGTTAAAAAGAGAGCACATTTGCAGGGGTAAACACTCCTTTTGAGGGGAGGAAAGGGAAGAGATGGGGCTTAGGGTACTAGGCACGTGCTGATTGGTGGTTTCATGTAAGGCACATGATTAGGCACGTAAGGACTTAGGAATCGGGGGCTTAGGGTATTTGGCAGATGCTGATTGGTGGTTCAATGTACAGTCCATATAAGGTCCTGGTTAGGTGCTCAGGAATGTCCAGGCTGCAGGTACAGTTTACGTCATACTCTGTCCATCAGTCGGGGGAAGGGAGGATCTATCATTCACCAACCCAGAAACTCATCACATCTTTCAATGGAAGAATTTTTAGACCTTAATCTGCAGCACCCTGCTCCTTTCCTATGGTCAGTGGTTGGGGCTGAAAGCTCCCACTTTCCAATCACCTGATATTTCTGGTGACCAGTCCCATCTTAAGGCTGTCTAGGCCCCACCCTATGTCACTTCATTAGCATAAACTCCACTGTGTTAAAAAGGAGCCTCTTAATGAATAATAAAGATACTCCTATCACTCAGGAAGTTCCAAGGGTTTCTGGAGCTTTGTGCCAGGAATCAGGACTAAGACCAAAGGCACCAAACCAGTGTCCTGCTCTCTTTCACCAGGTGAGGAAATGGGTCCCAAAGAGGCTAAAAGACTTGCCGAAATTCAGTTATTAAAACTGATAACCCTCATCCTCATCGGAAGGACTTGAGGCTCAAGTCTTCACATCTTTTGCAGTTATTTTTGCCTCAGGGAAGACTTGGCTGGAGGATTTGTAAATGAGGTGCTGTGACTTTCTGTGGCTTGTTTCCTCATGTCTAAATCCATCACTTTTCAGTGGAGTAGATTTTACTTTTACCTGAAATTTTATTTTAAGTTCATGCCAAATATTTTTCTCCATCTACCACTATACCCCAACTTCATTCCTGTCCCTTCAAAGGAGACAACTTAGCAAGTCCTTTTCCAGTTCTATAGTTGTCCTCTTGATGAGAATGGGTTTAGAACTGGACTCTGGGAAGTGTCATTAGGGTTTGGGAATAAATTCATATAAGGCACATGATCAGGCACTTAGGAACTTAGGAATCGGGGGCTTAGGTGGCAAATTCTATCAATGGTGGCAAATTCTTCATTTGGCTTTTTTAAAAGGCAGGTTTATTGAGGTATGATTTTCACATAGCAAGTCTTGCATAGCAAGTGTATGGTTACATGTGTCTAACACATCCACCTCTAACAAGGACAAAACATTTCCCTTCTCCCCTAAACTTCCCTTATGCCCCTTTCTAGTCAACTCCAATGCTCACCCCCAACCCCTGACAGCCAGAAATCTTTTTTTTTTTTATGTCCCCAACACTTTTATTTTTCCAGAATGTCTATAAGTGAAATTTTAAATAACCTTTTGAATACCTTTCTTTTACATAGCACAATTATTTGAGATTTATCCATGTTATTATGTCTTTCAGTATATTTTATGTGTATCAACATATTTTTAAAAATAAATCTTTATTGTTCATATTATTACAAATGTTCCTCTTTCCGCCCCCCCCCCCCGCTCCATTGCTCCCCTCCACCAGGTTCCCACTCCACCCTCTGCCCTTTCCCCACCCCTCATTGTCCTCATCCATAGGTGCATAGTTTATGTTCAGTCTCTTCCCACACCCCCTTCTCCCCTTCTCCCCGAGAATCGTCAGTTCACTCCCCTTCCATACCTCTGATTCTATTATATTCAACAGTTAATATTGTTCATCAGATTTTTTAATATAAATTAATTTCCTTGGTTTTTAGATTCACTTGTTGATAGTTACATATTTGTAGTTCATAGTTTTTATCTTTATTTACTTTCTCTTCTGAAAGAACCCCCTTCAGCAATTCATATAATTCTGGTTTGGTGGTGATGAACTCCTTTAGTTTTTTTTTTCTTGGTGAAGCTTTTTATCTGGCCTTCGATTCTGAGTGATAGCTTTGCTGGGTAGATTATTTTTGGCTGTAGATTCTTACTATTCATCACCTTGAATATTTCTTGCCATTCCCATCTGGCCTGCATGGTTTCTGTTGAGAAATCAGCTGACAATCGTATGGGTACTCCTTTATAGGTAACTACCTGCTTTGCTCTTTCTGCTTTTAATATTTTCTCTTTGTCTTTTGCTCTTGGAATTTTAATTATGATTTGTCTTGGTGTGGTCTTCTTTGGAATCCTTTTGTTTGGAGTTCTGTGCACTTCCTGGACTTGTAAGTCTAATTCTTTCACCAGGCAGGGGAAGTTTTCTGTCACTATTTCTTTCAATATGTTTTCGATATCTTGCTCGCTCTCAGCTTCTGGACCCTCATAATTCTGATGTTGGTTCGCTTGAAGTTGTACCAGAGGTTTCTTACATTATCTTCAACTTTATGGATTCTCTTGCCTTCTTACTTCTGTGGAGGAATGTCTTCTGACTCTTTATGTTCCAAATCTTTGACTTGATTCTTGCGATCTTCCATTCTGTTTTTAGGACTCTATATAATATTTTATATTTCAGACAATTTATTCTTTTTTTCTTGTTGATCCCTTATTATTTCTTGTTGATTCCTTATTATGTCTTTTCATATCCTCATAGGACTTATCAATCTTTTCTAGGAAATTCTTGAAAAACCTTATAAGCATGGTTTTGAACTCTATATCCAATCACTTTTTGTTCTCCATTTCTTTCGTTTGTGATCTATTTTCTTGTCTTGGCATTTTCGCAGCTTCCCTGAGTTGGTAGCCTTAAAAATCTCTGTGTTGTGCTTGGATGGGGCGGAGTTTCAGGGTGGAGCCTACAGCCTTGGCTTCCATCAGCCACGCCCTATGCGGCTCCTGAGTTTCAGTGTTTCTCAGGGTCCTTCGGTACTAGCTGCAAGCACCTCTGAGAGAAAGGTGCCCTCGAGTTTCACCTGCTACCAAACAGTCTAGTTTCTCCCCCAATGAGCCCAGAACTGGGGTTCAGTTCAGTTGGAAGTGGAATTGGAAGTGGGATTCAGAACAGTCTGGAGCTTTTGTCTCCTTCCCACCAAGGCAATCCCGCGGCACAGCCAGCCGTCCCTTCTCTGCGAGCAATGTGCACACCTCCGGGGGCTCTGCCTTTCACTGTTCCCCTGCTATTCTGCCTCACAGCCCAGGTTTCCTCTGTATGAGCCTGGGTCCCCAGGGTCTGGCCTAAAAATGGGGTTCAGTGCTGTCGGGTCTGGGGTTCAGCACAGTCCAGAGCTTTTATCTCCTTCCCCCTAGGGAACGCCAGCCAGGCACTCAGCCGCCCCCTCCTCTCGAGCTTCGTCCTCTCCATGCTAGCTGCGTGTCTCCATACCTTAGGCTTTTACAGCTCCTCCGCGCTTCCTTATGGTTTTCTCTTTCCTTCTCATTGTAGAATTTCCAGTCAGTCGACTTTCCTGTAGTTCTGGGTAATGTCCATTTTGTATTTTAGTTGTATTTTATTGAAATTGTTGTGTGCGGCTGCGGTTAGGTGTTTACCTGTGCAGCCATGTTGGATCCTCCTATGTGTATCAACATATTTTTCCTTTCTACCGCTGAGTACTATTTGATTGTATGGATATTTATCTATTAACCAGTTGATATTCATTTGTTTGCTCCTAGTTTCTAGCAATTATGAATAAAGCTATTATAAGTATTTGAATATTGGGTTCAGGGGTGGGCTTTAACTTTTCTTGGGTAAATATCCAGTAATAGTGTTGTATTGCTGGTTCGGATGCTAACAGTATTCAACTTTGTGTGAAACTTCCAGTTCTTCAAGGTGATTTTACCATTTTTTCACCAATGTAGAGTTGCAGTTGTTCAGCATCAATGTGAGCACTTAGAAAGGTCAATTGTTTTTTTTGTGTGTGTGTACTTTTTAAAAAATTATTTATTTTAGAAGTGTGAGAGGGAAACAGAGAGAAAGACTTGTTGTTCCACTTATTTATGCATTCATTGGTTGATTCTTATATGTGCCCTGACAGGGGATTGAACCCACAACCTTGACATATTGGGACAATGCTCTAATCAACTAAGCTATCCAGGCAGGGATGATTTTGTTTTTTTAACAATTCTAAAAGGAAGATAGCAATATGTCATTGTGGCTTGTTTCTTTTCCCCATTGATTTTTATAGAAAGTGGAAGGGAGGGGGAGAGACAGAGAAAAAGAAACATGAAGGTGAGAAACACATGGACTGGTTGTGTCTAGGAGCTAGGGAGGAGCCTGCAACCTATGTACATGCTCTTGACAGGAATCAAATCCAGGACCCTTCTGTCCATGGGCCTATACTCTATCCACTGAGCCAAATCAGCTAGTGCTCATTGTGGTTTTAATTTGAATTTTCACAATGATGAATGATGTTGATCATCTTTAGATATCTATCTATCTATCTATCTATCTATCTATCGATTTCAAAGAGGAAAAGAGAGGGAGAGAAAGATAGAAATATCAATGATGAGAGAGAATCATTGATTGGCTGCTTCCTGCACACCCACTATGGGGGATTGAGCCTTCAATCAGGTATATGCCCTTGACCAGAATTGAACCTGTGACCCTTCAGTCTGCAGTCTGACGCTCTATTTGCTGAGCCAGATCAGAGGTCTGATCATTTAAAAAAATATATATCTCTTGTTGATTTTTATTTTTTTATTTTTACAGAGAGGAAGGGAGAAGGATAGAGAGTTAGAAACATCAATGAGAGAGAAACATCAATCAGCTGCCTCTTGCACACCCCCCTACTGGGGATGTGCCCGCAACCAAGGTACATGCCCTTGACCGGAATTGAACCCTTCAGACTGCAGGCTGATCTCTACCTACTGAGCTAAACCAGCTAGGGCTGATCATTTTTTGGGGTGCTTAATTGTCAGCCTATATTTTGTTTGGTCAAGTACTCCTAAAATATTTTGCCCGTTTTTAAAAATCAGGATGTTTGTTTCCTTATTAATAGGCTTTAAGTGTTCTTTGTATATTCTTCAGGCAAGACCTTTATCAGATATGTGTTTTGAAAATATTTTCTCCTAATCTGTGGCTTGTCTTTTCAATTTTTAAATAGTATTTTTTTAAGAGCATAAATTATTAACTTTGATAAAGCCCGCTAGTGGGAAAACATTAGCTCTACATATTGTTCTGGTCCCACCTTAAAAGCAAAGAATAAAGTGTTTATTAACTGAATCTCAAAAAAAGTTTAAGAATATTTAACAATACAAAAATGACATACCAGGTAAAACTCACAATAAGATGTACAACATGCTGACTATAATTATATATTATATATTTGAAAGTTGCTAAGAGTAGTTCTTAAAAGTTCTCATCGCAAGAAAAAAATGTAATTATATAAAATGATAGATATTAATTAAACTTATTGTGTAACCATGTTGCAAATAAACATATCAAGTCATTATGTTTTACATATTGATAATATCTCAATAAAACTAGGAGGGGGGACTATAAGAACTCAATAAAAAGAAAATAAACAACAGAATTTAAAAGAACTTGATTTGGGTGAAACATGTGAGCAGGCACACTACCTAAGGATACATAGGATGTCATGTAAGCATCTGAAAAGATACTTAATCTCATTAGTAGAAAAATGCAAATTGAAACCACAGGGAGATATAATATACCTATTAGAATTGTTAAAATTAAAAATTCTTATAATACCAAGTGTTGGTGAGGATGTGGCACCACTGGATTTTTAAAAAATAAATCTTTATTGTTCAGATTATTACAATTGTTTCTCCTTTTTCCCCCATAGCTCCCTTCCACCCGGTTCCTGCCCCACCCTCTTCCCTTATCTCCCCACACCAATTGTCCTCATCCATAGGTGTATGATTTTAATCCAGTCTCTTCCTGCACCCCCATAGCCCTTTTCCCCTAAAAATTATCAATCCACTCCCTTTCTTTGCCCCTGATTCTATTATATTCACCAACTTATTCTGTTCCTCAGATTTTTAATTCACTTGATTTTTAGATTCACTTGTTGATATATCAATATATTTGTTGATCATAATTTTTATCTTTTTTTCTTCTTCTTCCTCTTCTTAAATAACACCTTTCAGCATAGCATTTCATATAATACTGGTTTGGTGGTGATGAACTACTTTAGCTTTTTTTTTTTTTTAATCTATGAAGCTCTTTATCTGCCCTTCAATTCTGAATGATAACTTTGCTGGGTAGAGTAATCTTGGTTGTAGTTTCTTGCTATTCATCACTTTGAATATTTCTTGCAATTCCCATCTGGCCTGCATAGTTTCTATTGAGAAATCAGCTGACAATTGTATGAGTGCTCCCTTGTAGGTAACTAGCTGTTTTTCTCTTGCTGCTTTTAATATTCTCTCTTTGTCTTTTGCTCTTGGCATTTTAATTATGATGTGTCTTGGTGTGGTCCTCTGGATTCCTTTTGTTTAAGGTTCTCTGCGCTTCCTGGACTTGTAAATCTATTTCTTTCACCAGGTGGGGGAAGTTTTCTGTCACTATTTCTTCTAATAGATTTTCAGTATCTTGCTCTCTCTCTTCTTTTGGGACCCCCATAATTCTTATGTTGGTATGCTTGAAGTTGTCCCAGAGGCTTCTTACACTCTCTTCAACTTTTTGTATCCTTTTTGCTTTTGCTTTTCCAGTTGAGTGTTTTTTGCTTCTTGGTATTCCAAATCTTTGACTTGGTTCTTGTAATCCGCTAGTCTGCTTTTAGATCTCTGTATAATATTTTTTTATTTCAGTCAGTGTATGTTTAATTTCTATTTGGTCCTTTTTCATATCCTTTGGGTCTCATTAAATTTATTGGTGTTTTCTAGGAAATTCTTGAAAAACCTTATAACCGTGGTTTTGAACTCTATATCCAGTCTTTTGCTTTCCTCCATTTCCTTCAATTGTGGCCTGCCTCTTCAACTCCGCATTTTAGATGCTTCCCTGAATTGATGGAGCTGCTTTGTGTGTTGGATATCCTAGCAGAGCCCAGTAGCTCAGCCTCCCCAGTTATCCCTGGTGGACCCTCTTGCTGCATCCCTTTGTGGGCTGTATGTGCAGTCTTGTTGTAGTTAAGCCTTGCTTGTTGTTGGTATCACTGCAGGGAGTTGATCTCCAAGCCAAATTCCCTTCTATTCCTTTTGCTGAGAGCTTTTATTAAGAAAGGGTGTTGGATTATGTCAACTGCTTTTTCTGCATCAGTTGATATCATTATTTGATTTTGTCTCTCACTTTATGTTTACTGATTTGCAGATATTGTACCAGCTTTTATCCCCAGAATAAATCCCACTTGGTCATGGTGTATGATCTTTCAAATGTAATGCTAGATCTGATTTGCTAGAATTTTGTTGGGAATTTTAGCATCTATGTTCATCAGTGATAATGGTCTGTAATTCTCTTTCTTTGTAGTGTCTTTATCTGGTTTTGGGATTAGGGTAATGCTGGCTTCATAGAAAGGGCTTGGAGGTGTTCCTTCCTCTTGAATTTTTTTTTAATAGTGTGAGGAGGATATGTTTTAGTTCTTCTTTGAATGTTTGGTAAAACTCCCCCATGAAGCTATCTGGTCCAGGCCTTTTGTTTGTTGGAAGTTTTTTGATTAGTACTTCAATTTCATTGGTACCGTGTTTCCCCGAAAATAAGACATCCTCCGAAAATAAGACCTACTTACAGGTTTCCTTCTGAGTGAAATATAAGGCATCCCCTGAAAATAAGGCCCCCTAGGCTCTGTCTCAGAATGAAAGTTAATTTACCGTAAACTTTGTGAAACCTAAACTGCAAGAAGTTGTGACTTGGGTGAAGAATTCATGGGAGAAAATCACTGGTAGTTGCATTGCAAATGCACTGCGAGCAGGCTACCTTGACAAGAAGTACTCATTTAAAGACAGTGCTATTGCTAAACATGAGAGATTTGGTCCACTCTTTCTGAAAGAAATGGAGTCACAAGAAATTCACCAGGAAATTCAGGAATTGGATTGTTATGATGATGTTCCAGAAGATGATGACATGATTGTCATTGAATAAATGAGTAAATTCTTGATACTGTAGAATTCACAGTTTGTCTGGTTTGTGTTGACAACTACCGTACTACCGTATCATATACAGGTAATAAATTTCCTTTATTTTCACTTAACAATAAATGTGTACCGTATTCTTCTTCATGGAAAAATAAGACATCCCCTGAAAATAAGACCTAGCGCATCTTTGGGAGCAAAAATTAATATAAGACACTGTCTTATTTTCGGGGAAACAGGGTAGTTATCAGTCTATTCAGGTGTTTTTTTGTTTTTGTTTTTAATTCTTCCTGATAGAGTTTTGGAAGATCTTATTTTCTAGCAATATGTTGCCTAAGTTGTCCAGTTTGTTGGAGTAAAGTTGTTCATAGTATTTTTTTACAATCCTTTGGATGTTTGTGGGGTTGGTTGTTATTTCACCTCTTTCATTTCTGATTTTGTTTATATGGGTCCTTTCTCTTTATTTCTTGGTGAGCCTGGCTAGATGTTCATCAACTTTGTTTAGCCTTTCAAAAACCAGCTCTTGGTTTTATTGATCTTTTTTTTTTTTTTTTTTTTTTTTTTTTTTTTGTCTCTGTGTCATTTATTTTCACTCTGATCTGTATGAGTTTCTTCCTTCTGATAACTCTGAGCTTTTCTTATTGCTCTCTTTCTAATTCTTTAAGTTACAGGATTAGATGATTAATTACCTTTTTTGTTTTTGATTTTTGAGGTATGCCTGTAGAGCTATGAACTTCCCTCTCAGGACTGCTTTCACTGTGTCCCATAGATTTTGGATTGTTGTGCTTTCATTGTTGTTTGTTGCCATGAAGCTTTTTATTTTTTTCTTTGATGTCTTTGGTAAGCCAATCATTGTTTAATAGCATGCATTCAGCCTCCAAGTGCTTGATTTTTTTTCATTGTTTTTCTTGTAGTTGATTTCTAATTTTATGCCATTTTGATCTGAGAAGATGCTTGATATGATTTCTATATTCTTGAATTTGAAGAGACTTTGCCTGTGTCCCAATATGTGGTCTATCTTTTAAAATTCCCTGGTGTACTTGAGAAGAATGTATAATCTGTTGCTTTGGGACGAAATGTTCTGAGGATGTCAATTAATTCCACCTGATCCAGTGATGTATTTAGCGTTGCTGTTTCTTCGTTGTTTTTTTGTTTAGAGGATTTATCCAGTGGTGTCAATGGAGTATTAAGGTCCCCTGCTATGACTGAATTGCTGTTGCTCTCTTCCTTGATATCTTCCAGAAGTTTTTTTTTGTTTGTTTGTTTTTAATGTATTTGGGTGCTCCTGTATTGTGTGCATATATGTTTACCAGTGTTATATCTTCTTGTTGAACTGCTCCCTTCAGTATTATGAAGTGACCCTCATCACTTTAATGTCTATTTTTTTTCAGATATAAGTATTGCTACCCCACCTTTTTTTTATTTTATTTTTATTGATTTTTTACAGAGAGGAAGATAGAGGGATAGAGAATTAGAAACATCGATGAGAGAGAGACATTGATCAGCTGCCTCCTGCACACCCTGCAGTGGGGGTGTGCCAGCAACCTAGGTACATGCCCTTGACCAGAATCGAACCTGAGACCCTTCAATCCGAAGGCCGACACTCTATCCACTGAGCCAAACTGGTGTCGGCTGCTACCCCACTTTTTATTTTCATTTCCATTTTCCTGAAGAAAAAAAAAATTCCCATCCCTTCACTATCAATCTGTGTGAGTCCTTTGTTCTGAGGTGAGTCTCTTGTAGACAGAAATGTATGGGTCATATTTTCTTATTAATTCAGCTACCCGATGTCTTTTGATTGGAACACTTAGTCCATTTACATTTAAGCTTATTATTGAAAGGTACTTGTTTGTAGCCATTTTTACTCTTTATATCTGTGTTCCTTCTTCCCTTTCTACTTCTTCTTTTTACAGCAGTCTCTTTTGCATTTCTTGCATGCTGGCTGGGTGGTGATAAACTCCCTTAGCCTTTTTTTGTTTGTGAAGCTCCTGATTTCACCTTCAATTTTGAATGATAGCCTTGTTGGGTATAGTATTCTTGAATTCAGACCCTTGCTTTTTATCACTTTATTCCATTCCCTTCTGGCCTGATGTGTTTCTGTTGAGAAATCAGTTGATAGTGTAATGGGAGATCCCTTGTATGTAACTTCCAGTCTCTCTCTGGCAAACTTTAATATACTTTGTCACTTTTGTTTGCCAATTTAATTATGATGTGTCTAGTTGTGGGTCTTTTTGGGTCTTTCATCTTTTTGGGGACTAGTGTGCTTCTTGGACTTGTGTGACTTTTTTCTTCCCCAAATCAGGGAAGTTTTCTGTCATTATTTCTTCAGATTTTCTATTCCTTGCTTTGTTTTCTCTCCTTCTGGAGCCCCTATTATGTGGATGTTGTTTTGTTTTGTGTTGTCCCAAAGCTCCCTTAGGCACTCCTGGTTTTTAAATTTTTTTTCCAGTTACTGCTCTGTATGGGTGTTTTTTACTACCTTGTCTTCGAATTCACTGATATAGTCCTCAGCTTATTCTAGTCTATTGTTGAAACCTTCCATTGTGTTCTTTATTTTTTATTTTTTAAATATATTTTTATTGATTTTTTTACAGAGAGGAAGAGAGAGGGATAGAGAGTTAGAAACATCAATGAGAGAGAATCATTGATCAGCTGCCTCTTGCACACCCCCTACTGGGGATGTGCCCGCAACCAAGGTACATGTCCTTGACCGGAATCAAACCTGGGACCCTTCAGTTCGCAGGCCGACGCTCTATCCACTGAGCCAAACCGATTTTGGCTATTGTGTTCTTTATTGAAGCTATGTCATTCTTCATTTCCACTTGATTTCTTTTTATGCTGGTGAAATTCTCATTCAGCTCATTATAATTCTCATTGAGTTGTATGCATTTGTCATCCAGAGCATCCATATAACCGTTACTCTGAATTCTTTCGATGACAAATTATTTGCCATCATTTCATTTATTTCCTTTTCCGGTGATTCCTCTTTTTCTTTTACTTGGGGATTGTTTCTTTGTCTCCTCATTTTTTCTGTAATGTTTTAATTATTTCTGTGTCTTATATCCAACTGCTTTGTTACCCAGGTTTTTTGGGGGTTTTTTTGAGGTTGTCCTATGTAGTTGGTGATTTTGTGGACCTAGTGGTGCAGTCTCTCAGATCTACTGAGCTTGGTGTTCTAGTGTAGTCCCCTACTTGAGTTATTTGGGTTCTCCTGATGTAGTTGGGTCTTGAATGTTAGTTTCTTGTTTGTGGATGAAATCTTGTTATTGGTTGTCTGACAATGTGAATTATCCTCGGCCTCATCATGCAAGCTTTTGTGGATGTGCTGTGGTTTCAGCTCTTATGGAAAGGGTTGCCTGAAGTCTCAGTGGTGTGCACTCACTGTGAGATCCTGGAGTTCATGACCTGGAAGAAAGTGGTCTCAGGGCCTGAGGCTCAGGTAGTTTAACTCTGGCAGTGTTGTGTGACTCTTGCTGGGGTAGTGTCACTCTGCAAATCACTATGAAGGTCTTGGAGCCCGTGACAGTAGGAGGCAGCTGTCCTGTAGTCCGTGGATGAGGGAGTGGTGATTTCACTCTGTGAATCATGAGGGAGCCAACGTCTGGGGATGTGGGAATCTCAGAGTCTATGGCTGAAATAGCATGACCTTGTCTTGGTATGCAAGCCCTTAGTAGCTCACTGCAGTATATAGATGTTGGCCACCAGGGAATGGGGAATTGTGGTTTCTCTTGAGGGAGTTGTGTGCCTTTGGTTGGAGAGGCACATGCCTAGTGGTGGCTCATAGAGGGTCCCAGGAGCCGCCTGCTGGGGAGGTGCGTTCACGGGGCCCGCATGCTGGAGCTGAGCTACTACAGTGACAGATGTTGGCCGCCGGGGAGCGGGGAGTTGTGGTTTTTGCAGAGGGAGCCATGAGCCTTTGGAGGTGGACATCCTGGGTGAGGAGCCCCTGCCACTGCTGCAGGTCTATGGGAAAGGCTGTATGACTTTGGCTGGAGTGGCTTCAGGGTCCTGGGCAGTGTCGAAGGCCGGTCTTGGTGGAGGCAAGGCTGGGTTCCTAGTGGAGGCCTCTCTTCCCTCCAAGATGGCCCAAGCCCGCAGTCTTGGGAGTGCCTGTAATAGTGGCAGGGGCTCTTCATCCAGGAGAGCCTGGTCTGTCAGCCCCTAATACTCCTAAAGAATCTAACTGGCCCTCACTCACACAGGCACACACACCCCTTTCGCTCCCTCCCTCACTCACAACCTCTCCCTCACCACTGTCTTGCCAGCTGCCATCTTGCAAATCTTTTAGTGAAGTATTTTAAAAGACAAGGGGAAAATGGTCAAATGTGTAATAAGCAAGAGAAGGTGTAATAAATAAGAGAATGGCTGGGTCATTTTATATCCCTAAAAGAATGCAAATCATTTATATGTAGCATCCTAAGAAATGCTTATATTGTATTCAAATTGGTATATAAGAGGATTTCTGTCTACAATTAATTGAAGACTATATATATATAGATGGCAAAAGTTCTAGAGAAATGAAAATTGTTTATTTGTTAGAATATAAGAATTTAGAGTGAATTTTCACTTATAGTTCTACTAGCATTGGTGTAATGTGACTTAAGCAAGTAATCCCATATAGTAAAGCCGTAATATGTAAATCGACCATACTGTACAATGACCAGTCGCTATGATGCTCACTGACCAAAGGGAGCAGACGCTCAATGCAGGAGCTGCCTCCTGGTGGTCAATGTGTTCCCACAGGGGGAGCGCTGCTCAGTCAGAAACTGGGCTCAAGGCTGGCAAGTACAGCAGTGCTGGCAGGAGCCTCTCCCACCTTTGCTGCAGGCAAGCAGTAAGGAGCGAGTGGTCCTGGATTGCGAGAGCCTGGGACTGCAAGGGGGATGTTTGCCTGCCTGCTTAGGGCCCCACAGGGATTGGTCCTTAAGTAGGCAGGCAGACATCCCTCGAGGGGTCCCAGACTGCGAGAGGGTGCAGGCTGGGCTGAGGGGACCCCCCCCCCCCCCAAGAGCATGAATTTTGTGCACAGGCCTCTAGTGAAATAATAAAGACAGAATAAAATAAACCAGTGAATGTGCCTTAATATGTATTTCTATAGCTGTAATACTGACATTTTAAAGCAGATTACAAGGTAAGAAGGTGGCTGAACACATACATTTACCTCCTGTCCACTAAATGACCTTAAATAAAATTAAGACATAAAGAATAAGGACAAAGATAATGGGGAAGCAGAAAATAAAATTTTGAGAGCTTTAAAGCACATGAAGAAAGCTGAATCATAAGGTGGGGTGGAGAAAGCTGAAAGCAACCTGATTTTATGATTGATTTTCACTTCAGGACCCTTGACATGGGCACCAGCTCCAGTCCCACAATATGGGCAGCAGACAAGCGAGAGAAAAGTCTCTCTGGGGAATCTGGCCAGCCCGTGAGAAAACTTAAAGATAACCATACAGAGGAGATCAGGCAGCAGGTCAAACCATGTGCACAGAGCTTATATGATCTTTTTGTGCTTCATTTTATATATGAGCACTCTATCAAGGATCATCACTCATTTGGGGAAAACATCTCAATAATAGGAGAATAAAATGTGAAAGAGAGAGAGAGAAGGAATCAAATAATTCAAGAAAACTCCTCCAGAGAAGACAATGAATTTCTAGATTGAAAAGGCCTACTGAGTATCTAACACCATGGATGGAAATAGATGATGAAAAAAATCACATAATTTTGAAAATTTTAATGTACCAAGAGAAGATTCTACAACCATCGATATAGAAGAAGAAATGGCTTGTATACCAATGATCACCTCTGTAATTGCACTAGCTTCATTTCAAATGCTTAGTAGTTACATGTAGCTAATGACTACCATGTGGAGCAGCACAGGGGAAGAGTATCTCCGTCTCTGCAGAGCCTTCTGGTGAACAGCACTGCTCTAAGTATCGCTGCTCCTGATTTCTAGGAAGACACACCCTTTATGAAATTATATTTCCTGCTGGCCACTTTTCCACAATGACATTGGTTTTGTTGCAAGATGAATATGTGTTTTCTTTTAAAGATGTACATGTATCAATATCACTGTTTTTATTTTGTCTTACAGTTGTTTTTTCAGCAATGATATTTGAGACTGTTACAAATCAAGATTTGCCTGTGATCAAGTGTGTTTTAATCAATCATAAGAACAATGATTCATCATATCCCACGGTAAGTTAATATTAATAGTATAAGTTTAATTATATTTTCTATTGAAACCTACCATGATTATATGGGCTTTTCTTTTTATGTTTTTAAATATATTATGTACTCATATCTGGTACATATAAGCATCTGTACTCATTGCTACCCGGCACTCCACTCCATTAAAAGTCAAATTCTCTTTGAGTTTAGTTTCAAGGAAGAAGTAAGGGCATCTCACTTTCTTGTTAGAGAGCATCCAGACTTCTCTCACAGCCCGAGTCCCCAATTTCTAACTACCTCCTGGCAATAGATAGATGTTGTCCATTTTCTCATTAATATTTATATCCATAATTAATTCCAGTTCTATTTCCTCAAACCTGTTCCCATTCTTATATTAATTGATTTCTGTTTATGGCCCTGTCTTGTTCCCAGGCTTGAAAGCTTAGTGTCATTTTTGAGTACTTACTCTCCTTTGCCTTCATATGTGCTCCGTACCAAGTCTCATCAATTTCCTTTTTTGACTAGTTCTCACATAATCACCTCAGAGTCCCTAGTCTCACTGTCACTTCCCTAATTCAATCCCTCATTAACTCCATCAAAATCAACAATAATATCTTGTGTAGCTTCTTCCTTCTGCAGCTCAGCTCATATGGGCTCTCAGGCTGTTCTTCTGGAAGCACAACTCCAAGCCTTTACTGCTGGCCTTGAGACCTTCACTGACCTACTTAAGCTGACATGCAAACTGCTCCATAATCTGGCTCTGACTCCTTCAGCTTCCAACCTTGATTTTCATTACTCTTCTCCTTGCTGTTCATCTGACATAGCCTGAGTATTTACATAAATAAAGGAAGCTTAAACAATAGTGAACTGAGAATATTGGAAGCCTGTGTACAATGAAGAGTAAACCTAAATTAGCCAACTTCATGGACATTTTCCGTTAAGGATTTATATAAATATATACTCACTATTTTCTTTTGCATAGGTATAACACATAAACACATGACATGATAACCCATGTTCCCCCAAATAAAGATATTAGAAATATTCTCAAATATTAAAATCAGTATGAATAAGTTTTAATGACAACATTCTACATGAATGATAACACCTAATTTAATGCATGATTTTTTGATGCCAGAAGCATGTTTGGTTTAAATTTGTTAATCACTATTGGTATAATAACACATTGGCATATTAATATGTATTTGCATACATAGTATTTCAGCATGAAAAACTAAATATTATTTCTATAATGTTTTGAATTTTTAGTGTCTTTAAATTTTTTAAAATTGATGTAGAGAAAGAGGAAGGTGTGTGGGAGAGAGAGAAAAACAGAAGCATTGGTTTGTTGTTCCAGTTATTTATGCATTCATTGATTGATTCTTGTATGTCACCTGACTGGGGATCAAACACACAACCTTGGCGTATTGGGACAATGCTCTAACCAACTGAGCTACCCAGCCAGGGTTCAGTGTCTTTTCAACATAAGAAAATAATTGCACACATTTAAGTGCTTTCTTATAAAACACAATCTTTAAAAAATTGATGATTAGTTTTGGTTCCTAGTATTAAGTCTTGTATCATTATTTTTTCAAGTAGTATAAATTATATTTTTAATCAATATTCAGGATTATTTTAAGATCCATTAGATAAATAACCATAGGACTTCTAATTGTGGCAAAGGTGAGCATTCCTCATCATGCACATTCATCTCCTTGAAGCTGAAGCTGCAGCTGCTGTGTTTGGGTATTTTCACACTTCAATGTTAAGTGGATTATCAGGGTTTCTGTGGCTTTTTTTTTTAAGTTAAAAAATATTTTTTTTAATTTCAGAGGGAGAGAGAAATAGAAACATCAATGATGAGAGAGAATCATTGATTGGCTGCCTTCTGCACACCCCACACTGGGGATTGAGCCTGCAACCTAGGCATGTGTCCTGACCAGGAATCAAACCATGACCTCCTGGTTCATAGGTTGATGCTCAAACACTGAGCCACACTGGCCAGGCTAAAAAAGGTTTTGAAAAAGATTTTTAAAATTTCTTCCACAGTTTACAGTTTTCAAATGAAATATCTCTCTGGAAATTTTATACTCCAGGAGTGTTTTGAATAACCGTGCATTCATTAGTAGGAAAATTTGTCCATGAAAACCTAATAAATAATCTTCTACAGCCTTTAGCTATATTAACTGTATACCCTGGACCCAAATTAAGATGATTTTACTGTGCCCACAGTCTACTTAATTGTTGTTTAAAATCAGAATATTTTCATCATTCTTCATTTCTGCTTGAAGATTAAGTTGCTGTGTGCTGGGTTCTCCACTGCAACTTACTATTTTTCCTTTGTAATTAATAAATATTTTGGGGGAGATACAAATATCACTTTTCTCTTCCAATTCTCACCTGCTGGTTTTAGCTTCCATTACTGGACTTTGACTGCAAAGTTATTTCTGTGATGTTTGCCTAATGGTGATTGTTCCTTTTCCCTCACTCCCTCTACATTTAGAGGAAATGAAGGAAATTGGCATTCTTTTGTGAGGAAGAGCTGTCTCTTCTCTCTGTTTTATTTATTTATTCAATTATTTATCAGTATGGCCTCACAGACATTATTTGATTCTGTGGTTATAAGCCAGAACTGTCACTTTTATTTTGCTGTGCAAATGGTTCCAGCATTGGGAGCTACTTCAGATTGGCTCCTGTGTTCCTTTAACATGTCCCTGTCTTTTTTCAAACACTTACTTCTTGCCATTATAATGTAGTTCAGGCTCATCTTGTATTTTTCTCACCTCAGCCCTGGAATTAATCACTTCTCCTAAGAGCACTGGTTTCTTGGAGAACAGTATTTAGAAACTAAGATCTTAGAGCTGGATGTGCTCATTGCTACTGGATGTCATTGCTTCTAGGCCCTCTCAGTAAGCAAAGCTAGGAATGTATGTATGTGTATTAACCCCCACAACACACACACACACAGACATACACACACACACACACACACACACACACACACTCACTATATTGCTCTCTATCATCTCTGCATCTGTCTGTCATCTGTCTGTCTGTCTATCTATCTATCTATCTATCTATCTCTCTATCTATCATCATCATCATCTCCATCCATTATAGTACGTTCAATATGATAACTCTGATTTTAATTTGGCACCAAAGGTTTTATTCTAACTTTCCCTCTTTTCTTACTAGTATTTCTCTCTCTGACAGTAGGAAACCTGGCTCTCATTATCTATAATTTACTTATATATTTCATTCTAGCATAGTGGTTTCAGAATTGTTAGCCCACATCCCAGTGAGAAACAAGACAAATAAGTAGAATTCTATTGTTGTGATATAATTATTTTTTTAACCTTATTGTATCCAAAGTATTATTTCTCTGAGTCCTTTACTTTTTTTTTTTTTTTTTTTTTTTTTTTTTTTTTTTACCACCTTCACTATGGTTATGTTATTTGTTAGACATTAAGTTCATTTGGTTTGCATCCCATTTTGAGTTCCTCCCATATCCCAGTTGGTTTTAATTATTTATTTTTTAAGTATATGCAACATGATATAATCCTAAAAGCCAAAGCAATATAAAAAGGTATACTCAGCTAAAACTGGTTTGGCTCAGTGGATAGAGCATCCACCTGCAGACTAAAGGGTCCCAGGTTCGATTCCGGTCAAGGGCATGTACCTTGGTTGCAGGCACATCCCCAGTTGGGGGTGTACAGGAGGCAGCTGATTTATGTTTCTCTCTCATCGATGTTTCTAACTATCTCTCTCCCTTCCTCTCTATAAGAAAAAACAATAAAATATATTTTTAAAAAGGTATACTCAGTCCTGGCTAGGTAGCTTGGTTGGTTAGAGCATCGTCCCAATACACCAAGGTTGCAGGTTCAATCCCCAGTTAGGGTACATACAAGAAACAACAAATGAATGCATAAATAAGTGGAACAACAAATCAATGTTTCTCTCTCTCTCTCTCTCTCTCTCTCTCTCTCTCTCTCTCTCTCTCTCTCTCTCTCTCTCTCCTTCCCCCCCCCCTTCCTCTATCTCTAAAATCAATCAAAAATTTTTTTAAAGTATGCAAGAGGTATCACTTTCTTCTCATTACTATTACCAAGTTTCCATCCTTCTACTTACCTCTTGTACTTAACCAATCCCTTTAGGTTTTGGATACTATTCCTGTATTTCTTGTGTACAAATGAGCAGATACATGTGCATTTTGTTGTTGTTGTTATTGTTAATCCTCACCCAAGGATATTTTCCCATTGATTTTTAGAGAGAGTGGAAGGGAAGGGAGAGACAGAGATAAAAACATCAATGTGAGAGAGACACATTGACTGGTTGCCTCCTGCACACACCCTGACCAGGGCTGGGGATCAAGCCTGCAACTGAGGTGCATGTCCTTGACCAGAATTGAACCTGGGACCCTTCAGTCTGTGGGCCAATGCTCTATCCACTGAGCCAAACCATCCAGGGCTATATTTTTTTTTTATATTCCCTTATTTTATATATGAATATATATATATATATATATATATATATATATATATATATATATATATATTAATAATCTGACCACTCAGGGTATTTCTTATATAACAAACTATATATAACACTGAGTGGCCAGATTATTATGATCACTGAACACATAATAATCTGGCCACTCAGTGTATATCCTATATAATAAAAGGCTAATATGTGAGTTCTCCCCTTGACCAGGTGTTTGACCAGCAGGCAGGTTGGCCAACTGCCCATGTCCCCTCCTATGCATGAATTCTAATATATATCAGAGGCCCAGTGCATGGACCTCCTCTCAATATATATATACTGAGTGGCCAGATTATTATTATGCATTCAGAGATCATAATAATCTGGTCATTCAATGTGTGTGTGTGTGTGTGTGTGTGAGAGAGAGAGAGAGAGAGAGAGAGAGAGAGAGGTTGTTAATCCTCACCTAAGGATATTTTTTAAAAATATTTTTTTATTTTATTTTTTTTTATTTCAGAGAGGAAGGGAGAGAGAGCGAGAGATAGGAACACCAATGATGAGAGAGAATCTTTGATTGGCTGCCTCCTGCACATCCCACACTGGTCATGGAGCCTGCAACCTGCCCTGACTGGGAATTAAATTGTGACCTCCTGGTTCATAGGTTGACACTCAAACAGCGAGCCACGCCAGCCTGGCCTATGCCCATCTTTTAAGATCCAGCTTCGCTGCTGGATTCAGTGAGGCATGCCCAGCACCCAACTTGGAAGTTGCTTGTCCCTCCTCTGAATTTGCCTGTCAAAGTAATTGATGCCTTTTTATGGGT
Organism: Pipistrellus hanaki; assembly: GCF_964339955.1. NCBI lineage: Eukaryota > Metazoa > Chordata > Mammalia > Chiroptera > Vespertilionidae > Pipistrellus > Pipistrellus hanaki. The sequence goes on from NC_140505.1 coordinate 101,095,052, forward strand.
CACATTTTATTTCAGTTTTACTTACTTCTTTTTTTTTTTTTTAAATATATTTTATTGATTTTTTTACAGAGAGGAAGAGAGAGGGATAGAGAGTTAGAAACATCAATGAGAGAGAATCATTGATCAGCTGCCTCTTGCACACGCCCCACTGGGGATGTGCCCGCAACCAAGGTACATGTCCTTGACCGGAATGGAACCTGGGACCCTTTAGTCTGCAGGCCGACACTCTATCCACTGAGCCAAATCGGTTTCACCAGTTTTACTTACTTCTTAATACTAGACTCAAAACTTCAAGGATAAGATGAGTGTCTTTTCTTTCTAGATTTATAGTGTCTGGCAGATGGTCTAGCACTTATCAGATACTGATTAAATGAACTTATCTGATACTAACTGAATAAATGAACAAATAAAATCAGAAATATGACTTATGGTCAATAACAGAAGAGCTACCTTGCTTCTCACCTGAAGAAGCTTTTGTGTTTGCACACACGTGTGTGCACTCACTATATACTACATGTTAGGGGGTAGGAGGTGAAGGTTCTCGCATTAGAATTTTCTACCACACCCTCCTCTCAGTATATCTCCAGTTTTTGAAGCAGGCCAATGTGGTGGTGGCATTGAGCCTATGGGGAATATCTGCCCAGAAAATATTTTGGTTTTTAAATTCCCTCTAACACAAATAACAATTTACTATGTAGATTTGTATCTGCATACCAAGAATCACAAAAGCATTTACCTATGTATTACAGATTTTGTGATTATTGTCTGTATATTAATTTGCTAGAGCTGTCATAACTAAGTATCATAGGCTAGGTGACTTAAACAACATAAATTCATTGTTTCATAGTTCTGGAGTTTAGAAGTCTGAAATCTAGATGTCAGCGGGGTTGGTTCTCTCTGAGGTTGTGAGGGAAGGAACAGTTCCAGGCCTCGCTCCCTGGCCTATGGTTACCCTCTTCCTGTTAACATGGCATTCTCCCTGTGTTATTTGGAGATATTTTCGCCCATCACTAAAATATCTCCAAACTTCCTCTTTTTATAAGTATACCAATCATATTGTATTAGAGACCTCCTAATGGCCTCATTTTAACTTGATTAATTCTGTAAAGACTATTGAAAAATAAAGTCACTTTGGAGGTACTGGGGGTTAGGACTTCAACATATGAATTCGGGGGTCGTGGGATGGCACGATTCAACCCATAACAGCCTGTAAAACATTTTAGAAATGCAGTCTAAAGTTATCTACCTTTTTAAAAGATAATTATAATTAATGGGATTTTTCAGTCAGTGATATGTTCTCAATGATGCAGTACATTAACATGTATGTATTTGGAAAATGTTCCAACTAAGAGGCAGCGTTACATATACACTTGTAGTAAGTTCACGTTGTTTTGTATGTTTCACAGGAATCAGAATCCCCAGAAGACCTTGGCTGTGCCTTAAGGCCTGAGAGTGCAGAGGCAGTCTATGAGGCGGCCAGGGTAGAAGTAGATGTATCTGCATCCATCACACTGCAAGTGCTGCTCACAACCCCGGGGAACATTTCCTGTCTCTGGGTCTTTAAACACAGCTCCCTGAATTGCCAGCCACACTTTGATTTACAGAACAGGTAAGGGATGGAGGTGGATAAGGATATTTGGAGGAATACTTTTTTTGCTGCTATAAAGATATGTTTTGCTTCATTTAGAGTTTATCTTCAAATTTCTGTACATGTCCATTGTAACTCTTATCTCCAGTGAAATAATGAACTAAACATCTACTGGGCATAGATAGATGATATTATATATTTGTCAAAACTCATAGGATATACAACACAAAAATTGAAACCTAATGTAAACTATAAACTTTAGTTAATATAAATATTGGTTCATCAGTTGTAGCAAACTGGGAAGGAAGAATGTACATAGAATTTCTTTTTACTTTTTGCTCAGTTTTTCTGTAAATCTAACATTACTCTAAAAAGTCTATTAATTTTAAAAATTATATAATCGATTCAATCAATTTCAGAGTAATAAAAGAATTTTTCAGAACAAATTTTGATTTTACCTAATTTTTGCCTTACAGGCTGATTTTAGAACCTAACACACCATCCCACTGAAAAAAATGGGGGACCTCAATAGAGGCCATCTGGGTTTTTCAGAGCGCTAATTCTGATAGTCCCTGGGTCATGTCAGAGACATGGTGGTCAGCACATGTCATAGTGAGCGATCGAACTCCTGGTCTCCTACTCAAACTCCTGTGGGAACACTTTGCATATTAGCCTTTTATATATAGATAGATAGCAAAAAAACTATTTGGGTGTCTTGTTTCTTAACTGTCTTGAAGATAAAAAGAAAGTTTTAATTGCATTCTAATTAAAGTGTCAAGAAGCTTACTAGATAAAATAGTAAGAAGCTTCTTCCTGAGAAATGCTTGGGGAAAGAACATTTGATTTTATCTATTTTGTTTTACAGTATGGCATTATTGAAATGTGATATCCATAAAATGTTTTAGAAAGAAATTGATCTGTGTGTGAGGAACACTTGTCTCATGATACATAAAAATATTTTAGCCAATATTTGTGGATTGACAAACAAGCCTTTATCTAACTCTGTCCTGATTGCTGTCACCTGTTGTCCCTGTCCTCTTGCTGAGACCTAATGGGCTCAGGAAGCAAGGGGTAAGGCCATTTAAATGACCACTTAATAATTCAAAAAATAAAATTAAAATAAAAAATAATAATTCCAAGGCTGCCTTTCTCCCTCTCTCTCTCTCTCTCTCTCTCTTTTTAAAAATATATTTTATTGATTTTTTACAGAGAGGAAGAGAAAGGGATAGAGAGTTAGAAACATTGATGAGAGAGAATCATTGATCAGCTGCCTCTTGCACACCCCCTCCTGGGGATGTGCCCGCAACCAAGGTACATGCCCTTGACCAGAATCAAAGCCGGGACCCTCAGTCCGCAGGCCAATGCTCTATCCACTGAGCCAAAGCAGTTTCGGCTGCCTTTCTCTCTTATTCTTGGGGGTGTTCTGGAGCCCAAGATCTGTAGAAGAGGTGTTATCTTTCCAGAGCAGAAAGACAGCAAATAGCACCCAAATGACCTAACGGGGGTATCAGGCTACTTACTGAGGTATGGGAACATCTCTGTGATGGACTTGTACCAAGTATTTCTACTTTTTTGTTGTTGTTTGTTTTTTGTTTTTTTAATTCAAGCAGACTCAATTAATTATCAGTATAGTGGCTATAATTCTGAAGTTTGGTTCTAAAACTTGGAACATATTTATTTTCTTTTCCTCTTTTGAGGCTATATTACTCACTTCTGTTTTTCAGTTACCTTTATCTTTGGCTTAAACTGAGACACCCTCATATTAAGAATTTTGGTTTTAAGAAATGTTCTGGAAATATTAAAATTTGATGCCACAACAGTTCCTGTTGGATTGAGATTAAAAAAAAAAAAAAAAAAAAAAAAAAAAAAAAGTAAAAAAAGTAGGGTTCTTTTCACTCCATGAGAGTAGCCTTTTTTTCTTTGGAATAAATAGGCAACTCTGTTTGTTAGCCAAAGACATAAATATGTCTTGTAGATTAGTTAACTTAATATCAAAACATTAGTTAACATTAGTTAACTTAATACCAAAACTTTTTCACAAGTTACATGAGAAGAGGGAATGACTCAGAGAAAGCCCATCACCAGACTATCTCCAGAAACCAATCAAATGTATACCAAGCCGGTGATTTGCTGTCTATGTGAGTGCAGCACAAATACTCCTGAAATCTGCTGCTTGGAGCTTTGAGCATTGGATGGCCTGGGGATCTTGTTAAAATTCGGATTCTGGTTCAAGAGGTCTAGGTGGTGCCTGAGATTCTGCACGTCCATCATCTCCCAACTGATGCAAACACTGCCAGGGAAAGACCATACTTTGAGTAGTAAGAGTCTAAATGTCAGGAAGTGACATTTAGACTCTTTCATCTAACATTACTCAACAGACGGCTAGAAAATATTTGAAGCTTTAATGAGAATGGGTATTGCCCAACACACACCAAAACTGTTTCTTTAAAGTGAATGCCTCTAGCCAAATTTATCTTCTCTGAATATCTGAAAAGTTAAAAATGCAAACATTGAGACATCTTCCTTATACGTATCTATGTGCTATGTCAGCGTCACTATTACTTTATAGGAAAATGCCTTGTGTCAGATTTTGCTTGAATTCTCTCATCCAGAGAGGCACAAAAAGATTTATTTATTTTCAGTCTCAGCATATCTTGCTTGTACAGTAATCTGGTTCTGGAAATGGGAACTGAGGCCGGTGGCCAGGTGACTGGGCCAATATGACTGTGGAGAGTGTGTGGTCAAAGGAAGTGGTACCCTATTGCCGACAGGAGCACACCACTGCACCTGTGTGTTTGGGATGGGAGATCCTGTGTGTTTGGGGGTTGGGAAGCATGCAGGGAAGGTGCTGGAATGGAATTCCTTTACTTGAGAGTGAGAGACTGGTTAAAAGTCGAGGTTAAACAAGTGTTGGCCACATGACAGAAGCCGTGTTCTCCACAGAGCAGCCATCCGTGCCGCAGTCACAGACAGAATATGGAAGACATCGAGGCGCCTTCTGACTCAGAATGAAATTTTATGTTTTTAGTTTCACACGTTTTTCAAAATAACCAGTTCTCTTTCTTCTTTTTTAGAGGCGTTGTTTCCATGTTCATTTTGAAAATGACAGAAACCCAAGCTGGAGAATACCTACTTTTTATTCAGAGTGAAGCAACCAATTACACGATATTGTTTACAGTGAGTATAAGAAGTAAGTGCCACTTGCTACTAGGACTTCACAGTAGGCCATGCCATTGTTTACAACCCAGGAGCTTCCCCGGCTGCTCCAGACACAGCGTACAGGTTTCCCTCAACATGGAGTTGAATTGATTGAATTCACTTCGACCATCCATATATGTAGCCTGTTGAGACTCTCTGACATGACCCAGGGACTATCAGAATTAGCGCTCTGAAAAACCCAGATGGCCTCTATTGAGGTCCCCCATTTTTTTCAGTGGGATGGTGTGTTAGGTTCTAAAATCAGCCTGTAAGGCAAAAATTAGGTAAAATCAAAATTTGTTCTGAAAAATTCTTTTATTACTCTGAAATTGATTGAATCAGACCCTAGGAGCTCAAAAGACAAGACTACGCTTTGTTGCTCTTTGATTTTGGTCCTGTTGTCTGTCCCCTCCCCAACCCCTGACTCCTCTGTGGGACAGTAAGTTTGTGTGCTTCAGGTTGGAAGAGAATAAGAGATTTCTTCTTCTTCTTCCTCCTCCTCCTCCTCCTCCTCCTCCTCCTCCTCCTCCTCCTCCTCCTCCTCCTCCTCCTTCTTCTTCTTCTTCTTCTTCTTCTTCTTCTTCTTTTGTTATTCTCACCTGAGGATATTTTTCCCATTGATTTTCTGAGAGAGTGGAAGGGAGGGGGAGAGACAGAGAGAAATAAACATCAATGTGGGAGCCACACATTGATTGGTTGCCTCCTGTTCAGGGCCAGGAATCGAACCTGCAAGCCAGGTATGTGTCCTTGGTGGGAACTGAACTCTCAACCCTTCAGTCCTCAGCTTGAGGCTCTATCCACTGAACCAAATTGGCTAGGGTGTCCATTGATCTTTTAGAAAGAGTGGAAGGGAATGAGGTGAGAAAGAGAAAGAGAGAGAGAGATTAATTGGTTGTCTTATGCCTCTGCTCTGACTGGGGCAGTGGGCAGGAGATTGAATCTGCAAGCCAGCTATGTGCCCATGACTGGGAATGGAACCCCACCCTTCGATGAGTAGGCCAATGCTCTGTCCACTGAAACCAATGCTCTTTCCACTGAACTACTGCAGTGGTTCTCAACCTGTGGGACCACTAGCAGGGTCGCCTGAGACCATTGGAAAACACAGATATTTACATTACAATTCATTAATAGTAGTAAAATTACAGTTATGAAGTAGCAAAGATAATAATTTTATGTCTTATTATATTTCTGCATTCTAAATTTGTGTATTTCTGCCTACATAAAATTATGGGAAGAAAGTTGGGTCTTAAACTATATAAGAATGGGTTTTAGACTTTGATATTTCCAGTTTTCTTTTTTCTATCTATATCAATATTTGTATTTTTACATGGGCTCCCTTCACTCATCTTTATTTGTCTGTGGATTTATAAAACACCCAAGAAATCTAGCTAAGAGCATAAAGCTAAAGTTGGTGTTTTTACTAGAGTTGAATTTATTATGTTGATGAGGGTTATATTGGTATATATATTTGGACTGAAGCAGAAGACACTGCTATGTTATAAAATCCTAGCCTTTCTTTTTTTTCTTTTTATTTATTTTTAAAATATATTTTATTGATTTTTTACAGAGAGGAAGAGAGATAGAGATTTAGAAACATCGATGAGAGAATCATTGATCAGTTGCCTCTTGCACACCCCCTATTGGGGATGTGCCCGCAACCAAGGTACATGCCCTTGACCGGAATCAAATCTGGGACCTTTCAGTACGCAGGCTGATGTGTTTTTTTGGGGGGTTTTTTTGGCTGTTTTATTTATTTATTTTTTATTTTGTTAAATATATTTTATTTATTTTACACAGAGAGGAATTGAGAGGAACAGAGAGTTAGAAACGTCGATGAGAGAGAAACATCAACCAGCTGCCTCCTGCACACCCCCCACTGGGGATGTGCCCACAACCAAGGTACATGCCCTTGGCCAGAATCGAACCTGCGACCCTTCAGTCCGCAGGCCGACGCTCTATCCACTGAGCCAAACCGGTCCTGGCTGATGCTTTTTTTAAAACCGGTTTTGGCAAGCCTTTCTTTTTTAAAAATATGTTTTTATTGATTTTTTTTAGAGAGGGAAAGAAAGAGGGAAAGAAAATAGAAACATTGATGATAGAGAAACATTGATCAGCTGCCTCCTGCATGCCCCCTACTGGGGATCAAGCCCACAACCTGAGAATATACTCTGACCAGAAATTGATGAACCAACAACTTCTTGGTGCATGGGACAATGATCAATCCACTGAACCACACTTGCCGGGCACTATTAGCCTTTCTTAATGATATAGAATTTTTTTGAGAGGACTGCTAATACAATTTTTTAATATTAAAATGTTAATAATTTGTGATGCTTTAGATACACTGCTTTACACATTAAGGAGACCATACTTTAGAAAAATGGAAAATGAGGATGCCCTGGTCTGCATATCTGAAAGCATTCCAGAACCAACTGTGGAATGGGTGTTTCGTGACTTACAGAGTGACAGGTACGATGTGTTTATAGAGGTAACTGTGATGATTCCTATACTTATTTGGTCTTTTTCCAACGCAGTTGATGTCATACTGGATGTACAGTTGAACTTGTCACCATGGTGACAGGAAACTTTGGCATTTGGAATGATCAGCATGAACTTTAACGGACGGGCTGGGGGCTGCTGTTTTAGTAAGGGCCTTTTAGGACTCTCCTGTGTTGCCTCACTAAACTGCAGGATTCTCCCTGAACATGGCACAGCATGAGTAAAAGCTCTTTAAGTTACAGGATTGTTAGCTCCTTGAGTATCTGGTTGGGGAAAAAGAAAGGTATGGACTGTAGTTTATTGTTCCTTATAAGTAAGAAATTCCCTGGAAATAAATGCTTGATTTGTGGTTATTATGTTTGTTCTGGAAGAGAGCAGTTTACTAGTAAATTGATTGTTTAAGGACATAGAATCTGGCCTGAGTTTGAACCTGGCTTGCTTACAGTGTGCTGTGTGGCCTTGAGCATGTTACTTAATCTCCTTTCTCATCAGAAGAATAGAGATGGTAACAGTACTTCCTTATAAGATTGCTATGGTGATTAAATGATTTGCAAATTTTGAAATACAAAGAACTGTGCCTGGAGATAGTAGGTAGCACATAACTGTTTACTTTTGTTTTTTGAATGTGCAGTAGCTAAATTTTCACAAAGTAAAAATTTATGCAATTTTAGCTAATTAAAATTTATTAAACAACTTTTATTCTAAAATGGGACTAAAGAGGAGAAAAAGAAATAATATTAATGTGATCCCAAATTTTAGATGGGAAAGAAAAAGAGATTACCTGTAGATAGGTATGTAATGTATGCATAGATAACAAAAAAAAAATTAGAAAGCTACACACAAAAATCTGGGTAATTAAAAACTTTTTTCCCCCCTCAAAATTTTCCAAAATTCCTACAATGAACCCAAATTATTGTTGTCTTATTGTCTGGGCCCAGAGTGGGTCTGCCTAGGGCTGATCAATAGTGTGTGGGTTCTTGACTTTGTACAGCAAAGATTTTACAACATGAGTCTTGGTGATTTTGAGAGTATGTTTATTAAACCCAGGACAGAGAAACAAGGCTTAGGATAGAAGAAGCAACAGGAGAGAGACAGGTGCGGCTGCTTTGGCCTCTGGAAATGTTATAAGAAAGAAGTGAGTCAAGGCGGGGCTCACTGGGAAGGCAGAAAAGGGGGCCTTAGGGCCAGGTTTAGGGGGTCAGCTGGGGACAGCTCTGCTACCCATTGGTCCTGTGGTTGCAAGTTTCCTAGGGACCTTGGAGTTTACCAGAAAGGCAGCAAAAGTATACAACTGAGAAATGCAGGAGCATGGACATACTCCAAGGAGAGCACACACAGGCTCCTTTTATCTTGAGGGTTTTCATATCTATTTTCTAAAGGCAAAAATTTTAGGAGAGATCGCAACAGAATATTTATCAGCTCTCCAGGTCTGTCCTTCAGTTTGTTGATTCATTGAAATGAATGGATAGACAGGTCAGGGTAATTCTCTGGTCAGTTTCACCTTGAAAAAAATGTCATTGAAGAGGGTCCTGACTGAGGCAGGTCTGTCTGGAATGTGGAAACCATTTGCTCCTAATTATGCTTGGTTGGGAAAGATAAGACCTTTCGATTTATTTTTATTTTTTTAAAATATATTTTATTGATTTTTTACAGAAAGGAAGGAGAGAGGGATAGAGAGTTAGAAACATCGATGAGAGAGAATCATCGATCAGCTGCCTCTTGCACACCCCCTTCTGGGGACGTGCCTGCAACCAAGGTACATGCCCTTGACAGGAATCAAACCCGGGACCTTTCAGTCCGCAGACCTACGCTCTATCCACTGAGCCAAACCGGTTTCAGCCCTTTCGATTTATTATCTGGCTGAAAATGCTTGGCTGTTTCTCCAATACACTTGCCAAGGAATTTTCCTAGCTTTTGCTATCCTGCCTCATTATAATGAGAAAGGAAGAAAGCTCTAATGGAATGATGTATAAACAAAGAAAAAAACACACCTGCCTGCAATGATAAAGAGGCGAAAAGTGACTGTACACAGACTCCAAAGCATCACTGCTTTGGGAAAGGTCTCGCTTAGGGGAGCTCTCAGAGGACCAGTGAGGGCCACCGTCCATCCTCTGCTGAGGGAGGAGAGGAAGGGAGCCCCACTGAATCCTTAGATGTGGCTGATGTCCCTCAGGAGGGACCCTTGACTCTCCCCTGTTAGCTCTGGGAATTCATGACGTTTGCTCTTCTCCCCTCAACTGGTTGTCCCTTTTAAGCTTCAAAGAAAAGCTCTGTTAAGCTGTTTTATTATAATCATGCTTTTTCCTCCTTTCCTCCCCTAACTTCTATCTTCTTTCTCAATTCTTTTTCTCTTTATAGAACAACAAAGGAGACACCAAATACAAAAAATTTGAAACTGTTCTATTATGTACTACTCTGGAGTGTACTTCTCATAGTTGAGATAATGTGTAACTAGTTCTTTATGAACTCGGCTGAAATGACAGATGTGGGTTTTTATCTATTTGCACTCTTAAATAGACTCTTTTTATAAATTTCTTTATTTATTAAGGTGTTACATATGTCTTAAATAGACTCTTAATAAAACAGGCTCTACAACCTGTAACTTTGTTCTCCTGAACATTCATTTGTAATTTTAAAATATGTTTAGTCAAATGACATTTCTTTTCTAATTATAGCTATAACGGAGAAAGTCCACCCATTGTTACAAAGGAGCAAAGTGTACTTCATGAATTATTTGGAACAGACATAAGGTGCTGTGCAAGAAATGAGCTGGGCAGGGCATGTACCAAGCTGTTCACTATAGGTAAGACCTTAATATTTCAGTGACTATTCCTTAGAAACGATCTGGGACTTACTGTGACCGTATAGGTAGTCATTCAACTTTAGAAATTCTATGTTCCCTTTATAACACTTTAAATGTAATATTATGGATTCTGTAAATGCTACAAGATTTAATAAAAACTAAATATTTTAATTTATTAATTTTTAAAGATCCTTAAAAATAAAGATGCAATATGTAAATTGACCCCCACACCCTCACAAGATGGCTGCCTACAACCAGGCCAGCAGGGAGGTTAGTGAAGGACAACTAGGCTGTGTGGGCAACCAGGCTGGCAGGGGGGACAATTGGGGGTGACTAGGCCTGCTGGGGGGACAGTTAGGGGTTACCAGGCCAGTGGTGGGGGGACCAGGTTGGCAGGAGGGGGGCAGTTAAAGGTGATCAGGCCGGCATGCAGAGGCAGTGAGGGGCGATCAGGTGGGGAGGGGGAGTTGGGGGGACAGTTAGGGGTGACCAGGCAGGCAGGTGAGTGATTAGGAGCCAGTGGTCCAGGATTGTGAGAGGGATGTCCAACTGTCAGTTTAGGTCCAATCCCTAGGATAGGGCCTAAACTGGCAGTCGGACATCCCCCAAAGGATCCCGGGTTGGAGAGGGTGCAGGCTGGGCTCAGGGAACCACCCCCAATGCACGAATTTCATGCACTGGGCCTCTAGATAATAATATAATAAAAGATTCATGACATTTGCGATGATGTTAAAAACTTTATTCTTTAGAACGTTCGGCATATACTTTATGATGAGTAAAAGTCACTTTTTTTCTTACTTGGGATGTTTTCATCTTCTAGATCTAAACAAGACTCCTCGGAACACACTGCCACAGTTATTTCTTAAAGTGGGGGAACCCTTGTGGCTCAGGTGCAAAGCTGTTCATGTAAACCACAAATTTGGGCTCACCTGGGAGTTAGAAAGTCAAGCACTGGAGGAGGTAATACGATGCGTTTGCACTCTGAAAATGCAGAAACAGCCAACTGATAGTCCACATTAAAATGATTGAATCCATGTTGTTTTATTAAAACCTAGGACAACTACTTTGAGATGAGTACCTATTCCACAAACAGAACTATGATACGGATTCTGTTTGCTTTTGTATCATCAGTGGGAAGAAACGACACTGGATATTACACTTGTTCCTCTTCCAAGCATCCCAGTCAGTCAGCTTTGGTTACCATCGTAGGTAATGCAGGCTGCTCATGCAACCTTTATTCATATTTTTAGTTGCTTTGGTGTGGACTGTGAGGTATGTGCTGTGAATTCTGATTTTAATATAATGTTAGTGTCCAAAGCCGAGAAAGACACTGAGTCAGATTAGCTTTGCAAACATAAGATTCCTTTTCCAGTCAAGCCGGATTGAATGTCACTGCCTTCGTAATTGCCCCACTGCACTATGACCATCTGCTTGTGGAATTTTGTCTTCCAGTAGAAGTTTCTTAAGGACAGGAGAATCCCTTCTATCCTTGTAGTCCCAGGACCTGGAAGAAAGCCTGACACAAAGCAGACAGTTGATAAATGCTTGTTCTAAGAACTGAGCGGGCAGTGAATAATGAGAGATTTAGACAAGCACCTACCTGCATTGAAATTTGGGTGAAAGATGAAGGATTTGAAAATAATCATGCTTTTTAAGTAATTTCATATTACGTGGCAGCCTTCAACTGTAATGAACAGGCTAGGAAATGAAATAATTCTCTCATCACACTGATAAGGAAGTGTTCTACAGGGAAGCCTTGTGAATATCGGTGCTAGACTGTTCTTTTTTTAAAAATATATTTTTATTGATTTCAGAGAGGAAGGGAGAGGGAAAGATGGAAACATCAATGATGAGAATCATTGATTGGCTGCCTTCTACATGCCCCCTACTGGGGATCGAGCCTGCAACCCTGGCATGTGCCCTTGACTGGAATCAAACCCGGGACCCTTCAGTGCACAGGCCGATGCTCTATCCACTGAGCCAAACCAGCTAGGCTAGCCTGTTTTTTCACTTGTGCCCTATGGTTACTTTTTGTAGTGTGTGTCACAGAGAGAGCAGTCTGACTGAGGACCCCTACTCTGTTCATGATTGGCTGGGCTGGGGGAGCCTTTTCTTTTCTTTTTTTCTTTTTTTCTTTTTTTTTTAATATATTTTATTGATTTTTTACAGAGAGGAAGGGAGAGAGACAGAGAGCCAGAAACGTCGATGAGAGAGAAACACCGACCAGCTGCCTCTTGCACAACCCCCTACCGGGGATGTGCCCGCAACCAACATACGTGCCCCTGACCGGAATCGAACCTGGGACCCCTCAGTCCGCAGACCGACGCTCTACCACTGAGCCAAACCGGTTTCGGCTGGGGGAGCCTTTTCAACCTTTTAAAATTGTCTGCAAAAATCTATAGGTTTATTAATATATTTGGGGAAGGAAAGACTCAATTATTTACATTCAATTCTTAGAGGAATCTTAATTCTGGAAGGGGATGAGCTCAGGCTTATAACTGGATAGGTCTCCTGTATTTCTTAGACTAGTTAATCTAACCTGCAGCATGAGTTTTCTTGCATTAAACTGATGAATAAAAATGTATTTATTTTCTCCATATATTTCTATAAATATTTTTTTTACAGAAAAGGGATTTATACACGCTTCCAAAACAAATGAAGAGTATGCAATTGACCAGTATGAAGAGTTTTGTTTTTCTGTCAAGTTTAAAGCATATCCACAAATCAGATGTAGATGGACCTTCTCTAGAAAATCATTTCCTTGTGAACAAAGTTGCCTTGACGATGGGTACAGGTGAGATGACACAGCTCCAGGTCTCGGCATCATCTTCACACAACTCTTTTGTTGCCCCAGCAGAAGAATTCATGGTTTTGTGTCATGAATTGATACATTATTGAGTTGACACTGAAGTCAGCACATGTGCAGACACAGTAACAGAGAGTTTTAGAGTCAGTTCAGATAGTATAACTCACTGCATGAAAAATGGAAAGATTCTGGCTGGTGTGGCTCAGTGGTTGAGCATCGACCCATGCACCAAGAGATTGCCAGTTCAATTCCTGGCCAGGGCACATGCCCAGGTTGTGGGCCCATCCGCATTGTGAAGTGTGAAGGAGGCAGCTAATTGATGATGTTTCTCTCTCATCAATGATGTTTCTCTCTCTCTCCCTTCCTCTATCTCCCTCTCCCTTCCTCCTTTCTTTCTAAAATCAATAAAAACACTTTTTTAAAAAGAAAAATGGCAGGAATCCTATTTGAGCCAGGTTCGTGGCATTTTCTGAGTCACCAGATTGTTACTTCCTATGTGAGAGTGCACGCTGCAGTGAGTACGCCAACTCTCCCTCAACACATTTGCAGAGATTGAGGAAGTAAAGCCCTTAAAAGCAGGAAAGCATTACCTATCAGAGTATTGTTTTGTTTTCAAAAAATTGGTGCAGAAATTGCCCAATAATTAATGCTAAAGGAAAATTTCATTTTCCTGGGATTTGTACAACTGTACTTGGAGTTCTCTAATGGGAGAGATTCTTCATCCCATTATTGGAAAACAAAGATTTTTTTTTCCTTTGTTTTTTCTATAGCTATGACACCTTTTATCTCTTGAAAGGAATCCTATGCAACTTGGTTTCAGGCTAGATTGTGACTGAGAGTCACTCTGTTCTCCTGAGGCCTGATCAACAGTCCCCTAACTCAGGGCTTCTCAACAGCAGTGCTGTTGACATCTTGGTCTGGAAATAATTGTTCTGAGGGCCTCTCCTAGGCATTGTAGGGTGTTTAACAGCATTCCTGGTCTCCCCGCACTGGATGTCAGGAGCACGCCCCCTCCCCAATTGTGACAACCAAAATTATCTCCAGACATTGCCACACATCTCTAGTGAGGAAAACATTGCCTAGGTTGAGAAATACTGCTTTAGAGGGATCACCCCATTGTCAGAAGCCCTTATTCTGAATCATCAAACATGAAAGTAGGAGGTGGGGAGTCAGCCCCCCTTCTCCTAGTTGAGTTGACTACCACAGGCCTGTGTTCAAAGGCTCTCAGAGCTATAACTCCCCGCCCCCCATGTTGTGGCCCACTGTCAGGAGCACTTGACACTATGGGATTCTCTTTTAACCCAATTCAAAGAGATAAAAATCCCAGTTCAGTTTAGTTCACTGAATGTTTCCTTATTATCTTCTTGATGGGCTTGATTCTGTGTGGGGCTACAAGGGTGGATAAGGTAATATTTCTCTCCCCCTCTCCTTCAGTTTTACACAAGCACTTTTAAGTGCCAGAGGCCACCTGGGAGATCACTGCTATTGTGCTGGATGACATCAGGTACAACCTCTTAAGATTTTACAGATTTATTGATTAGAGGACCATGTTTCTGATATATGGGTCATGGGCCAATTAGTAGGCTAGTTAATTAGATTTCATTCCATGATCACAGTGTACATTCCTGACCCCAAGTAATTATCTTATAACTACCCAGCCAAGTGAATGAATCAGCACCGGTCCTGATTCCTATAGTGTTTTGTACCTCTCATTTGTCATGACCTGGTGATGTAGTGAAGCTCTGTGTGTGTTGAATCTCACCTGTGAGTATATAAGCTCCATAAGGATAGGTTCTCTGTCATTTCTCTATCCTTGTACAATGCCTCCTTCAGTCAAGGGTGGTTTAATTAAGTGAATGAATTGTTGTCACCCCTCAAAAGCAACTCAAAGTGCATAACCTGGGTCAAAGATGTGTCAGCTCATCCTTTTTTCATGGCAAGGACCACATACATGAACTTACCATAACAGCTGCACTCAGTGTTCAATTTATTTTAAAAAGTTATTGAAGAACTATAGTGTTTGTTGGTGATAATGATGCACCAGGGATGATGGACTACAAATACATAGGGAAGATGGTGCCTCCTTCTTCCTGAAAAAGGTGGTCAAAATATTGCATAAAAAAATGAACAACAAAAATGTCAATACTAGTGCTCTAAATGTCTTGTGTTCACATGAGTCTCTGTTTTGAGAAAGGGCATGGCAGACTAAATTATAATGAGTTCTTTTCAACCTTTTATCATAAAAAGTTTCAAATTTGCCAGTAAATTCAAAGAATAGTACAGTAAGCACCCTTTCCCCACCATCTAAATTCAACAGTTTAGTCAGACTGAATTTTGTTGTGAAGTACAGTATTTTAGTGTTGTAAGAGATGATACAAGTGTTTATATGTAACCGAAAGGTCTATGTAATAACTTAACTCCTGAAAAAGCTTTGATGTGGTCATAGTGTGTGTGCCAGAAGTTTCTCAGCTTCCCTACTTTCACAGCTTCGTTTCTCCAATTTACTTCCTCAAATATTACCCCACGGCTGATTAGGGCTTGCCTGGATGTGTTTACACTTTATTAAACTGTAACTTCCCAGCAGTCCTGATATCCTGGTCTTGAGAAAAGGTTCTAGGGCATGTCATTTATTTGTATAATTTTTTATCTCTATAGACTGAATTATAAACAAATCTACCTTAGCTTTTCTTACTTTCATGATTAAAAAAAAACAACCCCAAATTTTTAGACTTTTATAATTATTTAATAAATTCCTCTGAAAGACTCTTCTTAGACCTCTGCAGGAACTTCCATCTGAGGGAGACAGGATCATCCGCTTCCTGACCGGTGTCTTTCTGGGCTGAGCAAGCCACCTGTCCTGCCAGCTGGCTCCTGCCAGCTCTCAGCTCTCATTTCAGAAGCGCTCAGCCTCCCTAGTGCCCATTTTATTGTTCTTTGCTTTCTGATTTGACTTTGATAATCTCTTATTCTTTGAGTAAAACACTTTTTACTTTATTATCAAATGATTCCCTGAGCCACTAGAAAGAGCCTGCCCTTTCTCAACTCCCTCTAGGTGCTAAATGGGAAATAAAAATGACCTGCATGTGGGTTGTACAGAGGGGAAAACCCTTTCCATAGCTGTAATGAGAATGCATCTCCTTAGTCACCAAGGTATGATGTCAGTGTAAATTCCAATTCACTCACCTCCCACCTCAGGCCAGCTGACCATTTTTAGAAAAACACCAGGGAAACAGGAAGCCGCGAATCTCTCCGTCAACTAATTGGTTAGTCCCTTTGGAATTTCCAGGGAGGTTCGGTGACGCAGCTGTTTCTATTGCCAGGTTCAGCTGTCTTAAGCAGGAGCACAGGCGGTTTGAAATGACCTGGATACTCAGGCTGTTTAGATCACTGTCCTGCTGGGAAGAGTGAGAACCTTTGAGATAATACGTGCTTGAAGGCAGCACAAAAGCCTTAGGAGGGAGAGTTCACAAAACATTTTGCTATGGACAGCATATAGCAATCAATAGTTGTGTCGGTAATTACTTTCTTTCTTTCTTTTTTTTTTTTTTTAATCTCCTCTCATTCCTTTTCAGGGCCTTTGGCTATTGTCCAGTGAGAATTACATTTCCCCTTATAGAGACTCACATCTTTCTCATCTTGGACCACATAGACGCTGTCTCCCTAAAGGCTGGAAATCACATATTTACTTTTCTCCCTAGTGTTGCAATTTGGTTTTTCTCCAGTCTTTCTACCACTTCCACGTCATCAGTCATGCCCTTCTTGTTGTTCAGAAATAGGCTAGGATAAGAAATTCCCTTTTTACTTCTTTTTTAAAATTTATTGTTAAATTACAGTTGATATACAATATTATATTAGCTTCAGGTGTACATCAGTGATTCAACATTTATATGCCTTACGAAGGGATCGCCACAATAAATCTAAGTACCCATCTGACACCATACATAGTTATTACATATCACTGATTCAATTTCTTGTGCTGTACTTTACATCCTGTGATTTATTTTATAACTATTAATTTGTACTTCTTAATCCCTTTTCACCTGTCGTCCTACCCTCTTTCTTTAAAATTGAATTTTAGAGAGAAGAAGGGGAAGGGAGAGAGAGAAAACCATTGATTTGTTGCTCCACTTACTTATGCGTTCATTGGTTGGTTTTTGTATGTGCATATCGGGATGACGCTCTAACCAATAGCCATGTGGCCAGGGCTATTCCTACTCTGTTTTTACTTCTTCAGCCTTCTTGTTACCAAGGCAGACCAAAAACTTGTTAAATGCTCATGGAGCAATGAAGTCTATCATCACTATACACAGTCAGAATTACTTTTTTGCTGCGGAGTTAAGGATATACAACATTGATGTCACAGGCTCATCGCTGCTCATCAGTACTAGCTGTGCAATTTGAATCTTGCATCAATTAGTGTTCTAGTTCCTCTTTCATCTCCATATCCAATCAAACACCTGCTTTCTCTTTTTTTCTGGGTACATCTTGGATTTGCTCTTTCCTCTCCTTTCCCATTTTCCCTACCTTAGACAACACTCATCTTTTCATGCTCTATTTAAGACTGAACTTTTACTTCTCTCCTAGGACTTCCCACATTATATTGTAACTGCTTATTTACTTGTCTGCCTTCACCACCAAACTGCAAATTCTATGAGAACAGAAATCTATTTTTTTCTAATTCAGTTGTATTTCTGATTCCTCCCATAAATAGGCTCTACCAATGATGGTAGAATGAATGAATAAATTCATGAATGAATGAATGAATGAACAAATGAATGAGTTTCTGGGTTACAACACTGCCTCCAGATTTTATTCCAACCAAGTTTTCCTACTGCCATCAGTCTAAATTAAGGAACTGTTCCTGATAATCCTCCCCTGCTCAGTACTATAGCATCTTCTGCTTTCTCTATCAGGTCTAAACAATTCAGCTGGGTTTTCAAAGTCCTTCATCACTGGCTTTCCCCTACCCATTTAGCTCTCTTTCACACCTTCTCTTCCCCCTCATCTCAACAAGCAGCTCTGCTCATCCATTGGCCTCCCCATATCTCTCCTTTAATAAGGCTGTATGGCCAAAACCGGTTTGGCTCAGTGGATAGAGCGTCGGCCTGCGCACTGAAAGATCTGGGGTTCGATTCCGGTCAAGGGCATGTACCTTGGTTGCGGGCACATCCCCAGTAGGGGTGTGCAAGAGGCAGCTGATTGATAATTCTCTCTCATCGATGTTTCTAACTCTCTATCACTCTCTCTTCCTTTCTGTAAAAAATCAATAAAATATATATTTTTTAAAAGCTTAAAAAATAAAATAAAAATAAGGCTGTATGAATTCCCATCGTATCTCTCAGTCCTGCCCTTTCCTCCTCATTGAATGTGCTTTTGCCCTCATTAAAATAAACTCATCTGGGCCTAGCCAGTTTGGCTAAGTGGATAGAGCTTTGGCCTGTGGACTAAAGGGTCGTGGGTTCAATTCTGGTCAGGAGCAGGTATCTCAGTTGCAGACTTCTGGCACTGGTCAGGGACATGAAGGAGGCAACCAATCAATGTGTCTCTCTCATCTGTGTTGCTCTCTGTCTCTCCTTTTCCCTTCCTCTCTAAAAATCAATAGAAAAAAATATCCTCGGGTGAGGATTAAAAAAACAACACACACACCACAAAAAAAAAACTAAGTCATCCTCGAAGACCTAGCTCAAGTCCCACTTCTATGAAGCTATTGGAACTTGGTTCATCTATATTGGCCTCTGATCCATTCATCTTCTCTTGGCCATATTATATTGTTTAATGTTATAACTATTCTGTTTATATAGGTTTTGTCCAACTACCTGGATATGATATATTTAAGGACAAGAGCCATATTTTATGATGTGTTTGGTTTTTTTTTGCATTCTATATGTCTCCTAGTTTATATAGACCTCCATTCTGGGTCTTCCTGTTTATATTTTTACCCTACCCATTTGTAATCTTTTTTAAAAAACAAACAAAAACTTCAAGTAGTCTGTATAGAGGAAGCCTAATTAAGTAACTTCTGAGAAAGTCTTAGATTTTTTTTAATCTAAGGGAAACTTTATTTCTGTGAACAAACCTTCATTTTATTTTTAAAATCAATTTTAGGGAGAGGAGAATGGAGAGAGAGATGTTGATTTTGTTGTTCCACTTATTTCTGCATTCATTGTTTGCTTGTTGTATGCACCCTGACAGGAGATTGAGCATGCCACCTTGGTGTATACAGATGCTCTAAGCAACTGAGCTACCCGATCAGGGCCTAAACTTTCTTTATCTTGTTAATGCATGAAGGCATAATCAACACCATCCCTACCTTTTCTACACTATCTTATATCCCACTACAGTAGCCAGTGTCCTATACACATGGTAGACATTTTTGGATAACCCCCAAGATCAAGTTATCCATGTCAAAATGTGTTGAGTGGTTGATGAGCACTCCAAGGGGATACTAGAGACTGCCCAAACATTTTGTACAAACCCAGCTGATATGAGCCTTCATCACTGTTAATTACTATTTAAGTCAAGGGTTCGTCATAGGTCTTGCTTTGGACCAATGTTGGAGAGCCATTCTCTTAGGAAGTAAGGGAGTTACAGGCTCCTCTACCTACAGAGGTTTTCCATATTTCTGGGAAGTTGGACTAGTCCAGAATGTGTGGAACAGTAGGGTTGGGAACCTTCTTGTCTCTCTGAGGAGCCCAGTCTAGATCAGTGTGTCTCAACTTTTAATTTGCATATGAACCACATTAAAATGCAGACAGTAGGTTGGGTTGGGGCCTGAGATTTTGTATTTCTAACAAGCTCCCTGGTAATACAGGTGCTAATGCTGCCTGTCCACAGACCCCACTGTGAGTAGCAAGGGCCTAGTATACAAACACCTCCTTGTCCATTGAACTTGAGAGAGTGTCTCAAAGGAGTTCCCTCCTATGCACACCATCATTCGTTTTAGCATTTCCTGTAAGAGTTGGGCTAAGTTTGTTTTTAATTCTTTTCCAAACAGCCTATCTAAGTTTTGCAACCACAAACACCAGCCCGGAGAATACACATTCTATGCAGAAAATGATGATGCCCAGTTCACAAAAATGTTCACGCTAAATATAAGAAGTAAGTTAAATTATAAAGAAATTTAATTTAAGTCTTATAATTCCTTAACTACTTATTAACTATGACTAGAGAGAGCTAACTAATGACTTAGAAACAATGCTGTAAGACTTTTTATATATCGAAGTCTTTTTGAAATTTTA
This sequence comes from Pipistrellus hanaki, assembly GCF_964339955.1. Classification (NCBI taxonomy): domain Eukaryota; kingdom Metazoa; phylum Chordata; class Mammalia; order Chiroptera; family Vespertilionidae; genus Pipistrellus; species Pipistrellus hanaki. The sequence continues at coordinate 101,115,184 of NC_140505.1, forward strand.
CTTTCATGCCTACTGGCTTTGTTTATACGTATTTCTCTTTCTGTGTTCATCCTTTGAAGCTAAGAAACTTATTCCATATGCTCTGTAAATGTGTTTAATATTGTGACTATTGACTTTAGTACTTTGAAAAATCATGTTAAGGAAAGGCCAAAAGTCATATTACCTGCCATTTACTTGTTTTAATAATTTTTGTTTCTCTGATCTATGAAAAGATGAGAATATATTTATTGAAATTTTTATAGATGCTTCTGAAGCTAAGAATCATTTTGAGGTGTTCACGTATTTCAAAGTATACACCTTAGCTCTCTATGGAGCCTAGCAATGGGAAAGTGGTGTTCTGCAGGTCAGCGTAGGGTGCCTATGCAGGTGACGTGCTGGGAAAGAGGGAACAACCAGAGGTCTTGCATCATTCTGCATGAGACACGTTCCAGAAGCACAAACTGCTCCGAGTAAATGGGCAGCCTACGCGTGGCTGACTTTGAAACCTTTTGGAAAGTCTGATACTACCTGAGCCTATTTTCCCTATTCTCTACAGGGAAACCTGAAGTGCTGGCCAACGCCTCAACAAATCAGGCCTCTTGTTCCTCTGATGGATATCCATTACCATCTTGGACCTGGAAGAAGTGTTCAGACAAGTCTCCCAAGTAATAAAGACTCTGGTGTCTCTTACATTGGAAGAACATGAAACACATTCTCCCTGACATATTGGCTCTTTCACATGAATACGGTTCAAGGAGAAATGACTAAGTGTTTAAAATGTTTACCTTCTAAGTCCACCATAATTCTATATGGTCATAGAATTTCTCAGATAACTTATGTAGATGAATCTCTTTTTTGAGCTCACTAGAGAAACCGTGACTTCCAGCCTGAGGACAGCCCCACCTCTCTAACCTCCTTCTCTGTCTGCCGTTTCTTTTTAGCTGCACAGAAGAAATCACAGAAGGAATTTGGAATATAAAGGCTAACAGAAAAGTGTTTGGACAGTGGATATCGAAGAGCACACTGAACATGAGCGAGGCCATCAGAGGGAGCGTGGTGAAGTGCTGTGCGTACAATTCCCTGGGCACATCTTGTGAAACAATGCTTTTAGGCTCACCAGGTAAACAGCAGCTGCTATTGCAGCAATCCACCTCCAGGAATTCCCCACTAGGAGTTAGTGCCTGTTCATTTTTATTGGGGAAATTTTACAAGAACTTACAGGTTCAGTGTGTGATGCAAGAAGACTTTCTGAGTCAGGCAGGAATCCCCAGTGAGCGTACACTGCTGTGTAGGTCAGAGGCAGAGTGATTGCTGTGTCAGGTTATTAAGACTCAGGAGTGATGTAGGTAGAGCCATAAATTCCCAGAACAGTGAATATCTCCTGAAAGATTCAATTTTAGAAAAATAGATTTAATAATTTGGAGTAGCTGTTTTCCCTTTTGCTTAATCTCCTTATCTGCCTTTAGCTTGCTGGTTTATAATTTTTAGTTTTGTTTTTTAAAGCCATCCTAAGTCAATACTGAAAGCTGGCTGCCTACACTTACCATGCAGAATCACCAGCATCCTTTAAATAAGTTTTCCATATTCATAAAATAAGATGTCTTCAATATTTTTTTTTAATCTGACTTGTCTATCCTTTGAGTTTAAATAGATGTAATTCTTACAATCCTAAGAATGGGTTCGGGATCATTTACAATTTTCTAGGAAGGAAACTATTCATTTATACTACCATCGCCTGATTTTCCATGGGGAGTGGAATATTTGCAGAGAGTGTGTAAGGTAGCAAATCCTAGTAACTCCAGCAGGATGCGTGAAATCACAGTGAGCATTTATTGTAAGGCCAATCGGGAATCCTAAACTTTTTTGTTGCAGGCCCCTTCCCTTTCCTCCAGGACAATGTCTCATTCTATGCCACCATTGGGCTGTGTGTCCCCTTCATTGCCGTTTTAACCGTGCTCGTTTGTCACAAGTACAAAAAGGTAAAAAACAAAAAAACAAAAAAACAAAACAAAAAAAAAAAAAAAAAAAACACCACCCCAAACCCCCAAACTCAAAAGTAAACTTTTGTCATGGTTTCCTATTTCTGAAGAGCTGCCTGTTACTAACAGACTCATTTCATCTCTGAAGCAATATAGGTATGAAAGCCAACTGCAGATGGTACAGGTGACTGGTTCTTTGGATAATGAGTACTTCTACATTGATTTCAGAGAATATGAATATGATCTCAAATGGGAGTTTCCAAGAGAAAATTTAGAATTTGGTGAGAATAGAATGTTCCAGATGTTTCTATAGCATTTCATTTCTGTAGGAAAATCTTGAACTTGTACTCATTCACTATTTCTCTTGCAGGGACGGTGTTAGGATCAGGTGCTTTTGGAAAAGTGATGAATGCAACAGCTTATGGAATTAGTAAAACAGAAGTCTCCATTCAGGTTGCTGTCAAAATGCTGAAAGGTACAGTGGAATGGTAACCACTGAGATGGGTGGTACAGGCTCCACCTCCCCTTCTCTTTCCCATCTTTTTTTTTGTGGTTACTGCTCTCCATTCTTCAAAGCTGAGAAGGAAGTGAGTCAGGGTTAGTATCAACCAAATCATTAATGTAAAATGCAAGTCAGAATTTAAAATTCCACCTTTTCTTCTTCTTCTTCTCTTTGTTTACTTTTTGTGGGGAGGGTGGAATGAACAGGCGGGGAGGAGAGTGAACAGGGTGGGGGAGCTTTAGTGTTTGGGAATACTGTTGCTACAGGCATATGTCGTTTCTGCCATTTTGATGTAGAGTCTGGGTAGAAGAGAAAAGTGGAGCGCTCTGCATCATTTCTCTCTCCTTTCTCTATCCCAGTGGTCGGCAAACCGCGGCTCGCGAGCCACATGCGGTTCTTTGGCCCCTTGAGTGTTCCAACGCCATTTCTTCAAAATATATTCACCCAGGCCGAAAACCGACTTCTGTGCATGGGCCACGAAATTTTAATCTCACTGTGGTATTTTGTGGAAGAGCCACACTCAAGGGGCCAAAGAGCCGCATGTGGCTCGAGAGCCGCAGTTTGCCGACCATTGCTCTATCCACTTGCATCTGGCTCACACCTTCACCCCTCCTCTTAGTCTTGCTCACTTTGCAAGACCCCTTGCCCACCCCCCTGGCTTTTGCTAAGGCGATCAGTGACCTCTAATGAACTAAAGTCTAATGAGCATTTTTCAGTCCTCATGTGACTTGAATTTTTAATATGAATAGGCAGGATGGACTCTTCTCCATCTTTAGATGCCTTTTTTCCTTTGGTTTCCATTTCACCATTTTTTCCTGGTTTCCCTCCTACCTTGCTGACTGTTTCACAGCCCTTTGCTGGTGGTCTTCTGCCCAGTTCTTTATTTTTTATTATTTTTTAAAAATATTTTTATTAATTTCAGTGAGGAAGGGAGAGGGAGAGAGAGATAGAAACATCAGTGATGAGAGAGAATCATTGATTGGCTGCCTCTTGCATGCCCCCCACTGGAGGATTAAGCCTGCAACCTGGGCATGTGCTCTTGTCTGGAATCGAACCCAGGACCCTTTAGTCCACAGGCCAGTGCTCTATCCACGGAGCCAAACTGGCGAGGGCTGCCCAGCTCTCTATGTGGTGTTCGGAACGCTCGCTCCTGAGTGCCCTTCCGTTTTCACTCAGCGTGCTTACACAGGCAGTGCCAACCACACCTGGGACCTTACCTTACACTGGTGTTCTGATGACTGCGTCTCTCTTCTGAGCTTCAGGATCACGTGTCCAAATGCTTGGCTGTCTCAAAAGTCCCTTTAACTCAGCTCATGCAACTGAACTCCTCCAACCTTTTCCACACAATTGAGCAAACCAGTAACCTAGGCCTCATCCTTGAAACTATCCCCATTCTAACACCCAGAAGCTATTCCCACAGGGTTCTGCTTAGTGTCTTTCAGTCCATCCTCTCTCTTATCTTTATTACTACCATCCTAGGCCAACTTCATCTCTTCTGAATAACCGCCATAGCCTTCCAAGCAGCTACCCTATTTACACTCCTACTTCCTTTTAGATTCTCTATGCTGAAGCCCAAGTGCTGGTGATGAAATGCAAAGCAGATCTTACCATTTTCCTACCTCACATTTCCAGTTGCTTTTAATTACTCTTGAAATACACTACACAGCCTCGTGTGGTTTGGCATCTGCTCACTGCTCCACCCTGAACTCTCGGCTTTCTTTCAGTTCCTCCAGAGCCCAGTGCTCCCTCCCATCCCAGAGCCTGGCCCAGGCTGAGCCTCTCTGCTCACCCTTCCCCTTCCACATAGTGCTCGCCCACTCCTCCTTCAGATCTCAGCTTAAATATCACTTCCTCAGGAAACTTGTTCTCACACCAAAGATGAGGTTGTTTCTTGCTAGATGCTGTCCTAGATCTCTGTAGATGCCCTCCCTTCACCCCCCGCCACACACACACATACACACACATACACACACACATAGAATTTATCGCAATATGTAACTATATCTATGTTTAATTATGCAATTTATATCTTATTTGCCACATTAATCTGTAGCTTTATGAGGGCCGGGTCTGCATCTGTTTTGCTATGGTCTTTTCTTCCTTGGTTTTTGCCCTTTTTATTCTTTTAATATAAAAGATTCTCTCTACTTCCTCACTGTGCATTCACCTGATTAATTCCTATTTTCTTCAGTCTCAACATAGACATTGGTGTCCCTTCCTCTCTTCTCGAAGGCTAAGTTTGGTATCCCTCTGGTGTGACCCCACAGCACCCTTACATGCATTTGCTGTATTGCATTTATCATACTACTAGAGGCCTGATGCATGAAATTTGTGCACGGGTAGGGTCCCTAGGCCTGGCCAGCAATCAGGGCCGGTCAGGTTCACCACCTCCGAGCCTCTCTGCCTCCTCCTTCCCTCACTCCCTCAGTGTCCTGCCACTGCCACTAGTCGCCTGCCATGTTCCGTGCCGACCTCTGGTGGTCAACGCACGTCATAGGGAGTGATTGAAAGTCTCGTGGTCACACTCCCAAGGGACAATTTGCATATTAGCCTTTTATTATATAGGATATTATAATTGTTTGTTCATGTCTTCCTTTTCCAGGAGACTCTAAGTTCCAGGAAGGCAGGGGCTGTGTCTTGTCTATCACTTATTTCCCCAATGCTTGACACATGCTTCATATACAGTAGGCACTCAATAATTATTTGTTTAATGAATGAATGTTAAGTAGCAGTATATTGCTTTGAAAAAGTTAAGCACATGCCGAAACTGGTTTGGCTCAATGGATAGAGCATCGGCTTGGGGACTGAAAGGTCCCGGGTTCGATTCCGGTCAAGGGCATGTACCTTGGTTGCGGGCATATCCCCAGTGGGGGGTGTGCAGGAGGCAGCTGATAGATGACTCTCTCTCATCGATGTTTCTAACTCTCTATCTCTCTCCCTTCCTCTCTGTACAAAATCAATAAAATATATTTTAAAAAAAGAAAGAAAGAAAGAAAAAGTTAAGCACACCACAAAATGTATTATCTTGGTTATGAGGAATAAGACATGAACATTCCAAAGCCACAAGTCCCTGTACAACTGGAAGCAGAAGAAGACCTGAGGTGCTAGTGGGTCACAATGCACAAGTGAAGGATTTCACGCCCTAGACAGGATGTTGGAAATAAGACCACCTTGGCAGCATCGATGCCCTCTGGAAAAGACACCATAAAGGCTAGAATGTTCTCCAGGACAAAATAATATCTAAAAAAATAGACCTGGAACTATCTAATACAATCTTCATCGAATGTAAAGAATGTATATTTGTAAGAAATATTATTAAAGGGGTGAGTGGCTGGTGCCTGGAACCTGGAGAGGGAAGTCCAAAGACCCTGCCATTGCCTCTAGGGCTCCAGCATCCACCTGGGCAAGGTCTCCCTGACCAGCTGGCACATCAGCCTCAGTGAGACAAAACCTCTGAGTTCTTCAATAACTACCTTCATGCTATGCGTCTAAGCAAAATTATGGGTATGATTACGAGTACAAGCTATCTAGACTTCTCTCCAGGGAGAGAATGTATAGACCAGTGGATACATTCTAGCCTATTCACCAGTTATATTTCTCATTGTCAATTAATGAGTCTCTTGGGAACTTGGTTAGTGGGAATTGGTCCTTCTCAACATTGGGTCCACTTAAAATTTAAGGTTGTAGAGCTGGAGGCCAACAGCTAGAGCCAACCACCTTCACTGACATTCCTAGCTTGCTTCTCTATGAACTCAAATTTAAGAGGCAAAACAAACAAGCAAAAAACCCTTTTTTTCCCTTTAGCATATGTATTATCTTCTGTGGAGGAAAAGCTATTTACTTTTATTTTGTTTTATTTGCTTTTTGAGGATCAATATTAAGGATTTTTATTTTGGTAGAAGAACCCTCAATAGAAAGGCACATTATTAAATTCAACCCTTAAACTATTGTAATCTTTGAAATTGTCTTAAAACACAGAAATTACTCAAAATTCATGTAGTAGTTTATACATTTTAAAAATCTTTATGCAAATCTACTCTGAACTGAGAAAAGTTTTAACTTATAAAACGACCTAAAATTCCTGCTTTACAATGATGTTCTTCCATTGGCAGAGAAAGCAGACAGCTCTGAAAGAGAAGCTCTCATGTCTGAACTCAAAATGATGACTCAGCTGGGGAACCATGAAAATATTGTGAATCTGCTGGGGGCATGCACGAAGTCAGGTAATCAATTCCCCCTCAAAACTCCTAGTCAAACACAGGTAAGCCTGAGGACAGAGAGGACATTTGTTCTCATGTTTCCTCTTTTCTCAGTCACAGGGTGGGTCCTCAAACCCTAGTGGAGTGAGATAAGAGTAAGCATATGGGTCAGTAAAGGATGCCTCTCATTCTTGGAATATGTCTCATGGTTCTAACCCACTTAAAAAACACCACCCTGCAAGTACATTTTGTGGGTTCTCCCTCTACCTTTTCTCCAGCTGTGAAGGACTGCCCAACTTGGCCACTGCCCCAATGGCTGCATCAAAGAAGCACAGCCAAAACGAGATTCCAAACTATATTTTCCTAGAATTCAGTGGAGCACACACTCTGATTTTTTCACTTCTTCCTAGAAATGCCCGAACAATGTGTCCAGGGTTATTTTTTTCTGGGACAGCTGGCCTGGGACTGGGTCTAAAAGAAGAGAAAAAGAGAAAATGGAACTCAGAGAGAATTAGGGATAGTTCTCCCTCTTCAGGAAAACCATAGGTCAGCATATATTTACCAAGTGCTCATCATACAGCGGACATATTATTTCCAATTGCAAACTGGAGAATCTAGGTGGACAGTGGTTATAGGTGAGGCTGCACGTACAAGGGTCCAAGTGGAAGGTAAGAAGGCACTATTTTACAAGGGAGTTTGAGTAAAAAGCTGAAATTGAATTTAAAGTATAAGAAGAGATAAGCTCAGAAAAAGTTTTACTCTCCCAAAATCAGGAGAGAAGTGAGCTCTCACAGAGTATAAAATGTTTCCTGCTACACAGACTTCTGAAAAAATTCCTGGGTGTTTGTCTACCTACAATTATAAACTGTCACTATTTCAGGGCCAGTTTACTTGATTTTTGAATATTGTTGCTATGGTGATCTTCTCAACTATCTAAGAAGTAAAAGAGAAAAATTTCACAGAACATGGACAGAGATTTTCAAGGAACACAATTTCAGTTTTTACCCCACTTTCCAGTCACATCCAAATTCCAGGTAAGAGAATAGGTCAAGATTTCCTAATTATGCATTCTAGGACACATACAAAGTATGATGGTTAAACATCTGTCCTCCCTCTTCCCCCCTCCCTGCCCCAACACACACACACACACACACACACACACACACACACACACACACACTCAGCTGGCTTCTACAGGCTACACTCCAGCATTGTGGAGTCTGGGTTCTAAGACCTCGAAAAGTCATTTATCTTTGATAGTGTCCCTGTTGATTTGGAACAATGGAGCCTTTCCTTCACTATAGCTGAGCCAGCCTCTGTCCACCTGAGCCTAAATCACACCCTATACACATATTTAGTTTTGGGAAAGGTAAGTTATTCAATCCTCCCTGGCCTCTGGTTAATAAGTAGGTATTAGAAAAAGAATGAACACATTTCCAAAGTCCTGGACACGTTCATAGAGGTCTCAGGGAGTATTGCACAAAAGAGCTCTAACCTCATAAATTGGATTTAAAAAATAGGCTAGATCCATTGACATAATGTGATGGGGGCAGAATAAAGCTGTGGTAGCATTTGTCTCAGTGCTCTGCGTTGTGCATTCCTCCATCCATGGGAATCCTGACTCAGCACTGGCAGAGTCCTTGTTTTGGGATGCATAGACAAGGGCTGGAGAATTTTGATGGGATGCTTGTCCTTATCCTTGGAAATGTCTTGCTGATTGCTTGAACATCACAGCTCTATAACACCGTTCTCTGAATGAATTCACAGGCATTGTGATGGAATCATCCCTGGATCCACAGTGCTTTCCTGCTTCCCTGCGTATGTGAAAGCTCTCCGTTATCCGAAAGGCACATTTGTCAGAGGCTTTTATCATTATTGGGGGACTTTTGGAGGGTGCTTTTGAGATCAAGCTTTGTTTTCTTAGCAGGTGTTTCAGTGCAGGCCTTTGGCTTTCTAAGGTCTGAGACAGACCCAGCGTCAAAAGCTGTAAGGCCCCATGGAGATCCCCATGCACGTCTTTGTGCAGCTCCCCTTTATTGATATATACCTGTCACACTAGTCCTCCCTTTTATACTCACTTCTCAGCTTATAACCTAAAACTGAGACAATTCTCATGTCATCCGCATTCTAGAACAGGGTCTGTCCTAATGAGTCAGATATGTGTGGCCAGAAGTGTCTGGTTAGTAATAACCAAGGCTGGTGAACTCAGCGCCTTTGATTCAGTCTATCACTAAGCTATGAAATGCACTGAAACAGTTACTTTTGGAATATTTGTGGCCTGAACACTTTAAGCCATTTTCAGAGATATGGAAACTATAAGTTGGAATAAACTTGAATGCTGGAATAAATTGAATTATTGTCTGTATATACTAGTAATACATAGACAGTTCCTCAGTGAAGAGTTCTGTATTACACTAGAGGCCCAGTGCACAAAAGTGCATTTGGGGGGGGGGGGGGCGGGGGGAGAGTGTCCCTCAGCCGAGCCTGCACCCTCTCCAATCTGGGATCCCTCAGGGATGTCCGACTGCCCGTTTATGCCCTATCCCGGTAGGAAGTTGGACATCCCTCTCACAATCCAGGACTGCTGACTCCCAACTGCTTGCCTGCCTGCCTGATTGTCCCTAACCGCTTCTGCCTGCCAGTCTGATCACCCCCTAACCACTCCCCTGCCAGCCTGACTGATGCCTAACTGCCCTCCTCTGCCAGCCTGGTCACCCCTAATTGCACTCCTCTGCAGGCTTGGGCCCCCCCAACTGCTCTCTCCTGCAGGCCTGGGTCTCCCCCATCTGCCTTTTCCTGCAGGCCCAGTCACCCCCAACTTCCCTCTTCTGCCATCCTGGTCCCCCCCCCCCCAACTGCTCTCCCCAGCAGGCTTGATCACCCCCAACTGCCCTCCCTTGCAGACCTGGTCCCCCCACAACTGCCCTCCCCTGCAGGCCTGGTCCCTCCCAACTGCTTTTTCCTGCTGGCCATCTTGTGGTCACCATCTTGTGTCCACATGAGGGAAGCCATCTTTAACCACATGGGGGCAGCCATCTTGGAGGGATGGTTAATTTGCATATTAATCTTTTATTATAAAAGAGATTGGCATTATTATTATTAATTTCACAAGAACAGGAAACAAGCTTTGCAAAGGTCACCTTGAAAAAAGGAGGATGGTAGAAAATGTAGAGTTCCCTTTAGAAGATCTGTGTTACTTGAGCTGTCGCAGGGAAGGGGATACCAGTTTAGAAACAGTAGACTTGGGTGCAGTTGCACTCTTTATAGCTCCATGATTTCAGCAAATCATCTCCATCTCACCACGGTTAAGTTTTTTTTTGTTAATCCTCACCTGAGGAGACTTTTTCCAATGCTTTTTAAAGAGGGAGGGAGGGGATTTGAAGAGAGAGAGAGAGAGAGAGAGAGAGAGAGAGAGAGAAATTAGAGAGACATATTGACTGGTTGTGTCTCCTGCACACGACCCGACTGGGAATCAAACCCATGACCCTTTGGTACATGGACCAATGCTCTGCACACTGAGCAACACCAGCCAGGGTAAACATAAATTTTCTTTTGTAAAATGTGACTTTGACACCAGCTTGTAGACTTGTGGTAAGGATTGAGTGAAGTCATCTTTGAACTGTGACTTCATACAGATACCAAACCCACTATTCCCCCAATTACACAGGCTCAATTACACAGATGTTTTTAATTCCACAAAAGTAGACAAATAGATGCTGGACTTTTAATTTAAAAGCCCATTTATAATTGGAATTAATTTCTTTGATAAATTGTATTTTTTTTAAATGTCTACTCAGAAGAACATAAATAATGAAATAACAATTTTTTTAAATAGTATGCCCGGTTCCCAAGAAGTTCATATACACCAGGACACAGACCGTATCTCTGGGTTCAATAGGAATTCCTTTCAACCCAAAGGTAATATTTTATTCTAATTAATAGAACTTCAAAATAGAAATGGATAAATGATTTCTGTTATCTTTTTTTGAAAATGTGTAGATGCAAAAGCATGTTTTACATTGCTACTGTTATCTATAGGCTCTGTGAATGAATATTTGCTTTAAAAGTAGTTAAAAAACAAGAGTTTATGTATTGTGAATCTTACATCAATATTTAACTAATAAACACTGGGGGCTATTTATTTGATCAGATTATTCTTCTTAAAATAATAAATTAATTAGAGTCATGCATTACCTGGTAAGTGGAAGAGATGCTGAGTTCTGGAGTCAGACAGAAGTTGGGTTAATCTCTGGTTCCTTTACTTTCTGGTTAGATGACTTTGGATAACTTATTTAACCATCGGAGTCATAATTTTCTCATTTGTAAAATGGGCCAAATGGTACTTCCCTCATCAGACTATTAAAAAGATCAAATGGAAAACATCAAGTATACAATATGTCTCCTAAAATGGGCTGCTTTGCTTGTCTTGGCACCTCATCTAACTGTGGCTTTAATAATCTCCTCATAGAGATTTACTAAGGCAACTTCTTACAGTTTTGGAAAAAATGAGAACCAGTTCTATTTTACAGATGAAGTTGAATATGAAAACCAAAAAAGGTTGGAGGAAGAAGAGGACCTGAATGTACTTACATTTGAAGATCTTCTTTGCTTTGCTTATCAAGTTGCCAAAGGAATGGAATTTCTGGAATTTAAGTCGGTAAGCTTGTTAAAGAAGAAATTAAAACAACAAAAGATAATTTTGAAAAAGATATACTTTTTTTCTTGTTTATTTTAACTTTTATCCCTTAGCCTTATCCACTGTTGGAATCATCTAGAATGTTATCTCACTCTTGGCTAATCTATACTAATGAAAGGGTAACATGGTAATTAGATGGCTCAAGCAGACATCTTCTGGATGTTTGACTTCCTTCTGGACAAAGCCATGGTAGTAGGGGTCAAAGCAGAGGCTGTTAGGGGCAATCAGACCAGCAGGGGAAGAAGCAGTTAGGGGGTGATCAGGCCAGCAGAGGAAGGTAGTTAGGGGCAATCAGGCCAGTGGGGGTTTGGGAGCAGTTAAGGGTGATTAGGCTGGCAGGCAGGAGCGGTTAGGGGGAGATCAGGCTGGTGGGGAGCAGTTGGGGGCAATCAGGCCAGCAGATGGGGGGGAGGGGCAGTTAGGGGTGATCAGGCTGGCATGGAGGAGCAGTTAGGGGGCAATCAGGTCAGCATGCAGAGGCAGTTAGGGGCAATCATGCCAGCAGGGGAGCAGTTAGGGGCATCAGGCTGGCAGGCAGAGGTGGTTAGGTACATTCAGGCAGTCAGGCAAGTGAGCAGTTAGGATTGTGAGAGGGATGTCTTACTGCCGGTAGTTGGATATCCCTCAAGGTTTCCCAGGTTGGAGAGGGTGCAGGCTGGGCTAAGGGACTCCGCCCCTGCTCTGTGCACGAATTTCACGCACCGGGCTTCTAGTCTATATGTAGGTATAAAAGGTTAATATGCTAAGTGTTCCCTCCCACCATCTGACTGGTTGCTATGACGTGCACTGACCATCAGGGGGCAGATGCTCAATGCAGAAGCTGCCATGATGCACACTTGCCATTTACAGAGAAATAGCACTGCAGACCTGGTGCTGACAAAGCGACACTAGCTCCCCCAAGTGAGACACAGGCCCTGCCACCACCCTGGAGCGACAGCCCACCAAATCACAGCCAATGCTGGTGAAACCCCATGGCACAAAATGCAGCCCACAACCAAGCTCAGCCCAGAAATGGTGGCTGTGGGCACTGGGTAATGATGTCATCTAGCAAAGTTCCTCTCCCTAACTACTAGCCTCCTTGCAGTTTCTTCAGCCCAGGATCAAGACTTGCTTTATAGCCAGGTGGAAACATTTACATTTTAACCAAATGTCTGTGAAGGGTTTTCCCATGCCTCATCTCATTTGATCTTCACAGAAATCCTGGAGTAGGTAGATAGGAGACTTGGTGGAATCATATTTTCTTCTTATTTGCCAGAAAATGGAGATTTAGAAAGCTTAGAAATGACCCAACTGAAAAGAAATAAGAAATGGTTTTCTCACTGTGCAGAATATAGTCAAACACTACTGCAGTTAAATATTTTACCCTTTGTTCTCCTTCTGTGATCTACAATAATAAACTGCTTCATGTTGATGTTTACTGCTGTGTTGCTGACAGTAACCTGAAAGAGAAGTTGGGATGCTTCACTGGGCTAGAATAAGTTTAGCTACATCAGAAAGCAGGTCTAATTAAGCAAGTTTATTCTATATCAATAAAAAGTTAAGTTGACTCATGCCTGTGCCATAAATATAAAGCTCTCACTGGCGCCAATCGCATGTGTGTTTCTATTTGTCATTGTCAATCATGAATTTGGTTGACAGTTTTATTATAGAGAAAGGGCAAATAGTGATATTAAAATATTTCTTCTAATTACTTCCCTTTCAATGTGCACAAATTCATGCACTGGGCCACTAGTTATAGTATAAAAGCGCAAGAGCCTTTTTAGATAATGGTTATTATAACTCTCCCAGGCTACCGGGATGTGTCCAGACAGTAAGTCCTCAGGAATCCCTCCTTACAACAAGGTGTAGCAGTGTTGGTTCTTTTTAGACACTTCAGGTTGTCAGGCCATGCCTTGCACATGGGCACTTGACCCAGGGGGGAGAGGATCAAGTACAGAATTCCCTACTTTCTAAGCCAGCCACCCTGGGTGCCTTTGTCTGTTTCACAGCTTCCTGCTATGGGCAGAAGCCCTGGAGACCTGCCTACTACCTCCTTCGCTGATAATTCATGATCCTTCAGTGCTATGAGGAGAAGGTCCTGGAGCCTGCCTCCAATCATGGCCTTTACCTCAATTTTGTGATCTTTCTATAACTGCCTTTCAGCCCTAGTGTTCCCTGATGTTTCAAGTGTTTCCTGCCTATAAGCAGATTTAAGTAATTCCTCCAGCTACTTTTGTTCTCATTTGCTTGCCTTTCATTATCTTCTCTTTATTTCCCAAACTTTTTCTCTTCTTTTTTTCTTTGAGCCTTTTACTTTCTTCCTCCCTCTCTCCTCCACTTTCCTCCCTTTTATTCCTTTCTCCCTGAGTTTGGAGAGAATCATTTCAACTTTATTATTTCCTTTTAAAAAAGTACTCTATAATGCAATGTTACATGTCAGTTACATCTCAGTTTTTAAAAAGAGTAACATGAAGGGGCATAGAAAGGGAGTAGACTGACAGTTCTTGGGGGGAAAGGGGAGTGGAGGGTGCAGGAAGAGACTGAACAAAAGGCATCACCTATGGAGTAGGACAGTGCCGGGGGGGGGGGGGGGGGGAGGGAGGGGGGGATAAGGACAGGGGAGGGTAGGAACCTGGTGGAGGGGAGCTATGAGGGGGAAAAAGAGGAACAATTGTAATAATCTGAACAATAAATATTTATTAAATTTAAGTAAGTAAATAAATAAATAAATAAAAAGAGTAACATGAAATAAGCCAAAAGCTTGGAAGACTAGAAAAAAATTCTATTCATAATAGCAACTAAATCTATAAAACATCTTAAGGTAAACATAACAAGAAATATTTACACTAATAAAAGAGAAAAATGCTAATTGACCGTACCTTCATGAGTTTGGTTGACGCCCACAGCTAATCAGAGCGAGTATGCAAATTAACCCAACCAAGATGGCGGTTAATTTGCATACACTGAGGGAGGGAAGAGTGAAGCCTGAAGATAGCATAGAAGGAAGAGGGAGGAAAAGTGGAAAGCTGCTGGAGGGAAAGTGTGGGCGGGGCAGGGCGGGGCAGGGGGCAGTGGCGGCGATGGGTGGGGCAGGCGGTGGCTTGCAGAAATCTTCCTGCAATGAGCTCCTAGTCCTACAATATATAATAAAAGCCTAATATGCTAAGTGTCCAGTCCACTGGTCGGCTGATTAGCCAATCAAAGCATAATATGCTAATGATATGCTAAGGCCGCTCAATCACTCGCTATGACATGCACTGACCACCAGGGGGAGAATGCTCCGACCAGTGGGTTAGCTTGCTACCGGGGTCTGGCCAATCAGAACTGAGTGAGATGGACCAGACATGCCTTAGAGCCCTCCTGTGATTCCTCCCCCGCTGGCCAACCTGCCCGGCCCTGATCATGCACTGGTGAGTCCCTCAGCCTGGCCTGTCCCCTCTCACAATCCGGGACCCCTTGGGGGATATTGGAGAGCTAGTTTTGGCCCAATCCCACAGGGGGAGTGCTGCTCAGCCAGAAGCCGGGGTGGAGGGTGCAACAGCGGTGGCAGGAGCGTCTCTCACCTCCTTGGCAGTCGGACATTCCCCAAGGGCTCCTGGACTGCAAGAGGTTGCAGGCAGGCTAAAGGACCCCCCCTCCCCCCATCAAGTGCATGAATTTCATGCACTGGGACTGTAGTCTTTATATGAAAGAAACCTGTGAATCTTTACTAAAGGGCAAAAAAAACCTCCAGATAAATTAGTTCTACTATATTCATAGGAGACAATGTTTAAAGGGAAAGTCAATTTCCTCCAAATTAATTTGTATATAGGGGTAAGCAAAAGTAGGTTTACAGTTATTCATCTGAGAAGCGACATGCAGGTTATGATTACTACAATAGCCTCATTAACTACATGTCATGAGTACTCACAACTGTAGACCTACTTTTGCCTACCATGTATTTAGCACAACCTCAATTAGAAGTGCAAGAATCCCTGCCCCCCGAGGATATTAAAAGTACTTATTACCTATTTGCTCTTCTCTTCCAAATTTGGACATCCTTGCTCAATAGTTTTTAAAAATTACGTCTCATAGTATTTTCTTTTTCTTTTTTAAAATATATTTTATTGGAATTTTACAGAGAGGAAGGGAGAGGGATAGAGAGTTAGAAACATCAATCACCTGCATACCCCCTACTGGAGCTGTGCCTGGATATCCCCTACTGGAATTGAACCTGGGACCCTTGAATCCACAGGCCGACACTATCCACCGAGCTAAACTGGTCAGGGCTCATAGTATTTTCTTGACCTTCATCTCTGAGGTACATTCTTCTCTTCATCTTCCTTCCTGCTGTTGGATTCTCTTTGTCCAAGTTCCTTTATCTGTGTAGTTCACCTGCACGTCAACAGTAGTGCTTTCACGGGGATCTTTGCAGATGCTGGAGGGTTATCCACCTGGATCGTCTGGTCCGGTTGGCTGTCTGTAGTTAAGTAAATACTCAAACTGCTCACAACTGGGGGTCAAGGAGCACTGCTTTTCCCCTCTGGGCTTGTAGAAAGAATATTTTGAAGAATATCCAGTACCTTAGGCCCTCTTCCCTCATTTTCCCTGTAGGCCTTCCCCTGAACCACGGTGGCACTATCTCCTGTTTTTGTCCCTCTGCAGGCTCTGTGACGCCCTCAAATATTACTTGAGCACCGGCTAGTGCTAAGCACTGTGCTATGTGCTGAGATACAGTCAGAGCTCATCATTGTTAGGGGTGAAAGAGATCAAGAGTCAGGCAAATCAGTGATTATATTGGAGCATGATAAATACTGTTTCTTGCCAAAACCGGTTTGGCTCAGTGGATGGAGCATCGGTCTGCGGACTGAAGGGTCCCAGGTTTGATTCTTGTCTAGGGCATGTACATTGGCTGCGGGCATATCCCCAGTAGGGGGTGTGCAGGAGGCAGCTGGTCGATGTTTCTCTCTCATGGATATTTCTAGCTCTCTATCCCTCAACCTTCCTCTCTGTAAAAAAATCAATAAAATATATTTTAAAACAAACAAACAAATAAATACTGTGTTCTAGTAAGATCTGGGAACCCAGGGCAGCGACAGGCACTGAGGGAGGGAGGTGGTGCAGAAAAGCCTTTCTGAAAGAAGACCAGCAGGGAACATGGGATGAGGTCAGAATATGGAATCAGAGGGAGTTTGTTGAGAAAGATTGTGGGTTTAAACATGTTGAATGTGAGATTCTTTGGGCAACAAAGCAGACACTTGGCTATGCCTATCTGAAGCTCAAGGGAACTGTTTGAGTTGGAACTAGAGATCTGGGTGCCGATGGTTGCTCCCTGGGTTGGACGAAGTGCTCAGGGGAGGATGTGGAACCGCCAGAGCAGTAGGAAGGAAACAGCCTGGAGAAGGCTGGACAGCAGAACTACATTCCCAGGGAGCTCAGATCCACTCATGCCTGGATAGGCGCTGTGCAGGTCGGCCTGGGCTTAGCCAGAGCAGCCTGGGCAGACCCCTGGGAGGTGGGAAGGGGGCGGGGGGCTGCAGGGGCGTGGTGGGGAAGTGGGTGAAATGTAAATGGAGCCTTTAAGTGAACAGCACTCACAGTAGGAAGGAAGGGAACTACAGGAATTTGAGTCCTTATGGCTTTTGCTTTTATATTTTAAATATTGAAAACAGACCTTTGGACCTTTGCTACTCGTGCCCTGTTCCTTTAAAAATCTTCCTTCTTAATTTTCTTGACAAACCACTTGGATTAAAGTTATATCATATTTAAATTCAGGGATTGTTTTTTCTAATTCCACTACAGTCAACCTTCCCAAGCTTATTTTTAGTATTCTTTTCTGAATGTTTTCTTTGAGGTTACTCCATTTTATTGCCAAAGTCATTTTCCAGTCAGAAAAGTGACTATTTTCTCCATCACCACAATAAGAGTGCTGAAAGACAGCTCTGAAAATCCCTCTGGGAGCTCAGCAGAGGGCTGTGTTTTGTCCCATATTTAGAGCAAGATGCAACATCAACTCCGTTTGATCTCCTTTCTAAGAACCCATCCCCTTTGGCCTCTGAGAATGTTCCATTAGCAGCACAATGTCTGTAGCCATGGTAGCTGGAGAATTGGGCCCTGACTTGGTTATATTTCATGGTGATTGCTCATGACCCAGCAAAGATAAGACACCGCATGAACTATGCATGCATTCATCTGTAACTCCTGCTGAACTCAAAGCCAGAAGAAAGGTTGCCACTGTGAGCTGCACCACAGCAAATAACTCCCGTATCGTTCCTTCCAGTGTGTCCACAGAGACCTGGCCGCCAGGAACGTGCTGGTGACCCGTGGGAAAGTGGTGAAGATATGCGATTTTGGATTGGCTCGAGATATTATGAGTGATTCCAACTACGTTATCAGGGGCAATGTGAGACTGCTGTTTCTTACACGTTTTTCTCCCATTATTTTGTGTTTTGTCATTGTCATGGTGAACATGTGCACTCACCGCAGTGTTGATTAACATCCAAACATTTCCTTTGAGCAGTTTGCTTTTTAATGCTGAACAAATTTTCTACAGCTTCAGGGAATATTTTGTCTGTAACAAAATTTGAGCAAAACAGCAACTCATCTATCCTGGGGCTCGTCAGAATAGGTCATTTAGGGTCCTTGGAGTACAAACCACACTAAAAAACAAAGCTCATTACTTGCAATTCTTTCTCTTAACTATAAAGTGACTATTGAGTTATGTTTTCAATGATGGGAATAACTAATAGATACAATAAAGTACTTAATGTAAATCAAATATTAAATATAAATTTCTATAAGGAACAATGTGCAAATTAAATATTAGTTAATGAATATTTTTCATCCTATTACTTTTACTCAGGGAAACGTAGAATATGACTAAATTTTCTTGTTTAAAAAAACCAAGGATAGGTGTGTTATTTATAAGAAAAGTATTAGAAATACTAGAAGATAACATTGAGTATGATTGTTACACCTGGACTCAAGCCCCTATTCTTCTTTGGGGCTCTTCATTTTGGGGTTTCTAGCTGCTTTATTGTCCTTACTTGTAAAATAATCACAAATGCTGATATCATGCTTACTGAGTGCTAATTTCTGTTTTATGGGCTTTACATATATTAATTCAGTTAGGTCCGGGGTCGGCACACCGCGGCTCTTTGGCCCCTTGAGTGCGGCTCTTCCACAAAACACCACGTGCGGGTGTGCACGTTCAGTGCGATTGAAACTTTGTGGCCCGTACGCAGAAGTTGGTTTTCAGCCTGGGCGAGTCTATTTTGAAGAAGCGGCAATAGAACACTCAAGGGGCCCAAGAGCCACATGTGGATTGCGAGCCACGGTTTGCCAACCACTGAGTTAGGTCAAAAGTACTCATTTGTGGCTGAGGAAACTGTAGCACAGACATGTAACTTGCCCGTGATTACACAGCCCAAAGATGAGAGTGTGAATAGTCTGAGCCTGAGTCTCTGTATAACCACGGTGGACGGTACGGTGTTTCCCATGGGGAATATTCACTGGTCTGAGTCAGCATCACTGTGGGAATGAACCAATAAAATCCACATGAAAGCTCCTGTCCAGGGTAAGCATCCAATAAATGTTAAAAATCAAATTCAATTATATTTCCACCAGACTCAAATAATCATCTGAGCTGATGTCAGATCTGTGCTTCATTTAGCTGACGTCACAAATAAGATGAATGTTCACCTATGCAGTTTCTACCCTACTAATTGGTGGTCACTCCTGTAAGAAGCTGAATCACATTTGCAACTACAATTCACTCATTCAGTTGATCAAATTAGCCAGATTCGTCTGCTTGGTCCTATCAGTTCATCAATTTGTGGAGGATTTAAGATAGGGTTTCTATCTTGAGTTTTTATTTTACTTGACAGAATAAACGTGCACTGCGAAGGGCTCCCTAACCATGAAGAAAAACTATTACACAACGCTCTTCGTCCCTGTCTTGGTTCTAATCTGAGTCTGTGCTCATTTAAAATCCCCGTTTCATGCTGCTGGAAATTATTAAAGCCACAGAAGCCTGCCTGCTATCATTTCTGGAAGTGATGACATATGCTTCCTTCACCACATTTTCTTGTGTAGAGCATTTTCACTGAAGTTCTTCCAAGAAATGCTTTAACAAAATGATGCACTGATTCATTAGTATCCACTTACCTCCGAGCAACTGACTAGCTACCCCTTAATGGAAAGTATCTACTGTTAAGCTTTTCAATCGCAAGCACAAGTTTTTGTTCAAGTTAAGTTTTAAAGAAATATGGGCAGGGTTTTTCTTAAGACTACTATGTTAGAATGCTAGTTTGATATGAGGAGTATGATTTTCTCAATAAAGCATTAAGAGTGGCCTTAGGAAGATCAAATTTATCTTCTAGCTCACAAGAGACAAGAAGTGTTTGTCCATGGAAAACTCACCACTGATCTCTTGGGTTTTACACAGGCCCGCCTGCCTGTGAAGTGGATGGCTCCTGAAAGCTTGTTTGAAGGGGTCTACACTATCAAGAGTGATGTCTGGTCATACGGAATATTACTCTGGGAGATATTCTCACTTGGTAAGGTTTGCAGTTTGCTGCCCTCTCTGGGCTCTGGGCTTCTGTGCCCTCCTCAGCTCCTAAGCCAGAGTGGATGAAATGCCACCTGGAATGCGCCCAGAGCTCCCAAGTCTTACTTCTGTTGCAGCAGGTGCCACTCGATGTTTTATTTACTGGGATCAGTAGTTCTGTTGTCAGCCCATTACCTGTTTGACAGCTGGAACCATGATTTGGCCCAGTAACAGCCCAGCACAATTCAGCATCTGGCTCATTGGAGCTCTCCATACATTTGTTAATTGAATGAATGAAAAAAGAAATGAAGAATGAGCCCTAGCTGGTTTGGCTCAATGGATAGAGCATCAGCCCATGGACTAAAGGGTCAAAGATTTGATTCCCATCAATGACGCATACCTTGGTTTCAGGGGTCCATACAGGAGGCAACTGATCAAAGTGTCTCTCTCACATGGATGTTTCTGTCTCTCCCCCTCCTCCATTCTCTCTAAAAATCAATGGAAAAATATCGATGGATGAGGATTAACAACAACAATAGCAGGGAGGGAGGGAGGAAGGGAGGAAAGGAGGAAGGGAGGAAAGGATGAAAGGGGGGAGGGAGAGAAGGAGGGAGGGAGCGAGGAAGGAAGGAAGGAAGGAAGGAAGGAAGGAAGGAAGGAAGGAAGGAAGGAAGGAAGGAAGGAAGGAAGGAAGGGAAGAAGGAAAAATGCTTCTACTCCCCAATGTTTCCCTCAGGTGTCAATCCTTACCCTGGCATTCCGGTTGATGCAAACTTCTATAAACTCATTCAGAGTGGATTTAAAATGGACCAGCCATTTTATGCTACAGAAGAAATGTAAGTTCTTACAGACTGTGAAGTGGCTGCAATCAGAAATTCTTAGTCTGTGTAGTTCCCAGTGCATGACAAGAAAAGTAAAACTCCTTAATGCAAAGCTCATATGATTCCTCTTTAGAAAAGAAAACTCCCCCGTTGTGTCTGGGGGTTTCTGAACGAAACCGAGCCTTTCCTGACCTGAGGTACTCTCACTTCTGGGTTTCGGTTCCTTTGCTTGAGGGATCCTGAGTGATAAGACTCCATCTCCTGACGTCTGGTCCACATTGTATTTTTTCAAATGCATTTCTGTCCATCATCAAATTTGCCCTTTCTGATATGAGTTCAAAATCCAGTCAAGTACTTGCCACAAAACAAACATGCCACAAATACGCAGCTCCCTGGCAATCAGTGGTACTTCGTTATGTGAAAAATTATTCCTTTTGCTCCATTCAGATTTCCTCATCTTGCTCCCTGTTCTGTTACTTTTATAGATACTTTATAATGCAGTCCTGCTGGGCTTTCGACTCAAGGAAACGGCCATCCTTCTCTAATCTGACTTCATGTTTGGGCTGTCAGCTGGCAGACGCGGAGGAAGCGGTATGTGGTAACACGGCCCTTTCTCAAGTGGGACTCTAAAGGAGGCCATGAGAACAGTCGCTGCCGGTTTCCAAAGAACCCAAGGCACCAAGTTGCCTTCCTCACCCCAACTTGTCATGGTTGCCCTTTAAAAGTTGTGTGTAGTGATACACTTGAATCTAATATAATATTGTAGGTCAACTATAATTAAGTTTTACACAAAAATATATTTAATTAAAAAAAGAAAAAGATAGTATGGGTGAGACATACTTATTAATAAGGAATTTCTTTTTTTTGGCGGGGGGGAGTTTTTTTCTGAAAATTTCAGCCAATTGATTAAGGAATTAAATGCTTTTAAGTGTCCAGTGCAGAGGACTAGACAACTAAATAAAATTTAATCCCTGACCTACCTTTCCTAATTCATGATGAAGCTCTGTACAATGCAATCATGTAATATAACAGAAT
The DNA here is from genome assembly GCF_964339955.1 of Pipistrellus hanaki. Classification (NCBI taxonomy): domain Eukaryota; kingdom Metazoa; phylum Chordata; class Mammalia; order Chiroptera; family Vespertilionidae; genus Pipistrellus; species Pipistrellus hanaki. The sequence goes on from NC_140505.1 coordinate 101,136,901, forward strand.
GGAAAGAACATTAACCTGAATCTGTGAGTGTCTAATACCAGTTCTACTTCTCTGCTCTCTAAGAGGAGTGTGAATTATAGGAGATCACTTTATTTCTCTGGGCCTTAGTTTTCTCACATGTAGAATAGGTTGCTAAATTAAATGATCCTTGAACTTTGGGAACATGGAATTACTTTGATGATTCTTTGTCTCATCAGCACCACCTCGTACAGCAAAAGGAGCCATCCCCTAGGTTAGGGGTGTCGAACTCAATCAGAGAAGGGGCCAAAATCTAAAATCCAGCCTAGATCGCCGGCCGAATGGTTTACTGAACAGTCATAAACTGACAATGTCATAAACTGACAGCGGAGTGCAGTGATGACAGCGCGGTGCGGGCCACATTGCAAGGCCTGGCGGGCTAGATTTGGCCCGAGGGCCTTGTGTTTGACACATGTGCCCTAGGTGAAGTGAACGAAAGATGGCACCTTAAACTCCCCATACCTGGGTTTAAATCTTGGCTCATTAGTTTGCTCCTTATATGACTTAAGCCACTTAGCTTTTTCTGCGGTCTGTTTCCTGATCTGGAGTATGGGATTAACAAACCTTACTTTACATAATTTTAAGGAGTACTGTAATTAACAAGACATATGTACCTTGCCAGTGTGGCTCAATGGTTGAACACTGACCTATGAACCAGGAAGTTATGGTTTGAGTCCTGGTCAGGGCACATGCCTGGGTTTAAGGCTTGATCCCCAGTAGGGACGTGTGCAGGAGGCTGGCGATCAATGATTCTTTTGTCATTGATGTTTCTATCTCTCCCTCTCCCTTTCTCTCTGAGATCAATAAAAATATTTTTTTAAACTTATTTAAAAAAAGATGACATATGTGAAAAGTCTTAACACATAGCAGGCACTTAGTAGTTACTCAATAAAAGTTAATTAAATGTGAATCTGATTCTTTAAGTGGATTATCTTTCTTCTGTTTTGAAGTTATTAAGAGCCCATTTTCAATTCTGTGGTTTCTCTAGAGGTCTATGTAGAAGCTACCAATTGCTACCAATTGCTGTCCTTTCCTTCTGCTATGATTTTTTAAAAATCGTGTATAGAAACTAAGATATTGTCAGGAAATTAGGTCAAAAAGGTTATGAGAAATAGAAAGCCCCGAAGGGACTACAGGCTATTGGACAAATTACCTGTAAGCAGTTAATGACACCATGAAATAAACTGAAAGGAGAGTTATAGAGAGAAACAAGAAATGAGCTGGTGGAGTAAAGAAAAAGGGTTGAGTGATTTTTACTTTTTGGAAAGTTAGGTGCAGGTTTACAGAGTGGTTTTTGAGCTCTGCTGTGAAGAATGTGTAGTATTTTGGCTACCGAGGAATGGAGGGTTAGTAGTGTATTCCATGCTAGATGAGTAATATAAAGGGTCGAAGTTGAGAAATTAGAATGGGAAATAAATGGTTGTGACTACATTGTAGGGTGAGTGAGGGGAAATGGAGGAAACAAGACTTTGAAGGTGGTAAGTGTAGCCAGGTGGGGAGGGACCCCGTGGCTCTGGTCAGGATCACCTTGGTCTTGGTGTGCGGTTCTCCTTTCATGCCCCCCCCCCCCCCCACACACACACAGGATGTCCAGATCCCCTTCCTTCTGTTCAGGGGGCATCAGGAATGGAATAGCAAGCTTTCCATAGATCAAGGGTGGGTAACATCCGGCCTTTGGGCCTTATAAGGCCCCCCAAATCATTAGGTCTGGCCCTGCCAAAGCATTAGGGGTGAGTATATTAAATGTTTGACCAAATTTAGCAGGCTAATTTTTAAGTTGATAATTTTGTACGGCCCTTGAATGATGTTATTATATAAATACTCAGTGGCCCTTGGCAGGAGAAAGGCTCCCCACCCTTGCTATAGATAATGCTTCAGCTGAGGGTATCCATGCTCAAGGTCAATGCTCCAACTTTCCCCCCAATTTCTTCAGCTCTCTCCCTGACCCTCTGTGATGAAAAGATGTTGTCTTACCAGAATCAAAGCCTCTGGTAGCAATTGGTAGCTTCTTTGGGTAAATTAGGAAAAGGCGCCCCCTATGGGTGGGATGAATACACCAAAAGAAGTTCCTGACCACTGCCTGGCATATCCAGTCTAGACTCCTGGACAGCATAGCACATACGGGTTTCAGTCCCCACTTGCCCATTTGGCTAGGCACCTTTGAGCAAGGTGTAACCTGCACAACCATATCAGGCAGCTCTGCCCACTGTGAGCAAACTGTCCCTCCTCTGCTACCACTCCATCTTTTCACAACTTTGCATAATCACGTCCAGTCTCTCCCCCCCCCCCCAATATTTTTATTGATTTGAGAGAGGAAGGGAGAGGGATAGAGAGATAGAAACATCAATGATGAGAGAGAAACATTAATCAGCTGTCTCCTGCATGCCCCCTACTGGGGATTGAGCCCACAACCCAAGCATGTGCCATGAAACCTGGGACCCTTCAGTCTGCAGGTCGATGCTATGCCACTGAGCCAAACCAGCTAGGTCATCATATCCAGTCTCTTGAATGGGAAAACAGACCTGGCCAGCATACTTTGCTTGGGGTCACCTTTTCTGGAACGCATGCAAATGGTTTTTGTAGAATCTCTGTTTCTGCTTTATTATGCATAGGGAAAGGAAGTGCTCTCAGAGAACAAGTGAAAATGGAGGGAAATGCATAGAGAAAATGTAGGCTAATACTTTTAGATATAACCCAACCCCAAAAGTGTAGGATGAGGGCAGGGTGATCATTGAATAACCTACTAAAGTATTATTTAAAGAGTGGTGAACCAATGAAGATTTTAGAGCAGACAAACATGCTTCAATGTTTGTCTTAAAGACCCAAATCACTATGTATGGTTAACTAGACTTATGGGATGATCATTTTGTTTTGTGGTCCTCTTTCTCATCACTGGACTTGATGTATGAGGACAAGGGTGGTGCTGCTCATCTTTACGTCACCTGATGGAGTCCCCTACACAGGGGACAATAGCTGTCACTAAATAAATGAACAAATGTGGGTTGAGGCCACATCTGTACTATTTACCATTATATATCCAACTGCTAGCATAATGTTTAGTATATAGAAGTTGGATGTAAATATTTCTAGAAAGAAAGAAAGGAATCATAAAAGTAAATTAGGGGAAACAAAAGCAAAAGAGTGAGAGTAAGTGTACCAGTTAAGAGATGAGTGCATAGCCAGTGTGGCTCAGTTGGTTGAATGCCATCCAAAAGGTGGGTTTGATGCATGAGGGAGGCAGCTAGTTGATGTTTCTCAACTCACATCAATCTTTTTCTCTCTCCCTCTCCCTTCCTCTCTCTAAAATAAATAAAAATACAATAATAAAAATAAAGAGGTGCCCAGCCAGTATGTCTCAGTGATTGAGTGTCAACCTATGAACCAGGAGGTTCAACTCCCTGTGAGGCAAATGCTTGGGTTGTGGGCTTGATCCCCTGTGTGGGGTGTGCAGGAAACAGCCAATCAATGATTCTCTCTCATCATTGTTAGAAATTCAGTGCCAGAGACATACATTTGTTTCAGCAAGTCGAATAGGTCATCACCAATTGCTGTATCCACTTTACAAAAAAGATGTATTGCCCTAGCCAATGTGGCTCAATGGTTGAACATTGACCTATGAATCAGGAAGTCAAGGCACATGCTTGGGTTGTGGGCTCAATTCCAAATGTGGGATGTGCAGGAGACAGCTGATCAATGATTCTCTCTCATTATTGATGTTTCTCTCTCTCCAACTCAGAAATCTCTGAAATAATGAAAATATATTTAAAACAACACAACAAAAACTAACAACAGCAACAAAGACAGTAGTGAGGAATGGGGGAATGGAGGAGTCTGTCAAACTTAAAGAATACACCATCTCTGCTTCATAAGGAGTTCTTTTTTTAAAATGTATATTTTATTGTTTTTTACAGAGAGGAAGGGAGAGGGATAGAATTAGAAACATCGATGAGAGAAAAAACATTGGTCAGCTGCCTTCTGCACACCTCCTATGGGGGATGTACCCATGACCAACGGAACATGCCCTTGACTGGAATTGAACCTGGGACTTTTCAGTCTATCTACTGAACCAAACCAAATTAGAGCAGGAGTTCTTATAAATAAATAAATAAATAAATAAATAAATAAATAAATAAATAAGCCAGCCCAATATAAAAGGGCAAAGGAGATAGACTGTTTAGAATAAAATGAGAAAGGTCATTGAATATAGAAGAAGATGCTTAACTTTGTTTATCATGAAACATATGCAGATAGGGAGGGATAGAAAACAAGTATCTGGATAAAGGGTAGAGATGTGGAGGACTGTTACTACCCACTTTTGGTAAGGCTCTGGAAGTAGTCTTCCCAGCACAGTGGATAAAAATAGAGGTAAGGAACCCTTCAGCAGGTCAGCACAAGTCAAAGGTATAACAATTCAAATGTGTATTTCCTGCCCTTGCTGGTTGCTCAATAGTTAGAGCATCTACTCATGGACTCAAGGGTCGCAGATTTGATTCCGGTTCAAGGAACATACCTCAGTTGCAGGCTCTATCCCTGGCACCAGCTGGGGTATGTTTGGGAGGCAACAATTGATTATCTCTGTCTCTCCCACTCCCTTCCACTCTCTTAAAAAAATAATAATAATAATAATGGAAAAAACATCCTCGAGTGAGGATTAACAATAACAACAAAAAAATGTGCATCCACCTGATCACTTCCCCCACCTCTTCCAAAGACATAGTCACATGTACACTTTTTAACTGCATATTATTCTAGAGGCCCAGTGCACAAAATTTATGCACTCGGAGGGGTACCCTCAGCCTTGCCTGCACCCTCTCACAATCTGGAAGCCTTCAGGGGATGTCCAACTGATGGATTCCTATGGGGAACTGGCCTAAGCAGGCAGTCAGATATCCTTTGTGCTGCCACAGAGGCGGGAGAGACTCCTGCCGCCACCTCTGCACTTGCCAGTCATGAGCCTGGCTTCTGGCTGAGAAGCACTCCTCCTGTGCCTCCTTACTAGGGGGCAGCTCCTGCATTGAGCATCTGCCCACAGTGGTCTGTATGTGTTATAGCAACCGGCTGTTCCACCGTTTGATCAATTTACATATTAGCCTTTTATTATATAGGATAACCAATTATGTACCAATTATGGTACATCTATGGTACTATAGAACTCTAGGCTGCCATTAGAAAGATATGGTTCATGTTTAGTAAATAGTGGAAAGATGTAACCCATGTAACATATGAACATCATAATTGACACATATAACATAGGAACAACTGTTTATATATAGTATTAGTAATTCAAAATAAGGTGCTGAAACAGAATCTACAGTCTGAACCAACTGATACAAATTTGTGTGTGCAAAGCAAGCTATCTATAATGGTGGGCACCTCTGATGGTTTTAGCTCTTTACTATAGAATGTTCTATATTCCTTAAATTATCCTATGAATGTGTATTAATTTGATAACCAGACAAAAAAAATAGAGCTCTTTTTGTTTTTGTAAAAAAAAATTTTTTAAATCACTAAATCTCCACCCAGCTGGCATGGCTCAGTGGTTGAGCAATGACCTATGAATCATGGTTTGATTCCTGGTCAGAGCACATGCCCGGGTTGTGGCCTCAATCCCCAGTGTAGGGCTTGCCGGAAGCAGCCCATCAATGGTTCTCTCTCATCATTGACGTTTCCATTTCTCCCTCTTCCTTTCTCTCTGAAGTAAAAATATTTTTTAAAAATAAAATAAAATAAATAGAACCATATTTTAGAAAAGTCACTAAACTCCCAAGTCAGAAGTCAAGAATCAGTTCCCTGTATTAATTGCATAATGATCAATTGTCTTTTTTGTGGACTTTTTCTTTTGTGGTTTTTCTGCATGGCTTTAGGATTTCTAGATCAAGATTTTATATCTAAAAGTAGAAGTAGTAATGAAATAAAATATTTGACTATGACTTGATTTCTCCATTAATAGACAGCAAAAAATTGCTTTATCAATTAATATATAGAATAGCTTCTAAAGCCTATGCATAGTAAAAGTAAGCAATAATTTGCAGAATAAGCACGTGACATGTAAGTGTTAACCAGATGATGAATGTTCTTTCTCTTTTCTGTATTCAGATGTATCAGAATATGGATGGCCATGTTTCTAAACATCCTTCCGGCTACCAAAACAGGCAACCTTACAGCAGAGAGACGGGTGCAGGGCTGCCCTCTCCGCAGGATAGCGCTGAAGACTCGTAGAGAAACAATTTAGTTTTAAGAACTCCTCTCCCCCTCACCTTCGACTGGTTATTGATTACCAAAACAAGATTAACTTCATCACTAAAATGTATTCTCAATTGCTGCTTTGCTGGACTTTTCTCTAGAAGCTCTCTATATTTACTGTTGTTTTCAAAGGAACTTTTGTAAAGTTGAATTTGCACAAGGCAGGAAGAGCTGATAATTAACTTTATCGGAGCATCTACATACATCCAAAGGCCTTCTCAGGCTGGTTTGAGTGAAAGTTGTGTACCTAAGTATAGTATATTCTTGTAAATACATAAAACAAAATACATTTTGCTGAGGAGAAGCTGATATCATTTTTTTAAATCTATGTTTTAAGATAATATGTATCTTTTTCAGATATTTAGTGATATATTTTATGAATGGAAATAAAGTTTCTACTATAGAAATGGTTGTTACTGAATTATTTGCACAGTGTATTTAGGGCAAGACTTACCTGGAGTTCATGAACCTACTGAAATTGTGTGTGATGTTTTGTTTGTGCCTGTGTGGGTTTTCTCTTGCTGAGAAGGCCCATCCCTTCTTCAGATTCTTTAAAGGACCCCTGAGTCCTGCCCCCTGATGGGAGGAGAAGAGCTGATGCTGGACGTCTGCTGTCTTCTCTGTAGCACTCTTGATGTAGTCCCCTTCGTCCTCTGGAGCTTAGCACCCCCATCCCACAGGCTTATAGACTTGGATTTGTCCAGTGTAGCCTTTTCTTACTTCTTCTTGGCCTCCCTTTAATTTTAGTGGCTCCAAATACGAGTTCCCCACCACTTTTTAACTGTGTGATGTTCGGCAAATGACTGGACTTCTTCAGGCCCCTGTTTTCTCTTCTGGAAAATGGATAATAATGGCATCTATCTGACAGGGCTATTGTAAGAATTAAGTGAATTACATATATCTTATATGTATGTTATAAATATAATATATACATATATTACATAAACATATAAATCATTTAGAATGATGGTTGGCCCATAGACATTATCTAATTGTCATTTGTGCTTTCCTTCCTGGTTTTAATCCTTTCTTGTAGACCAGTCCCCATAAACTCACTTAGATTACACTAATTTTTTTCTTGTTTATAATTGATTAGGAACCCAGTGCACAAATTTTGTGCACCAGAAGGTCAGCCTGCCCCCTCTCACAGCCTGGGAGCCCTCAGGGGATGTCCTACTGACAGCTTAGGCCCGCTTCCTACGGGAGTGGGCCTAAACTGCAATCTGGCCTCCTACAGGCTCATCAGGGGAAGGCGCCACCCCCATCACCCTGCTGCTGCTGCCACTGCTGGCTGCCAAGGTGTTTTAATCAACACAAATTCAAGTCCCTTCACCATGAAAAATGACAACTTTCTTTAGGCATTTTCAAGATGTCTCTTTCATAGGAAATGACCTTTCTTTCTTTCTTCCTTCCTTCCTTTCTTCCTTCCTTCCTTCCTTCCTTCCTTCCTTCCTTCCTTCCTTCCTTCCTTCCTTTCTTTCTTTCTTTCTATCTTTCTTTCTTTCTTTTTTCTCACCTAAAGATATTTTCCCATTGATTTTTAGAGAGCTTGGAAGAGAGAGGAAAAGACACATCAAAGTGAGAGGGACACTCGATTGGTTGTCTCCTGCATGAGCCCTGACTTGGGCCCCAGTCTGGAAGGAGCCTGCAACCTAGGTACATACCCTTGATCAGAATCAAACCCTGACCCTGCCTCCACAGGCTGAGTTTCTATCCCCTGAGCCAAACTGGCTAGGGCAGGATATGATATTTCTTAGTCCCTCCAGCAGCGAATCTTTGTTTTTTCCTCCAGGAGTGAGGTGGAAAAACCCTAGATCACCTTCTTGGATTCTTATTATCCATGTTACCAAGAACACTACTAGAGGCATACCAGGAGTTTAGCCAATGAATAGTCAGAAAAGGTGTTTCTGCCCTGCTTGGTTTGGCTCAGTGAATAGAGCATTGGCCTGCAGACTCAAGAGTCCCAGATTCAATTCCAATCAAGGGCATGTACCTTGGTTTCTGGCCCATACCCAGTAGGGGGTGTGCAGGAGGCAGCTGATATATATATATATATACACACACACATATATATTATATATATATATATATATATATATATATATATATATATACACACACACACACACACACACACACACACACACACACATATATATATAAAAGAAAAGGTGTTTCCTCTGCAGCTCACATACAGAGGCTGGGGTCGAGGGGTAGTGGTGGCCTGGGCATGCCCCCCTGCCTCTCTGCTCCCAGGACTGTGCCATCCATAGCTTGACTCACAGCACAAGCAGTCCCCTCATGCCCGTCTGCATGTGCAACCTCCTTCTGAGCAGGCTGTGATTGTTAATTTGCATATTACACACACACACACACACATACATACATACATATATATATATATTTCTGAGAGAGGGGAAGGAGGTTGGGGGCAGGGCGAAAGAGAATCATCAACCTGCCCTAACTGGTTTGCCTCAGTGGATAGAGCATCGACCTGCAGACTCAAGGGTCCTGAGTTCGATTCTGATCAAGGGCATATACCTTGGTTGCAGGCACATCCCAGTAGGAGGTGTGCAAGAGGCAGCTGATCAATGTTTCTCTCTCATCAATGTTTCTAACTCTCCCTTCCTCTCTGTAAAAAAAATAACAAAATATATATATTTTTTAAAGAAACATCAATTTGTTGTTCCACTTATTTATGCATTCATTGACTGATTCTTGTATGTGCCCTGACTGGGGATTGAACCCACAACCTTGGTGTATCTATGCTCTAACCAACTGAGCTACCTGTCCAGGGCTGGATTACACTAATTCTTTCTTCACTTAACTGCTCCTATTCTCTCCACCACCCAGTGTTTTCCCTGAGACATTGACAGATTCATTTTCCCAAAGTACTGATCTGCATCTGTCACTTCTGGGCTGGGAGCTTGCAGTGGCTCCCGTGTCCATCTGCTAATGTCAAATTCCCAGCCTGCAGTTCCTTGCAGCTGGTTCACTGCATTTCTTATTCTAGATAGCATATGCTCTGTCTAGCCCCTGATCAGTGAATGTATTAGGCATTCTCACCTCTTTTTTTTCTTCCCCTCACACTCCCTCTACCTAGGACCCCAACTCCCTTCTCCTCTCCCTGTTTAAGCCATTGCTTCGTGACCAGCCTGGCACTGTCTTCTGCTCAAGCTTTCCTCAGCTCTGTTCACCATTAGTGATCGCTTCCCCACTGAAATCTTGGATGGGCTTCATGTCTATCTCATCTGGTTGGCTCTGAACATAGTCTACCTATCTCACGTGATGATTTGTTTTCTTAAGTAAACATCCTTTTTAAAAAAAAAAAACTTGGATTTTAAACAAGTTAGAAAGTAGATATGATTTGTGCCAAGTTGTGCGCCACTCTTCTATTCATATGTACAGTCAGGACACAATAGTGAATGTACTCAATTATTTCTTACCTACTCAAAACATATTGTAAAATATGCTAGATGTTAAAAATTCAAGTACTTTTATGTTTTTACTTTCAGTAATAAGTGAAATTTCCCCTTTGTGCACCCAAATCCCAAAATGCTTCTTCAGGGGGACCACTGTTTAAAAGTTTCAGGTATATTTTCTCCACCTTCTTTTTTAAAGATATTTACATTATTCACAGGTACTTACACACAAGCAAACATGCAGAGTTTTTTATTTTTACATAAATGGAATTACACTAGTCACACTGTCAAACATGCTTTTTGTTTTTCACAAGGGATCAATATTTTTCCCAGCTATGTAGTTTATGTACTAAGCACATAATAGGAATGACATATACATTATCTCATTGAATTTTCAGAAATATCTTATATAGTAGGTACTAAAATTACACTAATTTTTTTCTCAAAATAGAAATATAGATTAATAACTTGCAACCATCAAGCCCCTATTAACACCTTGCAATTTCTCTTGGGTTCTACTAATATTTTATTTTATGTATGTATTTATTTATTTACTTTTAATTGTGGTTAAAAAACACACATAATGTAAAACTGACCCTCTTGACCATTTTTAAGTTCAGTGGTGTTAATATATTCACTTCGTTGTGAAATATATCTCCGGAACTTTTCCATCTTGCAAAAGTGAAACTCTCCATCCATTGAACAACGGCTCCTTTCTTGCTCCCCAACCCCGAGAACCACCATTCCGCTTTCTGTCTCTGTGCATTTTAATACCCTACATATCCCATGTAAGTGGAATCATACAGTGTTTGTCTTTTTGTAACTGGCTCATTTCACTTAGCATACTGTCCTTAAAGTTTATCCATGCTGTGTTATACATATAACACATTTGTTTATTCGTTTATCATTTAAAAATGCTGCTATGAACCTAGGTGTGACAATATCTCTTTGAAACCCTGCTTTCCATTCTTTTGCATATATGCCCAGAAGTGGGATTGCTGAATCATATGGCAATTCTATTTAAATTCTTGTGTTTATTATTTTTTACTATATTCTTTTTTTAAAATCTTTTATTATATTATTTTTAATATATATTTTATTGATTTTTTACAGAGAGGAAGGGAGAGAGATAGAGAGCTAGAAACGTTGATGAGAGAGAAACATCGACCAGCTGCCTCTTGCACAACCCCTACCGGGGATGTGCCCGCAACCAAGGTACATGCCCTTGACTGGAATCGAACCCGGGACCTTTCAGTCCGCAGACCGACGCTCTACCACTGAGCCAAACCGGTTTCAGCTATTCTTTTTTTTTTTTTTTTAATATATTTTTTATTGATTTTGTTCAGAGAGGAAGGGAGAGAGATAGAGAGTTAGAAACGTTGATGAGAGAGAGTCATCGATCAGCTGCTTCTTGCACATCCCCCACTGGGGATATGCCCGCAACCAAGGTACATGCCCTTGACCGGAATCAAACCCGGGACCCTTCAGTCCCCAAGCCGACGCTCTATCCATTGAGCCAAACCGGTTTCGGCAAATTCTTATGTTTATTATTTTTAATGACTCTGTTGTAATGACCATGGGTTTCTTTGACCATACAGTATCAAATCTCGCCCCCCCCCCCTCTCTCTCTCAACAGCACCATGATTTAAGGTGTCATTTCTCCCTATTGTATGCAGTGCAGTGGGACTTTAGTCAGGGGGCTTTCCCATCTAGCCAAGGAGGCACTTGACTTAAGGTAGGGGGATAAACATCCTCTCTTGTTGTGGAGCTTTGTACCTTGATCGGATTCAGGCAAGAATGAAAATAGGAGTTGGAGCTTGTACAACCTGAGAACCTTGGTGCAAACACCTGCAATGACTCAGTTTCCTTGGCTTAACTGAGGGTTTCATCTGCTTTACCTTCTCTAGAAAGTCCTCTCTGATTTAGTTGGTCAATGGTCTTTCTAGCTTTAGTGCCATACTGATTTATCTTTACTGGCATATCCTTCTGTCATCTTGCTAGGATTTGAGGAGTTGAATCACAGGCATTTTGTAAGCCCTCTTGAATGGCTTGTCCAAAATGTTGGTGATTAAAGGGAGGAAAATAAAAGTGAGCTAACATTTATAGGGATCGTCTCTTTTTCCTTCTGCCAGAGTGACTTCAGTCAGGACACACACACATTCCAAATCTGAGTGCACTGTGGAGGGAGCCAAATGAGCACATTTATCCATGGACCAACACATCCCTTGTTGTTGCAGTGTTAAAGGCACCAAAGAGTTTGATTTCCTTGAAAATGAATATTCTCTTGTTCATGAACTTTATAAAAATGACACCATACTCTATGTAGAATTCCAGATCTGGCTTTATTAAAAAAAAAAACAAAAAAAAACACACAACATTATGCTTTTAAGATTCACTCATGGTGTTACATGAACCTAGGGTTCTTTCATTTATTTCACTGTTGTACTATGTGAACATACAATCACCACTATTTTAAAAATATATACATTTTATTGATTTTTTGCAGAGAGGAAGGAGAGGGATAGAGAGTTAGAAACATCAATGAGAGAGAAACATTGATCAGCTACCTCCTGCACACCTCCTACTGGGAATATGCCCACAATCCAGGTGCATGCCCTTGACCAGAATCGAACCTGGGACCTTTCAGTCTGCAGGCCGATGCTCTATCCTCTGAGCCAAACCTGTTAGGGCCAATCACCATTATTTAGTCACTATCAGAATGATGATATTAATATATGAAGTGTTTTTGATTGGGTGTGGTAATGGGTTCACAGGTATTCATTATATAACATTTGTTATACCAAATATGATATTTAAAAGGCAGCATTCTCTGAAAACGGATGACACAATGAAATTAGATTCTATTAAACCCAACTCTTACAACAGTTGCAGTTTACTCACCAGTAGGTGGTGCCCTAGGACCACTGATTTTTAATGAGTCCCAGCCATCAGGCCTGACCATTACTACACCCTACTCCTGAACAGGCACACTTTCAGCAGAATGAAAGAAAAGTTCAATCAGTTGATCAGACAGGAAAGCAGTCATCTATAGAGGTAACTTCGATCCATTTATTCCACATTCAATTGTTTATTGACTGTGGTAACAACTGTGCATTTTGTGTGTTACTTACCACATTCCTGACATTTACTGAGCAGCCTAATGTCAGATTTTGTTACAGGATCTGGTTTTTACCACTCTGTTCTGGAGTGCATTCATCTACACATGGAATTTACTTTTGAACTTCTTGTTGCACCTTCTATGCTGTGTTGTCTGAACCTGGACTGGCTTCCTATATTGAAATAAGAAGTCTATTTCCTGGCAATATATTTGGAGAAAGAACAACATCCAGAGCTGTTTGTCTGCAGCAGGAAGATGTCCTGTGTGACCTCTTATTCCAGTTCCAGCCCTTCAATTATTCACCTGCCTTTCTGTCCCTCCTTCCCCCACCGCTGCCACTTGTGTTTTTTCCTGATCTTCCTTCTATCTCCTTCTTTCATGAAGGACTTTCTTAGTAACAGATTTGTCTGACCTCCTCTATCACTCTGCTATCTTTTTTGTTAAAAATAGAATTTTTCGCTGAAACTGGTTTGGCTCAATGGATAGAGCGTCGGCCTGGGGACTGAAAGGTCCTGGATTCGATTCAGGTCAAGGGCATGTACCTTGGTTATGGGCATATCCCCAGTAGGGGGTGTGCAAGATGCAGCTGATCGATGACTCTCTCTCATCGATGTTTCTAACTCTCTATCTCTCTCCCTTCTTCTCTGTACAAAATCAATAAAATATATTTTTTTAAAAATAGATTTTTTCTATGCCATGGTCACCATCAGCAACAACAACAAAATAGGTGGGGGGAGATTTCACCTAAAAAACTACATCTTTTTAGTAACTAGGGGACCAAACATGTATTAAATTTCAAATTATCTTAATGAGGCAGAAAAGGCTATAACAAAATTTTTTTTTTTTTTTTGGTAAATGATACATAAAATAAAACTTCCCATTTTAACCATTTTTAGGTGCACAGCTCTGTACACTTACATACATTCGTGTTATTATGCAACCAGCACCATCATACATCCTCAGAACTTTTCCATCTTTGCGAACTGAAACTCTGCCCTCATTAAGCACTACTAATAATTCTCCATTCACTCTTCCCCAAGCCCTGACACCCATCCTTTTACTTTCTGTTTGTATGAAGTAGACTACTTTAGGTATCTCATATAAGTGGGACATACAGTATTTGTCTTTTTGTAACTTGCTTATTTCACCTAATATAATGTCTTCAAGGTTGGCTTTGATGCATTCTTTATATTAGCATTTATTGATTCATGTATCCTAGAGCTGTATTAATGGCTTGGCATGTGCTGTTTCATTTAATAAATTGTGAAGTAGGACCTTGTTCTGTAGTCATTCAACAGACCGTGAAACCAAGGCTTAGGAAGGTTAGATTCGTGGAGGTGCTAAATGCAGGCCTGGGTTGGAGCCCGCCCTGCCTGGCTCCTCACCGCCACACGGCCTCTGAGCTCCTTCCTGAAGCCCTCGTCTTGCTTTGGCTCAGAATTCAGCCAATGGAAATGGCCTGGTAACAGCAAGATTATAGGATTTCCAGTTTCCTATTTGTCTCAAATCGTGAATGTATATGTAGAAAAGCAAGCTGGCTTTCTGGCATCTTAATGAGAAAACACTCATGCATAAAGTTCCATGCACAAGAAGCTAATAGCTATCATTGAAGGGAACAGACATATGAAATGTTTCAACTAAGAAATGGAGTAAAAATTGAACTGTCTAAGAATTTTTCTCTAGCCCTGGGCAGAGAAGCTCAGGTGGTTAGAGCGTTGTCCCATTGCACCAAGGTTTCTGGTTTGATCCCTGGTCAGGGCACATGAGGGAATCAACAAATGAACGAATGAATGGATGGCACAGAAAACTGGTGATTCTCTCTCTCTCTTTCTAAAAGAATCAATAAAGTATTAAAAAATGAATGTTCTCCATGTACTGCTAAAAGTATCTTAAAAGAAAAATTATAATAAAGTCAACTATCATATTTTCAGCAATTAGAACATAAGAATCATATCCTGTATGATTAAACACAAATTATGAGGCTACATTTATATAGAAGTTAACTAGCTTTTGATATATAATTCATATAGCATACAAGTCACCTATTTCTAGTGTATAATTCAATAACTTAGCTTTTTGCTTGGATAAAAATTGCCTTACAACACATGCCAAGCCATTAACACAGCTTTAGGATACATGAATCAATAAATGCTAATATAAATCACCTTAAATTTCTTTGATTGCTTTGATTGGTAAGAGTCAAATGGGGTAAGGTAAGTCTCTGAGAGCTCTGTAGCATGGGCTGCCATATTAGTTCCATATAAATAATATTTTTTTTTGTCAGTGTTGTTTCTATATCCATGACTATTTAATTCCTTAAAATCTTAGTGTCTTAAAGGTTCATGTGTTGTAGGTATTTGGAATTCCATTATTATATGATAGAACAAAATAAAAGGAGGTGGGGGGGAGGGAGGAGGCGTTAGAAGACTAGGTGATAAACACGAAAGGATTAAGCAAAAAACAAACAATGAACAAATAACTCTCATAGCTCTAGCTGGTTTGGCTCAGTGGAGAGAGTGTCAGCCTGTGGACTGAAGGGTCCCAAGTTCTATTCTGGTCAAGGGCACATGTTCGGGTTTTGGTTCCAGTTTTGGTTTCGGGTTTGATGCCCCAGTGGGAGGTGTGCAGGATGCAGCCAATAAATGATTACCTCTCATCATTGATGTTTCTATCTCTCCCTTTCCCTTCCTCTCTGAAATCAATAAAAATATATTTTTTAAAACCCTTCATAAACACAGTATGGTGATTACTAGAGAGGAAGGTTGGTGGGGGAGGTAGAAAAGAGTAAAGGTGGGGGGGGGTGCGGAATGGTGATAGAAGGAGACTTGACTTGGGTGGTGAACACACAACACAATATGCAGATGATGTATTATAGAATTATAATATAATTGTATTGACCAATGTCACCTCAATACGTTCAATGAATTTTTTTTTAAAATAAGAGGAGGTTAGCTTTCCAGTCTGTACCAGAAATGCAGTGACGTCAGTAGACAGCCCATCCTACCAGGTGTATCAGCACTTCCTGGAGCCCAAGCATATTCCACTTGCAAATGCTGATGTTTATCTCCTGCTGCTCCTAGAGGAGCTGGCCAGCCCCGGGCTCCACGCCCCAGGGAGGAGCTGCTGGGAGGGTGGGGAGACCCTCAGATGCAGAGATAAGAGAAGGAAATAGTAAGGAGGCCAGGCAAAAAGTGGGGGGAGGGGGGCAAAGGCAATGGCGCCAGGTCCCCCTTCTTCCTTGGCTTCTGCTCCATCTTCTTTCCCAGTTACCCAGAGCCTGGGAATAAGGCCGGGGAGCCTGGACGGGCAGCAGTGTGGGCCCCAGACAATCTCACCTTCCCTTTCCCCGCAGCAGACTCTGGCATTGCGGATGCTGCACAGGTCAGCTCTGGAATGAACCGAGGCTCAGGCTGGTGGTGGGGGCAGAAGGGGACAAAATGGGTACTGGGCTGCTAACCGGGTCTGTGGCAAAATCTCAGGGGCAAGGAAAAGACTATGTGACACTGAAGGCAGAAGAAAAAAGAACATTCTGAGGTTAGTCCAACAAAGAGACTGTAATAGGAAATGTTGTATTAGCCAACATCTAGGTAGTGCTATGCAAAGGAGCTGTTTTAAGCACCTTGGTATATTAATTTACTTAACCTTTGCAAAAGTTCTATTAGGTAAATACTATGATGATCTTTTTTTTACAGACGAAGAAACTAAGATAAAGAAAAGTTCAATGACTTGCCATATGTCAGATGGTGGGAGCAGAGCAGATCAGAACTCTCCTGGGTCCATGCTCTCCACCCTAGCCACAGGCTGGCAGCAGCAGGATGCATAGGATGGTGACAGGTAGTATTAATATTCTATAGCTTCCTTCATACTGAAGACTAGATCGGTAAATGTGGTACTTGTGGCACCAAAATTTCCCCTTTGCAAAACAAATTTCATCAGTTTCTTTTCAAGGGATGAGGTCTCTACCCATTCTTCAGTCATGACTTTGGCCCAGGTAGTGAGGGTGAGTCCTGGCCTGGGACACATCTACAGAGTTAGGACAAAACCTGTAGCTGCTGACAGTTTGTCACAGACCACAGGGACAAGTGTAGAGGCAGGGCACTACTGTCACCTGCACCTTACAGACCGCAGGGACAAGTGTGGTTTATTATTAACATGGTTTCTCTCTCTCTTTGAATTTGATTCAGATGGCAGCAAATGTGTAGCAAGATTGAGCCTGCAACCAAGGTACGTGCCCTTGACTGGAATGGAACCTGCGACCCTTCAGTCTGGGGGCTGATGCTCCAACCACTAAGCCAAACTGACTAGGCTGCGTTTTAATTTTAACAGGAAATTGCAATATCTTTATTTTCAAAATCTGACCTCTCCTTTTCTTTGACTTTATTTTCCACAGTATTTTTGTTTTCAGCATCTGTGAAAGATATTAGGGTAAAAATTAATCTATGACTCATTATTTGGTCAACTGAGTCACCCTAAGGGATTTATTGCAAGGTCAGACTGCGGGCCCACCGCAGGCATGGTTCTAGGTCCCCTGTCTAAAGAGCTTTTGCTATATACCTATTGTGTTAAGCATTTGAGATACAAGGAAAGAGTAAAATATGCTACCTGTCCTCCACAGCAACAACAATAGGTGGGAAATCAAATTCCAAGGGGGTTGACTTGTGATGTGTCTTCGAGGTTCTCAGGGAAAACTTCCTTGGGATAATGTTGACATTAAACTGTTAATGACACCAAAACTGTCTGTGGCTTAAATGCTGAGAGTGAAATATGGCCCCTCCTGCTTTGACGGTGCGAACAGTTTGATTGAAAATGTTTGCCACACAGAGATCTTCACTCCCTGGATTAGAACCCTTGTCCTGTGTTTGCTCATTACACAAGTCCTCTGGATCTGCTTCTCCCGAGCACTGAAAACATGCCAACCTGGTGTCGCATGAAAAACAAGCTGTGTATTCAGCAGCTACAACCTTGTGAGCAGAGTCACTATCACCCACTCCGCGAGAGGGGAGCCGACGTCCCGCTGCCTGTGGCGATGGACATGGAGAAGGTCAACTCCATGGACTTCGGAGAATTTGTGGATGTGTTTGGTAATGTCATTGAGAGATGCCCTCTGATTGCAGCTGCTGTTTGGTCCCAGCGCCCATTCTCTGGCTTGGAAGATTTAGAAAAGCACTTTTCTGCCTTCATTGACGCCCTGCCACAGTCAGGTAAGGCTTCACGGACGGGGGGATTCCCACAAGGGATTTCAACTGTTCTTATCAAAACATGGTTGGATCTGTTTAGTTGGTTATAATTGTTATAATTATTTAGCTAGTTTTATTGTAATGGTCACTAGGTTTCCTTAAAATTAGTAAATGGGAGTCAAACACTTGCAAGGTGTCAGGCCAAAAGTCAGATGAAAGGATGTGTGTTGGCTCAGGTAACGTGGCTGTTAAATATTAAAGCTCTGAGGTCATGAGGAAGAGGACGGGCGGCACAGAGGCGCGGAGGCTGAAGGTCAGGCTTCGGGCCTATCCTCTTTCAGCTGAATGTGTTCACTCTGGGAATGTCCTGAATGCAGGAGAGAAGGCAGGTCGATATCAGAATATCTCAGGAGCCCAGGGGAAAAAGCGAATGGCTGACATTTTTATCAGAAAGGGCCAGTTTGGACTGGATTGCTGAGGAAAGTAAACTCATTCAGATCAGCTTCTCCCGGAGGGAAGTAAAGGAGGAAAGACAAAAATCTGAGTGAATTCCTCTGGAGAAAGGGAAAGAAATTGTTGATTTCCACTGGGTAGGGAGAGAAAGGAGGCACTTCAGGGTGTAGGGTTAAATGCTAAGGTTTAGGCAAACCCCAAATGACAGCCTCACAGGGATTTAGAAGCCAAGGGGGCCGTCTTGATAATCTTCAGAGAGGCCAACACCTTTTCTGGGATCTGATGAGCATGAGCATCTGGGTCATTCCCAGTGCAGTTCTGCCTACCAAAAGTGGCCCCCTAGGCCAGTGTTTTTCAACCTTTTTTGGGCAAAGGCACACTTGTTTCATGAAAAAAATCACGAGGCACACCACCATTAGAAAATGTTAAAAAATTTAACTCTGTGCCTACATTGACTATATATAAAGTAATTCTCTTGAATAGGAACCAAATAAACACAAAGAAAGTATTTTATAATTACTTTATTATGAAATATTAAGTAAACAAAATAGTGAAAAATTATAAAATTCTTGTCTTGTCTGCACCTACGGCACACCAGGCAACATCTCGCGGCACACTAGTGTGCCGCGGAACAGCGGTTGAAAAACGCTGCCCTAGGCCACTTGCATTCCATACAGAGCTCCATGCCAGCAAGCCTCTTACCCAGTTAATGTTTGAGAATAGGTGGACATAGTTTTGGCCCCAAGGCCTCTAATCATTCGCTTTACCAGATAAAACCGAGTGCCCAGGAGCTGAAGGGAGGGGAGCGGGGCAAGGTTCCTTCCGCAGAGATCTGGGCCGGGAGGCAGAACTCATGCTCTCTCCTCTCTTCCATGGTGAGGCCAACACACAGAGTAGTCAGGGTGAGTCCCTGGGCTTTAACATCTGGGGAGTAATTTCCCATTGTCACACGAACAGCTTCCAAGTAAGAAACTCATTTTAATTCAGTTTAAGCACGTCCAGGAAGAGTGGAGGACAGTGTTACAAAGTCAAACTGACAGAAATGTTGGGGCCATGCTGACACCCATTTTTCAGCGCCTCTCCAAAGCCAAGCTCTCTGTCTTCCACCCCTGGGCTCAGGCCTTAGGGGAGCTGATGGACACTGGAACCTTCTGACAGGTGGACCCAGGAACAGCCAGCCAGAGCCTGCAGAGCAAGCCGAAAAAAGCAAGGGGCCTTGGGAGCCCATGTTCAAAATATCTGGCAGGAAAATGGATGAGGCCAAATGCAAATCTTCTAAGCCAGAGGGGAATAATTTTTAAAGGGTGTGAATGCCTTAGGAATGACTATATATATAGTCATATATAGGAAAAGAAAAAAGAAAAAGAGGGAAGAAAATCCCATCACCTGTCTCAGTATAGAGGTGGTAGGGCTGGGGAATGAATGTATCGAGAGAGAAAGCTATGACAGCATAAATAATTGCAATCTATTATTCACTGGCTTCAACAGTTATTCAACATTTGTTTGGAGTTTGCTCTGTACCAGGAGTTTAGACAATGCAATAAAAATTCCCTTATTTCTGTCTTCTTTTCCATCAGCAGTCACTCCAACCATCTTGACCAGAAGCTCTAGTTAAGGTTAGTTAGGTCTAATTAAGGTATCTCTCTGCTGGTGGAGCCTGCTTCTCAGCCCTATCCTGGTGTCCAGGCTTCTCTTGGCCAGGCAGCTGGGAGCAGAACCTCAATGCAGTCAGCATATCTAATCACCTTGATGACGTCAGAGAGGTGGTATTAGCAAAGGAATAGTAATAACAATAGTTAAAAGGTATTCAACCCTTACTATCAGTGTGTTTCAGGCACTTTTCCAAACACTTAACATTTGTTAACTCATTTGAACCTTATACTAATCATATAAAACAAATATTATTGTTATTTTAAAGAGGAGAAGACTAAAATGAGGAGATTAAGTAACTTGATCAAATATACATAATTAGAAAGTGGCAGAACTGGAGTCCAAACCCTGATAGTCAACCCAGCAACCTTAGAAGGATTTTCCAGAGAATCAGAAATAAAGTCTAGAAACAGTTTCTAGGAATTTTATTCATTTGTTTACTAATGTGTTCAATTAACATACATTCTTGATCTCAGATCCCTTTTTAATTGTTTAAATAATCAAATAAAATGGGTTTACTGCATAGTCTAGTTTTATTCTTTGAATAGTAAGGAACAAACTGGGTGTATGTCTTCATGTCCTAAAACTAAAAGAAAGCTTAATATTTTTTCCTCGCCCAAGGATATGCTTTTTATTGATTTTAGAGAGAGGAAGAGGGGAGGGCGAGAAACATTGATCATTTGCCTCCTACAAGCACAGCACCTGGGCATTGAACCTGCAACAGGGTATGTGTGCTCTGACAGTGAATCAAATCCACCACCTTTGGGTGTACAGGACTATCTAACTGAGCCACACCGGCCAGCACTAAAAGAGACTTTAAAGAGATGTGCAGGCTATGGTGATCTTCCTGGTCAAACATTTGTTTTTAATGATCTAAGAAAATTCTACCATTAGCAGGAAACTGAAAACCCTGTTTCTTGAGTAAAGCAAGGTTGACAATCCATAAAGATTATTAGCCAGTAGGTGGCAGTCCAGGATTAATAGTTGGCTCCAGCAATAATAGACTAAGCATTCTTTCAAGCCAGTCTCTGGATTTCCAGGAGAGGAGAATAGCAATAGTAAGGGGAAGAAAGTTGAAATTCTCTCTCTCTCTCTCTCTCACACACACACACACACACAAACACACATACACACAGCCAATAATGAACCAGTTCACTATTGATTTGTGTTAAAAATCAAAGAGCAATAAAACAGTTATAATAGACTTAATTGTGTTAATTATATAATAATTATATATATATATAATAGAGTTAATCTCTGTGGAATTTCAGAATTGAAATTTGGCATAATTCATTATTTAATACTCACTTCAAAACATAGTTTTTGAATTAGTAGAACTTTATACTAACAAATCCCTTGAATGTAGGCTAGATGGTAGATGAGACTATTAAAGAGATGAGAATGTCAAAGAAAATATTTTAAAAACTCTTTCCCAAGAGTGAAGTGTTGGTCAATAAATACTTACAGATTGGCCCTGACTGGTTAGTTCAGTTGGTTAGAGGGTCATCCTGATATGTCAAGGTTGTGGGTTTGATCCCCGGTCAAGGCACATATAAGAATCAACTAATAAATGCATAAACAAGAGAAAAAACAATCAATGTTTCTCTCACCCTCTCCCTTCCTTCCTCTAGTGCTCTCTAAATTCAGTGAATAAGGCCTAGCCTGTTTGGCTCAGTGGATAGAGTGCTGGCCCGTGGACCAAAGGATCCCAGGTTCTATTCCAGTCAAGGGCACATATCTTGGTTGCAGGCTCCTCTCTGGCCCAGCGCCTGGACAGGGCTCATGCAGGAGGCAACCAATCAATGTGTTTCTCTCACATCTTTGTTTCTCTCTATCTTTCCCTGTCTCTTCTGCTCTCCCTAAAAATCAATGGAAAAATATTCTTGGGTGAGAACACACACACACACACATACTAAAATCAATGAATAATAAGTTAAAAAAAAAAAAAAAAAAAAAAAAAAAAAAAAAAAAACACTTATTGAGTGCCCATCATGCCCCAGGAATTGTCCCAGGCATTGGAAATAGGAACACTGACCAAGTCAAGTCCCTGCCTTAATGAGTTTACATTCTAGTGAAGAGAGATAGAATTAGCATTCCATATAATAAAAGCCTAATATGCTACCCTGTTTCCCCGAAAATAAGACAGTGTCTTATATTAATTTTTTCTCCCAAAGTTGCGCTAGGTCTTATTTTCAGAGGATGTCTTATTTTCGGGGAAACACCAAAAGTGCCCAACTGTTTGACCAGTTGATGTGATGCGCCTGACCACCAGGGGGCAGATGCCCCTACCGTTAGGTTAGCTTGCTGCTGGGGTCCAGCAGATCAGGACTGGGTGAGATGAGCTGGACATACCCTGGAGCCCTCCCACAATCCCTCCCCAGCCTCTAAAACGTTTCTTCTAATTAATTTTCTTTCAGTGTGCCCAAATCCGTGCACAGGCCTTTAGTAAATAAATAAGATCATATCAGATTCTAAAACTGAAAAGGAACCTAAGAGTTTTGGCACTTGGGGGGCACAGAAAGACCAAGGTGGTTAAAGAGTAATGAGGAGAGGAGGAATATGAGGAAAGGGAGGTCAGGTGGAGGGACTGCTGTAGTAATAAAAGTGAGAGGTGATAGTTCTTTGGATGAGGACTGAAGGAAGGGAGGTGGAGATATATGGCTGGATTCTCAAAATAGATTTTAGAATTAGAGCCAACAGGTTTTTTGGATTTGTTAGGGGAAGGCAGGTCAAAAACTGAGAGAAATTAAGGATAATTCCTAAGTTTTTAGTATGAGCAACATGGTGGGTGGTGACACTGTTTTTTACAATGAAGAAGACTTAAAAATTGAGAGGACAGGATGGAGAATGGGAGTTTGTTAAGTCTGAGATACCTGATAATCACCTGGATAAAAATTCAATGTGTTCAAGGTGAACCATAACAAAGGTACTCAGTGGAAAGCTGAGGGCTAGGCTAGTTCTGGGTGTCATCAAAGACTTGATGGCATTTCAAACCATGGGATTAGGTGAGAACGCTTAGTGAATCACTGTAAATATATTGAATAGAAGGCAGGAGATGTGAGTCTTGGGTGCTTCAGTGCTAGTAATCTGGCAAAGCAAGAACCACTGGTGAAAGTAGGCTGGTGATGGTAATCTTTCAAGAAGAGAGAGGGACAACCTGGGAAATACACCCAAAGAGGTTTTGGGGAAAGAGGACAGCACTGGTCATGGGCTTGGGCAAGATGTCCATCATCTGTGCCCCTGATGAATGCAGACTGGTTGGTGGGTGGAAAAGTGAACCTGGAATGGGAGGTGAAGAACTGGAGATACTACATAGACAGCTTCTTTGAGTTGTTGTAAAAAGGAGCAGAGACACAGGGAAAATCTAGAAGACATCAGGGACTCAATAAAGGGATTTAATTTTGTTTATGGGACAAGTCATTCTAAGGCATGTTTGTGTGTTGATAATAAGGCAGCAAGTTGAAGAAAGAGAAATTGATGTTTGAAATGGCAGTCTTTGAGATGGAAAGGGGCTGGCTTCAAGAACACCACTGGAGAGGTTGATCTTCAACAGAAAGAGCAGATGATCCATTGTACCAAGAGGGAGCATGCACTAGCTGGCACAGATGTAGGAACACAGGTAGATGGAAAGGGCTTTTAAGCCAATTGCCTGCTCTTCAGTGGCCACTATTGCCTGCCCTGTCTTCTCCTATTGAGACAGAGTGCCAACTCTTTGTCCCAATAGGAATTCTTCTAGGTGCAAAGATTTCATTACTTGTGGCACCAGCAACAATACATATCTACACCTAAATCTCTACATGCGACATGCCAGTGGCATAGGCAGTAGAAAAACTAAAGAGCAGGCAGCATTGAAACGGCCTTGAGAACCACTTTTGCGTCCCAGGTGGGAGGACCTGCAGGACTGGGACAGGGAGGCTGGAAGCACCAGCCCCTCTGGGGTTTAACACCAGGGCTGGGGGTTCTTACAGGGCACAGCTTTGGAAAGGGTGCTGAAGATTTGGTACAAGCCCAGGGTCTGGATCAGAGCCATTTTGGATAGCAGTAAAGGGCTCAGTGGTTTGGGGCAATAAAGACAAGACTGGGTATCAGTTTCTATTTCTTGCAGTTAAAGTGTGTGTGTGTGTGTGTGTGTGTGTGTGTGTGTGAGAGAGAAAGAGAGAGAGAGAGAGAGAGAGAGAGAGAGAGAGGGAATTCCAGTTTATATTTTAGTCTATTTTCTTCTTCTCTTTGCTCTGCCTCTTTTCTCAGCCTCCTTTCTCTCCCCTTGCAAACAGTGGAAAGAAAACACATGCTTAATCCTAGCCAAACATTAACCCCAGGCACTATTTTTGAGAGAAGACAAACCCAGGAGAATGAGAAGAGAGGAGCAAGGGCAGAAGGGAAAGAGGCATGTGGGGTGTGTGTGGGACAGCGAGAGGAGTCCCTTGAGGGAGGAGTAAGGGGACAGGCCTTGCCCCCACACCCGGGCCCCCTACTGTCCCCAACCTTGAGCTGGGCTGGGCCTGGGAGAGTAAGAAATAGGGGGAAGGGAAGCAGAGAGACCTGGGGTCCAGTGAGAGGACTAGGGATCAGTCCCCTCTCCTGAAGGCTGCTTTGAAAATCTGAATATGCAAGGAGGGACTATGGGGCTGGGCGGGTCCTGCCAGGTGGGAACCTGCGGAGCAGCCCGGGACTCACAGCTCCCCCCACCCCAGCCTGGTCCTCCGGGTCCTCGGCTGGGTGAATGCACAGCGGATCCAGCAGCTGCGTGGCACAGCCAGCCCTGACTCAGGGCTAGGAGGTCACCAGGTAGGAAATTTAACCTGTACATTTTCACATCGCCTGGATAGGTGGGATGCAGGAAGCAGGAAAGGACCACTCCTGTTTGCAGGACCTGAGGGACAGAGCCTTTGAGAGTGGTGGCACAGAGGTGGGATTATTGGTGACATGCGTTTCGTTTTGAGCTCCCTTTAACCTTGTACAGGCAGCTAGTGCCTCCAAAATGTCCATGATTTGGAGTTCAGGTGTGATCAGCTACTGGCTAAGTGAGCTTGGGGAGGTCACCTAACCTTTCTGAGCCTCCATTGAATCCTCTCTTAAATGCAGATGTCCCCCCACAGTTCTCCCCGCCACTCAGGACTGGTGTAATCTGGCGTTCGATGGCGTAATCACAATCATACTTTAATTGGGCAGAAATTATAAAGTTCGAGTAAAGAAATGTTTACATCATAATGAAGAAAAGGTTTTTTTAATTTTTATTGATTGATTGATGAGAGAGAGAGAGAGAGAGAGAGAGAGAGAGAGAGAGAGAGAGAGAGAGAGAGATCTGTTGTTCCAGTTAGTTTTGCATTCATTGGTTGATTCTTGTATGTGCCTTGACTGGGCCTCAGAGTCTGAAAATAATGCTCTCACCAAACTGAGCTACTCAGCCAGGGATGAAGGAGGGTTTATATGATCCCCCTTTCCAAAAGAACTATTCCTAGCACCAGAGTCAATGCTTCCAGCTGCATCTCAGTCAGTTACACAAAGTTTCCTATGACTGAGAATAGTGGCGCTTGGATGTTTGCTGGCATTAGACACGTATTTCAGTCGGATGAGTTGTCTCTAATCCTTACAACTACTCAGCAAACTTGATGGCACAGATCACGGCTTCCTCTCACCACATTGGAAACCGAGCCCTGACTTGAGCATTCCAATTCTCTCTGTAGAGCTAAGTGGAAAGACTTAAACGCCTAGGAATCACACGGGGCAAGGGGAGGGGGGGGGGGGGTGGCATCCCCATCTGAGGCCTAGGTGATTATGAGAAGCTGTCTCTCAAGAAAACCCTGTATCTGCAGTGTATTTGGGATCTACTGTTGGAAAAGGGGAATGAACCTCAGACAGGGCGGATGGTGAGTGGGTGCTGTTTTTCTAAAAGGAGGAAAGCTGCTTTCACTCGCAGGGCTGTGGAATTCCAGCTAGAAATTTATTTTTCCCAGTTAATCATCTGCAAGGCTCCTTGGATGCCTGATTCCAGCAGGGCCACAAAATCCCGGGCATTTATTTGCCTTGCCCCATGGATGTTACCCCTGGCACCCTCACCGTCCCCCTTTGGGAGGGACCGAACCCTACCCCTCAGCCTTTGCAGGAAGTCCTCAGGCCCTTGGCCCCGCCCTCTTCAACATCAAAGCCCCCCTGAGAGCAAAGGACTTTGAAAAGATACGAAATGCTCCCGCTCTTATCGTGTCCCTGCTCCCTCCCAAGCAAGTCATAAATTCCGAGTCTCTGTGGCCTCACCTCCTCCACTCTTCTTGCCCCAAGGTCCCAAAGGACAAATTTGTCACTTCCCGCCCCACTCCTGGATCCTGGCCGAGAAGCGGGGAGGGAGGGGCGCAAGATTGGGGACCTGTTTGTGGGGCCAGTGCACCGGACGCCCCTGTTCCTTCAGGACACTCCCTTTTGCCCCCCCCCTCCCCCCATCCTCTCCAGGGAACCTAGACTCCCTCCCGAAGCCTCTTCGGGGCGGGGCGGGCGGTGGTCTCCTTGGCCCGGTCGGCCCCTCGGTAACGCGCTCCCGCGGGTCTGTGCTTCTCCGCAGGCCAGGAGGGCATCCTGCGCTGCCACCCGGACCTGGCGGGCCGCGAGCTGCAGCGGGGCACGCTGACCGCCGAGTCGCAGCAAGAGCAGAGCAGCGCGGGCCTGACCAGCCTGGGCGCGGAGGAGCGGCTGCAGCTGGCGGAGCTCAACGCCCGGTACCGAGCGCGCTTCGGCTTCCCCTTCGTGCTGGCCGCGCGCCTCCACGACCGGGACGCCGTGCTCCGCGAGCTGGCGCGCCGGCTACACCGCCCGCCCGCGCAGGAGCTGCGCACCGCCCTGGGCGAGGTGAAGAAGATCGGCCGCCTGCGGCTCGCCGACCTCCTCGGCGGGGACCCCGCCCGCCTGTAGCGCCCTGCGCTGGGCGCCCCGGGGACCGCGACCCTGCAGTGTGCGCCCCACGCAGGAGGCTGGCGCGGCCCGGACCCCAGTCTACACGCACGCACAGAGGAGAGGAGAATTGAAGCAATCACACGAATGATAAGCCCCTTTGTTCACCCCACCGCCACACGCACACGCTTTGCCAAAATATCTATATAGCATCGCTCTGAGTCCCATTCATCTACCTTCGCAGCCCGTTGACACCATCAGCTTTAGTGGTTTCCAAAGCGCTTATCCAGCTCCGGCCACCCACCCACTCCTGCTAAGCCGAGTTGTCAAGCAAAACTGACGGGAAAGGAATCGTTTATTCCATAGCGGTTTGTCTGTTTGTTTGTTTTTCTCCCCCTTCACTTGCTGCAGAGACATTTACATGTGGGCGAAGCGGCATTCTCACTCGGGCGTCTACAGGAGCCGCTGCAGGGACAGCGGGCGCTGATCTCCGTCTTGGGCGCCAGGGGGGCGGGGGGGGGGAGCAGGAGAGAGCCCCGCGCGGGGCAGCGCTGGGAAGGCGCCCCGTGGGGCGAGCGGAGCGGCGGCTGAAGTGCCCAGAGGAGAGGGGTGGGAGTGGGGCATCTCCAAGCTGGACAGGCCTGGAGGTCAGGGGTGGGAGGCTTGCCATCTCGAAGGTGGGCTCCTTAGAACTTCAGACTGCGGAGGAGACACGGTCATTTTTTTAAAAGTAACAATTAAAAAAATAAATAATGTAGTAACACTCATCGAACAGAACTGGATATTGTGGCTCCTCAGGGTGAAGATGGGACACCATAGTGCGGATAAAGCGGCAAGGGGAGAACATTGGTGCACACAGACACCTTTTTGGCAGGGCAGGGGAGCAGGTCGGCTTAGCTGAGTGTGTCAACGTGGGGATCCAGAGCCCCAGCTGACTGGGCAGCTCCCTGTACTGGCGGCCAGAACGTCCACTCATGCAGGCTCTTTCCCCACTTTCCTCCCTCCCTTCCCCCCCAACCCAAACTGGAAGGGCTAACAGATTCCAACAAACACTATTTAGGTTTCTGCTGGCAGAGGAGAAACTAGCTGTGGTATCCTCTTGGTGAGGGCGAAGTTGGCCCTTTTAAAGCCAAGAGCCCCCATTCCTGACCAGCTGGCCTAGGTTAGCAGCAGCAACAGCAGCAAGAAAACCCGTTTCCTTGAAAAGTGGTGTGGTTGGGGCTGAATTCAACAGAAAGAAGCCACTCTGGCAGCACCGGGGTTTTAATAAGGAATTAAAATTCCCTGTTCGTGGTGAGGCTGAAGGCGTTTGTGGACGGATCTGTGCCAGGTGCCTTTCTGGGTGTTGGAAGGCCAGGTGCGCACCACAGAGGCTCTCAGTGATTCGTCTCTGTGCTCCAGGGCCTCGGGCAATGGAGGGGCCCTTGGGCTTAGGGCGCTCTCCAGCCAGGGTAACTTGGGGGCTTTCCTGGGACGCACAGGAGACCTGCATCTCAGGAAACAAGTGCCACCGGCTGGGCCTGACACTCAGAATGACGCTCTAGATTCAAGGCCCCCTGTCTGAGGCTTGGTGAGGCCAGCTTTTAGATAACGGGGCCACAAATGCAGAGTCTGGGCTCCTTCTGCAAATGTGCCCACCCTAAGATAGGGAGACCTCCCCAGAGCTCACTGAGATTGCCAGTGGTGTTTTCAGACGAGTGTAGATATGATCTGGGGCCTCTCAGGCACGACCATGTGTCTCCAATTTCACAGTTACATTTCAAGGGTTCAAAGCTTGTGGGGGGAATTGTTTATTTCTGCAGGAGGGGATACACGTGGGGAAAGCCGCTGGGCCCGCCCCTTCAAAGGAGCTGGTGGGTTAGGGGAGGATGAGCTGGCGGAGTGGTGCCTCTTTCAAAAGATGCCAGAGCCTTTACAGCCGGGAGCGCGGGCGCAGGTCTGGGCGCCGGCGGGGAGGGCCCGGCCACGCCACCGGTGGCTCCTGCTTTCTTCTCTGGTAGGAGCAGAGGCAGAGGCCATTCGCTGGTGGCTGCCCAGTCTGGCAGGGGGTTTTCTCCAGCCACGGTTTGGCTCAAACCACGAAGCGCCCTGGGCTTCTGCTGGCCTCAGCCTAACGGAGACAGTTCCTTGTTTCTGCGCTCTGGTGCGCAGGATGCGGGAAACAGACGGACAGCACAGCCGGGACTGGGACTGGGATCCCCGCCTGCGCACTAGCCCTGGCGGCGGGGTGGCCAGAGCGCACGTAGTTGAGTGTTGGGGGCACAGTGGTTGGTAGATGCCAGGGAGAATAAGAATATGCTACTTACCAATTCGTTACAAAAGCATGAGGGCAACGCAGCGGCCAGGAGCTGTTTTCAGTTTCTGGAACCCTCCAACCCCTCCATGTACACGCCCTTCTGAGAGGGTCCCCTTCCCATGTGCCAGCCCAGCCGGTGCGTGCTCTGAGGGAGGGGATTCCACAGCCCCCGCTAGGAACTGCCGGGCCCAGCCGAGCTCGGCTTCCACGTGAACTGTGTAACTGGGGACCTGAATGGGGCTCCTTTCATTCCCGGAGCGGGAAGGCTTTCTGTGTCCAAAGGCTCTCCACCCACAGTGGCGCGGGAAGAAGAGAAGGAGGGAACGACACCCCGATTTCTTTTCATAACTATGAACTCGTTTTACATTTGACACATTCTGAGAACAGCCATGGGATATCAGCTTTTATGAAAAAATAAAGAGCTCTTTTCGGAAGTGGGACAAAAGTAGATGGACATCTTCTTTGGAAATTGGAGAAAAATCTGGGATAGAATTTGTGGGGAATTCACCATCCAATAAACGAATAACCCGCCATCAGCAGGTGCCTGTGAAAGGAGAGTAAACAGGAGGGGAGAGTCTGAAATGTCCCCGAAGCAGAGATGGATGGTCCTGGCACAGGCTGGAGCAGGGCTGGGTTGGGGAGTTGGGGGTTCCCAGAGTCATGGGAGGCTCTGCTTCCAGGGTGGCACCAGCGGCTTAGGAATAATTACCACATGCACAGGGTTAGAAGTCATAAATTATGAAAATTCTGTGGCACACCAAAACATGCTATCCTTCTTGCTGATCTGACAAAAATATAAGTATAATTTAGATTCATTCACACCAGGAGA